>NW_024423343.1:92421005-92593178 GCF_017311325.1 Ursus maritimus | reverse complement strand
GGGAAGGGGAAGGGGAAGGGGAAGGGGAAGGGGAAGGGGAAGGGGAAGGGAAAGGGGAAGGGAAAGGGAAGTCCAGAATCACTGAGTTGAGGGCACGTGTAGAGAGAAGTCTCCCAGGATTGGTCAGCAGTGCCTGTGGGTACAAGAGAGTCCCGGTCTGTACTGAAGACACTGGCTCGAGGTCTGGCCTGAACAGCACGGCTCCGTAAGTATTCAGGTATGTTATGGCATTTAGCTCTGGATTGTATTCTCGACTTATTGCCTGTTTTACCACTCTTTCCATTCTTTCCCTATCCTCAGCAGTTTTTTTCCCCCAAAAAAAATTCTCTTTTAATTCCTTGTCCTCATGTTCCATTTCCTATTGATCTATATTTGTTAGTTGCCAAGTGCGTGAGAAGCACTGCAGGAGTCATCAATAACGTTGCTCGTAACGAGATGGAAAAATAGCTGTTCATGCTTTCTCAACTCTCTACCCATCCATTGTCCGTGGCTTCGGTTCTAAGTCTGTGAGGTGCCCTGGGAAAGGCTTTGTTCAACCCACTTAGAACCCAAGTTTAGCAATGAAAGTCAAGCATCCTGGGAAACCCCTTGGTCTGGGGAAACCAAGAGGGTTGATCACCCTAAGCCCACCTAATTTCTATTAGCAACTTCCCAAAGTCTATAAAAAGAGTCTAAGTGGGAACAGCGTGTTTCAATATAAGTCACCTAACACTCCCATATTGCTTCAATCAGCCCCTCCTGTATAAAGATTCTGCGTGGCTTCCTCTCTTTCCTGTTGAGTCCCACTTCGTACAGCAACATAAGCCTTTGCTCTGGTCTGTGTTTCCATCTTCCTGGCCATCCTTCCTTCCTGCAGCATCATTCCTTACCCATGGACAACCTCTTTTTCTTCCCCCACCCATCCTGGTAAAAGACATTTGGCCAAATTGTGAAGTCTTTTCAAAGAGATGCTGTGGTGTGTCTTCCTGGGAAGGCTTCGTCTTTTAGTCTGGAACTCAACCTGTGGAGGACGTGGGCTTGTGCTGCCCAGACCCCTCCTCAAGCTACAGGGGGGCCTCCAGCTGCCAACTCTTTCAAGATTTGCCTCGCCCAAGGGTCCATCCTTCCTAAAGTGGCCCACATCCAGTTACTGATCCGTGCACGAATATAAAGGCCAGGCAATTCTGAGTTGATTCGAGTCCCTCCATGGGCCATATGCATTTGACAGCTGTCTATAGGATTGGCTGAGGCTCTATGGCATCTGCATCACTATCACGGTTCACCTTCTTCTGGTGTCCGGTCCACATTCTTCCCTTCCCTTCTCCAGATGTCAACCCCAATCACCACCCCCCACCCCACAACCCAAATCCTAACCCAATCAATAGACAGGCTCTACCTCAGTTTCTGCTCCTAGGGAGCCCAACCTGTGTCACAGCCTCAAACCTTGAGAATTTTAAGTACAAAAGGGGAAAGTGTGTGTGGTTTCTGCAGAGTCCTCAATACAATCAGTTTTCTTAGATCACTAGGACCCTGAATCAGGCTGAGAAACTACAGGCTACGCTCCAGTACAGAAACAACCCAACAGGTCATCTAAAGGAAACATACTTCAAGCAGAGCAGCAGCTTGAATAATTAAAGAAAATACATAAGGTCAAATAGTAAGAGTGGTAAGTGTAATGCCCCAAAACACTGACAGAGTGCCTAGAATGTACCAAATGCCTCTCACAGCACTTCAGTGTCTTCACTCAGTTAAGCTTCACCACAATCGTGTGTATGACATCCTTTCATTATCCAACTTTTTACAATGAGGAAACTGAGGCACACGCAGGTTGAATAACTTGCTCCAACTTGCACAGCTAATGAGCAGACAGAGCTAGGATTTCAACTCAAGGAGCTGGGTCCAAAGCCTCCACCCAACGGTCACTATGTATGACGGGAATACAGTACGTGTACTAAATATTTATAAAGAGACTTAAACAAGGGGGAGCAATCAGTGAGAAATCAGGCAATGAGGAGCTCGAATACACACAGGACTCAGAGGGACAGCTCAGATGGGACATGACAACAGCCCATGACAGCAGAGACCCTGCTTCTCTGGCCAGATTCTGGCCTCGCCTGTATTCTCTTTTTGGGCAGGAGGCCAGCTCAGGGTCGACCAGCCCAGGTCTATGTGTGAAGGCAGATAAGTGCGTATACCTGGCTAGAACGAAGGATTTGAATATAGAGATACAGACAGCTCTGAACTGAAATAGAAAATAAAACTGTCTCAGTGGAAGGGAAACAAGTGATAAGATTAATGCCCTCATCTCACTCATGGCAGTAAACACTGCCCTCCATCATCAACAGGCTACATCACTATTTTGATGACCTTCCTTTTTTCCCTAGATAAGGAAATTCTCTATGTTGAACTGAGATACACCCAGGCCCAATTCCAAACCTCCATTCAATGTCCCTGTGGGTTTCACATATGTATCTTTCTCTCCCCATTATGGTTCCACCATGAGAACACAAAATTCTTTTATTTCCAGAAATATAGGATAGATAAAGAACACCATAAGTATTTTTGGCTTCTGTACATGTCAACACAAAAAAATAGAGATTAAATTATTGTCTTCCTTTTCTATCCAACTCAGGTGCTGCAGAGAAACTAGACAAACCAGTGAGCCCACTGCGAACACATCAATCAAAAGTTACAGGTGCAAGCCATGGATTCCTTCCCTGAGACTCAGGAGGCCAAAGTTTCCTGGCTTCCCCTCATGACCTGTTTTCTCACCCACAAGTTACTTCTAAGCTGGGCTAATCCCGGTCATTGCTGCTTCTTGGAGATGAATTTTTAAACCACATCCTACCTTCTAACTTCTGTAGGAGAAAACAGTAAAAGGTGAAGATAAATTTAAAAAAAAAATCTACACTGCAAATTATTCATACTCCAAGTCTTTGGTTGAGCAGGATCTAAATCTTTGTACCTCTGTTTCTCTGAGGTCTGTGTATTATTCAGATGGATGCGGAAACTGGACCCCAGGCTAGATGCCTAGAAGGGAAACAGCTATTTTCTCTTTTACCATGCAAACCCTGTGCACCGTGGGGTGCTAAGAAGAAATGAACAGCTTTAATAACTTGGGGGAATGGCTGCCTCTACCTTAGCCAGCACAATGGAGTTACAGTGCAGCATAAATCATTGGGTCTAAAGCAGGCTGTGTCTTGAAGGCGCAGGGAAGCCTCTTTACTCACTTAGAACAAATCAGCATGGTTTATCTCAGGACAGGGTAAGCATTTCCCCACAAGCTTTAATCACTTCTCAGTACCTTAGAACACTCAGTGTGCAGGTCCTCAGAGGTAAGCGAACATTGTGGATGGACTTTGGTTTAGCACCCGATGCTTGCATCCTGAATACACAATCACAACATCAAAAATACTACTCATTATTTTTTAAGATCACGTCTCAGGCATATGTGTAAGTATGTGAATATATGACCCACCCAGAGTGTGTAATCAATACAGTTTAATGCCTCTCTCTCACATACATCATACACACACACACACACACACACACACACACACGTTTTAGAAATAGTTTCAAAATAGTTTTAAACTCAGTAACTATTTGCAACCAGTTATTAAAAAGCTCAGCTGACATCCTGCTTCTTCCCTTTTCTTCCAACCCCCTTCCTCTTTCCCTTCCTCTTGCCCATCCTTCTCACATGATTTAAGTCAAGAAGAACTCAATAATATCTACATTAGCCCCTAACACTTACTCTTTTTTCAGAACTCTGTTTCACATGGAATGACCTCATCCCAACTTAATCCTCCATTGCTGCTAAAATAAATCTGTATGGAATGAGAACATTTGTTTTCCTCTATTCAATATGAGTTTGAAAAATTTAAAAAGTAAACGCGGGAAGGAAATGTCTCAGAGGCATCTGGGCTCCTGGTGAATACTATCAAAGTGCTGCACGTTGTAAGACAGGCCTGGAGACGGTTATCTAATTGGACGTCTGCACCTCTTCTCCTCCTTGTCCTCTTCCTGCTGTGCAGGATTTCTCCTCCGGAGAGGGAGCCCATCTCATTGGAACACACTGTCTAACGTGGGCCTCTCTGTTCTGCTTGGGGGGACCTCATTGGCTGCCCCGAGGCGCAGGTGTTAGCTTGGGAATGCGTTCTCCCAGGGCAGGCATCTGGCCCTAGGTCCTTGGCAAACCAACTGTGACAGGTTCCTCTAACAGCTGCAGTGGCAGGCTGAGCTTCCAGGTGATTAAATAACCCGGCTTTCTGGCCTGCTCATGTGTCTGGATTAGAGCCATTTCCCTGGAATGGGGCTGAACCAAACACGGCTGTCTGCTCAGTGACCACAGCTCAGTGTCTATGGGCTGAGGCACCCTTGAAGTTATGAAATATCCCCTTCTCTTTCCCAGGCCACTCAAACCCAGAGTTATCACAAACGTGCCCTTGGAAATATGAGCTCCTCCTTTGCCTGAAATGGAGATGAAATTTCACTTTTCTTTGTCAATAATTGTTTAGTTTGATAGCTGTGCATTGAAAATCAGGGGCCAATTCTAACACTGGCTAGACCATATTCTTTTCTTGCAGTATCAGGCATGCCCGTGCAGTACACATGCGATGACAGGTGTACGCCAGATGAAGATACAGATCAAGAAAAGGTATACTCAGTGTATCTCCATTTTCCAAAGACACAACACCATGTCCTGGAGAAATAATTAAAAGACTGCTTTTTGACCCCAGTGTTCATAGCAGCATTGTCCAAAATAGCTAAATCGTGGAAGGAGCCGAGATACCCTTCAACAGATGACTGGATAAAGAAGTTGTGGTCCATATATACAATGGAATATTACTCAGCTATCAGAAAGAACGAATTCTCAACATTTGCTGCAACATGGACAGCAGTGGAGGAGATAATGCTAAGTGAAATAAGTCAAGCAGAGAAAGACAAATTCCTTTCTAATTTTAAAAAATATTATTACAGAAAAATTTCTTATATATTAATCATTTTTACCATCTGTGAAAAATTTCCTAAGAAATTCTAAGAAGTTCTAAGAAGTGCAATTACTAAGTCAAAGGAAAAGCCAAATTGCTTCCCAGAAAGGTTGTACCAGTTTACAACTCCTGTTAGCATTTTATAAAGATGACTATTTCACCATGGTCTCATCAATAGTGGTTATTACCCCAGATTCTGTTCTGCAAGATGATTGGCTACAAAAATTCTGTATCAGCTGACTGAAGACATCTTGAACAAATAACAGTATATCCTATCCCCAGCTCCACTTGCCGAGGCTTAGTAAAGTGTTCAGGATTTTTGATTTTATACCAGATCAACCAGACCAGGATAATAGAAATCGCCATTTACTATAACAGAGACCAGAACTATTTTTTTATCTTGTCTTCATTGAAGATCATTGCAATCCTAGATTTCACCATCTGTAAAATGGGAGACATTTTATTCTGGCCCTTGGGATTTTTGAGAGGACTAATGATGAGTTGATACAACTGGGTGCTGCGGAGCTGCACATCGTGCAGCAAATCACTAGCTAATTATACCATGTATCGGGCATAATTGTGTGCGAGCAGGGAATTAGAGAGCTGGCAGTAGTACCTTTGTAGGAGAGTCGAAGTGAGCATGAAGCAGAGCTAGCTGAAGTAGAGATAGATCATGGATTGAGTGATTATTCAGGAAGCACTCATGCGGAAGCTCCAGATCAACCTCACACTCCCTCGGTGAGATCATAGTTAAGACCCCAGCTTCACCTAGTTCCCAAACTTTTCTGGCATCCCAATCACCTAGGGAGCTTGTGAATATTGCTGGTCCCACCCAGGAGTTCTGATGTAGGTGGGGCGGGCGCCGAGAATTTGCATTTCTCATGGGCTCCCAGGTGACACTGACTATGTGTCAGTCTAGAGACCACACATTAAAAATCATCGGTCTATAGGATCCCTTGCAGCAGTTTAGCTCTTGTTAAATTAAAACCACCTGCTGTGGATTCCTGTTTTTATTCAATGGGAGGCCACTGGTATTTGCATATCAGAAGCATTAAGCTTCACCAAAAAGCAGTCTTTTTTTTTTAATGATTTTTTATTATATTATGTTAGTCACCATACAGTACATCCCCGGTTTCCAATATAAAGTTCGATGATTCATTAGTTGTGTATAACACCCAGTGCACCATGCAATACGTGCCCTCCTTACTACCCATCACGTCTACTCCATTCCCCCACCCCCCTCCCTCTGTAGCCCCTCAGTTTGTTTCTCTCATAGTCCATAGTCTCTCATGCTTCATTCCCCCTTCTGATTACCCCCCCTTTCTTTATCCCTTTCTTCCCCTACTGATCATCCTATTTCTTATGTTCCATAGATGAGAGAAATCATATGATATTTGCAATAACCACTATTGATGAGACCATGGTGAAATAGTCATCTTTATAAAATGCTAACAGGAGTTGTAAACTGGTAAAACCTTTCTGGGAAGCAATTTGGCTTTTCCTTTGACTTAGTAATTGCACTTCTTAGAACTTCTTAGAATTTCTTAGGAAATTTTTCACAGATGGTAAAAATGATTAATATATAAGAAATTTTTCTGTAATAATATTTTTAAAAATTAGAAAGGTATTTGTCTTTCTCTGCCTGACTTATTTCACTTAGCATAATACCCTCTAGTTCCATCCATGTTGTTGCAAATGGCAAGATCTCAACCTTTTTAACCTTTTTATGACTAATATTCCACTATGTGTGTGTGTGTGTATACACAAAACTTTATAAAACAGTGAGATGCCATTCCTTAAAAAATCATGCGTTAACATGCAATACACCAACAATACATATGTCTATGTGAAAATGCAGATAATCTTTGAAAATGACTGAATAAAAAGCACTGATATCTTAGGAATGGTTGCAGTGTTTCATTATACCAAACCTGGGGAAAAATAGTATCCCTATTTTACAGATAAGGGAATGGAGGGGAGGTCTATAAACACTAGTGATTTTGTCCAAAATTACTTAAAAAATAGAGATCAAGATCATGTTTGTCTGAATCAAAGCCCACCCTTTGCATATTCTATTGTCCACTGCTTCTGACAGCTTAAGTGGTTACACACCATGGCTGAGCTGGGAATGCAAGCCAGGCTTCTTACTTTTGTTTACTGTCTACTGAAAGAAACACACGAAACACCATTTTGTCATAGGTCATTAACAACTTCTATTTAGATGTGTTCCAGCCACTTCAAGAAGCAATGATAACAAAAATTGTAATTATTGAATTATAGTACACGTTAGGCATGTGTTAATCATTTTGCATGTTAATTCATTTAAGAGTTTTTATGACAACTCTGTATTACAAGCACGATTTCCCTTATTTTACAAATAAGGAAACTGAGTCCCAGAGGGTTTAAGTATCGGCCCTGTACGCATAGGTAGAAAGTGTCAAAGTGAGAATTCAAACCATCTGCTGGACTACAAAATATGTTCTCTTCATTTCTCCATTCTGAAATATTTCTAGGGAAAAAAGGGTTTTCCATCTCCTTCCATCTCTTACTCTGGCATCAAGTTTATGTGTTTTGGCATAAATAGGATCTTGGCATGGAGCTGATCATTAAACAAGAAAAAGTGAGAACAAGCACTCTTGGCCCTTCTAAGAGTCTGGGATTCAGTATGAACAGATATTAGAGATAATAAGCAGATCTGGCATTTTCTCCTCAACATCTTTAGCACAGAGTTCATTAAGGGCTGAGGGTTTCAATAGTAAAAGTTCATTCAGTTATAATTAACTCAGACCCTTAGTAGGACCCCATCGAATACTTAAACATTAATGACCAATTGAAGCCAAACATTCCCTAGGTATCTAAATGCCTGGGTCTCAGAACTGTCCAGCAGCTGCCAAAGCAAGTGCCACATGACTGGCAGGCCAGTCATACACTCACTGAATCCTCAGTCGCTTCCTTCCCTTCTATTTCCACTTCCTAGCCAGTTCCTGAATACTTGTATACTTGACCGGGGGGCTTACCTCCTTGCCCTCACTCACCCATAAGACCTGAGGCTTTCTGTGGGTGATTTACCATCACCTTGACTTCCACCCTCAACAGCCACTCCCACTTGTTATTGGATCACATGCTATTATGTCAACTACAGGAAAATAGGCACCAGAACATTCCTCAAGATCTGGTGCTCCCATTGGGTTCTTGTCCAACCAATGAGAACCGTGTGCTCCCACTTACATGTGAAGCACTATGAGAAGAAACCTAGCCAGCCCATGCCTTCTCTTAATCCTCAGAGTGGTGGTATGGGCAGATGGTGGCTACATCATGGTAAGAGATCTAGTGTGAAATTAGCGGGCACCTGGTCCCTTTTTAAGGCAGCAATATCACACACACACACACACACACACACACACACACACACAGGTGCAAACTGACTTCAGGAACTAGGCAGGTAATGCAAGCGCTGCCCAGAGTGGAGATACAGTAAGGAATGGTGGAGAGGGGACTGTGATGAGTTGGAAAGTGCATGGCCAGCCAAAGGCTGAGATCTAAGGTTTCCTAAATTCTCTGTGGGCCAAACAAAAGAGATCTGCAGAGGCAGTTCACTGAATGGGACAATCAGTTTTAGCCTTGACTGACTTCTATCAGAACTTGAATTCTGGAAAAAGTAGGGTGAAGAGACTCACACTAGGCTACCATCAATGCCTGTGGAGTTCTTTTGTTTCACTTCATGAAGCAATAGGCAGGCACCAACTTTGTTACAACAGCAGTCAGCACATTTTTTAGAACAAGTAGTATGTAAGAACTAGAACTCAGGAGCCAGATTGCCTGGATCTGAATCCCAGGTCCCCCATTTACTAGCTAGGTAACCTTGCACAACTTACTTAATCACACTCAGATCTGCAGACTATGAAGACTAATGGTACCATTATCTCATAGAGTTGTAAATTACTTAGAACAATGTCTGGCACATAATAAAGGCTCAGTGTCAGATAATAATCACTGTGTGACCAACTGAAATGCCTCAGTTCTGCTCCTGAGAAGATAACCCGAGTACAACATACTCAGTCATCTTTCAGTTTGGCAAGGAATATCGGAATGGAAAAATCTAGAACTAATTATATCTTTCTGGGAAAGACATTCATGTGGATGACAAAAGAGCAGTTAAATTTTGTACACACAGTCTCCACCTAAGAGGAAGGGTGGGAAAAGTCCTCGGGGTGGCAGAGGAGAGCTAGACAGAGTTTGAAACTGGGTTGTCCCAGTCTGAAATGTGAACAATGTAGAGAAAGAGCTTAGCTCTATGCAACTTTCCTGAACCTTGAGAAGAACAAGGTATGCCTTGCATCTCCCCTCCCACGTCTTCCCCTAATGTCATCTTAATTTTTAAAACGCCTTGCTATCAGCATGTAACCCATGCCTCTCTCACCTCAAAGCACCCATGCTAGAAAATTGCCTTTCCTCTCTAACTCCAGCCAAAATGCCAAAATTTTACAAAGAAAGCAGTCTGATTTAACGAATTCACAGGACGGTATACATTATTGAGCACCTCACCTGCATTTTAACCTTCATTCCCATCAAAATTTTCCAATCCCTCCAGTATGGTATTTTTCAAACCACAGCGTCCAATCTATTGCTGATTAAATTAGTTTAAGGTGTCCAGAACACTGTTGCATTAATGAAATAAAATAAAGAATGTTAAGATGGAATTAAAAAGACTAGGAAATAGAGTACATACCATGGAGTAAATATATCTGCATCTGTATCTGTATAGATATGTCAACAATGTCATAATGTAAAATATATTTCTTATTGATGCCCATGACCAAAAGAGTTTAAGAAATACTGCTCTAATGGCAAATGCCATTGTCTAATGTTGCTTGGGTTCAGGCCCAAAAGAACTCACGATTCCCTTCTTATTTCTCCCTGACGCCCTCCCTCTCTTTCTTCCTTTCTCCAGTCATCAGAAAGTTATTGAGAGCCAACTGAAAGCCACACACTGCTCTAGGCACTAGAGGTACAGAAAAAACAAAACCCATAAATTCCCTACTCTCATGGAGCTCACATTCTAGAAGGAGAAGCTAGGCAATAAACACATAAATATATGGATAACATGTATAATAGGGTTAAGTGTTATGGTGAATAACTAGGAGCAGCGGGATAGAGGTAATGTGGTTGATCAGAGACTGTCTCTCCAATATGGCATCACTGAAGCAGACTTGAGAGAAATGCAGAAGCAAACCATGAGAATATTTAGGGATGGATGTTCCGGACAAAGAGACCAGTGGAACAGAGTCCCTGAAATAATAATCTGCTTGGTGCTAAGAAGAATGTCAAGAAGCTGGTAGGACTAGGGAGAGGGAGTAGGAAATGAGTTTGGGTGGTGAGGGTAGAAACCTAAGTTGTAGACCAGATAAGGACTTTGGCTTGGACTGGAAGCAAGACGTGAGACCATTGGTGGTTTGAGAGCAGAGGGCTGACATTTTCTGCTTACATTTCTAAAGAAATCTTTCTGGGGGAAAGATGCACTGCAGAGAAGTCAAGGGGGACACTAGGACACCAGATAGGACATTTTCTGTAATCCAGGGAATGATGTGATGGGTGGCTGTGGCCAGAATAGTGGAGGTGTTACCATGTGCTCCGATCTGGGATATCTTTTAAATTTTATTTATTTATTTATTTATTTATTTATTTATTTATTTATTTATTTTTGAGAGAGAGTGTGTGTGAGTGGGGGAGGGGAGGGGCGGAGGGAGAGGGAGAGAGAGAATCTTAAGTAGGTTCCATGCTCAGTGTAGAGCCCGACACAAGGCTCCATCTCACAACCCTGAGATCAGGACCGAGCCAAAATCAAGAGTCAGAGAGTTAATGGAGTCATGCAGGTACCCCCTGGGATATACATTAAATGTAGATCCGATGAAGTAAATAGGAGTGAAAGGACTTAAAATGGCATGAACAAATCCAAGAATTTTACCTGAGAAACCAGAAGGATAGAGTTACCTTTCCTGAGAAAGAAAAGCCTGCAGGAGAAGCAGGGTTCAAGGGGAAATCGGGAGTTCCTCTGAGTACGTTAGGTTGGATGTCTATTAAGCATCTAACTGGAGATGTCCACAAGGCCACTGGATATATAAGCCTGGGATTCACAAACAAGATCCAGGATGGAGATCTAGATTGGGCAGTTGTCGGTATATAACTAGTATTTAAAGCCATGAGGCTGTATGAGATCACCAAGGAAGTGCACATAAATAAAGAAGAAAAGATATTCAGACAGTGAGGTAATGTTCAGGCACATTATAATCTTCTTCGTGCCCACCAGATGGCCAAAGCCCCTTTATATGTGTGTAGGGAGCCGTACAGAAATATCTGGACCGCTGCATCAGGAAGGCTACCATTCTTGCATTCAGTAGTCATTGACTGCCTACTGGTGCCCGGCAGACAGCTTCACAGAGAAAGAAGAGGCAAAAACACGATGCCTTAAGGGAAGAGAAGAGACTTGCTAATGTACACGAAACTCAAGCTGACCTTATTTCCACAGAGAGAGATGTCTCTCACTGTTCCCTGGACAAGGCATGGCTAGATCACCACGCACAATAAAGAACACAGGAAGGCTGGGCTGATGCCCGTCCCAGTTCCCACAGGCAGCACGCTGCACATCCTTCTCCGGGTTCCCTCCCTGTGCACCACCCTCCCTCACCTCCCTGAACTCCAGGACGCTCCTGAAGGAGTGGCTGCTGGCCGGACCCATTGAACGGGCAGCCTTCCCACCTCTTTATCCTGAGCACCCTTCTTTCCCCTGTTGGCCAAGGGTGGGGAGGGTGGAAAGGCGATCCTAACAGCCAGGGGGAACCACTAAACCCAATGTCAGGGCTATAACAACCCCAAAGGAGGAGGAACTGGGGAATTCTCATTTTGTGACTTGTCATATGTCTTTGAATACCATTGCCTAAGGCATAGTGATAGTTCACAGTCACCCCTCGTAGACATCTGGAGGACAAACCGCTCTTTTTGCCAAGCCCTTCGACTCACTGAAGCAGAGACTGTTCTGTTTGAATAAGCAATTTTATTGATTCCCCCTCATGTTTCTGAGCATTTGTTCACAACATACATGGCACAGTGAGGGTGGGGGAAGCGTGTGCACGTGTATATATGGTGTGAGTTTGAGTGTGTAGCACGTGTTGTGTATGAGTGCGAGAGTGTGTTTAAGTGTGTGAGAGTGGTATAGGTGTGTGAGAGTGGTATATGTGTGTGAGTGTGTGTGAGTGGTGTGAGAGCCACGTGTGTTATGAGTGTGCATGGTGGTGTGTGAGTGTATACTGTGAGTATGTGTGTGTGTGCGTGTGCGTGTGTGTGTATTTGTCTAGCCCTCTGTGAATCTATGTCACTCCTGTGCTGGGGCGCAGACTGCAGAGAAGCTGTAATCAAGCCAAGACCCACTTGGCGGGAACTTCCTACCTCTTTTGGAAGATAAAGTAGGACTGCATGTCAGGTGGGGCGATGAATCATTATTTAGATCCCAGTGATCAACATTAAACTAAGAGCCCAAATAAACAGTGTGAGCTAAGTTTGGGGCCTCATAAAGCATTTGGATTGCTGGATTTCCCTTCCTGATGAGGCGGTGTGTTTGCCAACTGAGAGTTCGTGAAGTCACGTGTCTCAGAGAACAGCTGCCCCATTCTGCTGCCAGGGGAGCTCTGCTGTCTCCTCCCCTTTCCAAAGAGTTCAGGCATCTCCCCCTGCATTGGGAACACAGACCCACGTGTCTCCAGGAAGGAGGGAAGAGCAGAGCGGGGTGCAAGCAGTTTTCAGAGGCAGGAGGGAAAGTACCGTCTGAAAGTCCTGGGCCTCTGTAACAGCTTGGAGAATATTCGGGCTGCAACTGTCACTGTTGGCACCAGGCTCCATCGCACTCAGATGGAGGGCTCCTGGGCTACATTAAAAAAAAAAAAAAAAAAAAAAAAAGAGTTGAAAACACCTGGACCCCACTTTAGACTCTGTTAGACTCTGCAGAGAACTTCTCATGTCGCATACCTTTGTTTGTCTTATCAACCCTGAAAAATGAACTGGTGCTCAGAAAATTTAGTGTCACAGAAGCCATCTCAGAAATGAGACTCATGCCCAGGTCTTTAATCTGTTTTGCTAATTTTTATCATAAAGGTAACACAGGCTTATGATGGAGATGTTTTTCAAACTGTACAGAGGAGTATAAGATAAATATAAAACAAAACAAAACAAAAAAACCTCTCTTCATACCTAGAACATCAGAAACATCTTCAAGCATAATTATCTATTGCTATCTGTGTCTTCTACATCCTTCCAGAAAGGGTCAATCATTTGCACACAAATACAGGCTTGTCCTTTTTAAAAATATAAACAGTGTTATTTTACACACACATTCATGTGGGTATAAAACCTTTTACACTTGACAATACGCCTTGTATAATTTTCATATCCACATATACTATCTACACAGAATTCTCCTGAACATATGCATCCTTTTTTATTTAACCAGTTCCTTGCTGATGAATGTTTAGATGGTTTCAAACCCAAGTCTTTCAAGTGTACCCAGCAGGCTTTCTTGCTAACAAACTACAGTGCACTAGTCAGATATGAGAGCTCCAGGTCAGCTTCAAGCAAAATGAAAGTTATTTGTGTATGTAGGTATTTCTTTATTTATCCAACACCCAATGTAAAATAAGGCTTAAGACCTTCACACTTATATCTGTCCTTTCTCAATCTCTTTCTCATTGCTATGCTCTTGGCCTTTTCTCCACCCCCTATCAAACCCCAGAATTGCTAGCAAGGAACTGGAAAACAATTTCTTGACTTCCGGTACGTCTTCGACTCTGTCTGTGTGCCCACAACTCCGGGAACAATTCATTGGAATACCAATAACAATTTGATAGCACAAAGACCAAACTGCTCACTGAATTTTTCGGTTTCAATCATTGATCTGATGTCATGTAACACATACAGAAATATGTAGATCAATAGCTGTTTACTTTTTAAAAAGGCATCTTTGATTTTCTTCCTAATACGCTTTGCTTACCATGACCTTTTGGAAAAGGGAAATATTTGTGTAATTGTTTGTTTGAGATGAGTATAAGATTCGTGTTTAGGTTTTGATGAGAAGTGGTTTTTATTTTTCTATTTTGTCTGAAATGCAGTCATGTGGGGACTTAAAGTTATAGTTTTAGGAATATACCCAGCTGTGTCAGGAACAGAATGGGGATTCATTTGAGTTAAGCCTTGTTCTCAGCCTCAGTCCAGGCCCCAAGAGGCAAAATATACAGTATCTTTGTAGCAGAAAGCAGCTGAGTCATTCCTGTTAGAATAATTTCCAGTGACATCTGTGAACTGTGGGCAGTCGGGCCCTGGAATAACCCCCCTCCCAGGAGGACTGAATAGTTCACAGTGGTTATAAGATAAACAATCATTACTACAATAATTTTAAGTAGATTATTTCTCGACAAAGGTGAAGCAGAATCCACAAGGGAAACCCAGAACTGCTTTTTACAATTTATTTAATGTTGCACATTACTCCATAGACGTGCGTGTATCAATTACATCTGTATGTATGCACGTACACAACTGTGTGTATAATTTTCTTGGCCATCTTCACAAAAGAGAAAGGAAGAAGGTGCCTTGGTCAGCTATGTAGTACGGATGAAAACCCCTGGACTTCAGAATGTTCTGACAACATTTCCAAAAAGCAGTAGGACACCCCTCAGAACCAGCAGTATCTTCTGTTATCATTACTGCACACACACACACACACACACACACACACAAGGATACTTCAATGTCCCAAAAAAGTCTAAATTTTAAAATGGATTTTGATTCTCTATGATGATACTAAAAACCTTATTTACAAAAACTCCCTGCATTATTTTTATCCTTCTCCTTTGGCCAGAGGCTAGGGAACACCAGGACACCATTGGATTTCCATTTGGGAGCTATGGTAAGGCAACTGGTCACGAATTCGCTCTCAGGTCTCACCCATGTTCATGTATCATTCCCAGTTTCAGTTTCCTCGTCTGTGAACTAGAGACAACGACAGGGGCAATGTGAAGATGAAACAACATACCACACGTCGGGGGAACAGCATGGCGTGGCCCCAGAACAGCCTTCAGTGCTGTCTCAGAGCCACCTTCCCCTTGCGCATGTGCAAATAATGTGCGCACTGCCCCCACCCATGGCGGGTCCCCTCCCAGGAATCCAGCCAGGACACCCGACCCATGCAGAGCCTGATGGAGAGATATGGTGATGCATACAGACTCTACTTTCCTCCCACCCAAATCTACTCCAGTCCACAACGGGTAAACCCATCCTCCCTCTGAAATGTCCCTCAGGGTTGCAAACAACCACTTCATGTAGGGCCAGCCCTTTTCTGATGGGGGGGTGGGGTGGGGGAGGGTGATAGATTCAGGAGGGGTTGTTATTGGTATCGGGTCAGAGTCGGGCAGATGGCTGGCTGGATGGGTACTCGTCCCATCTCCATCACAGGGACAATCTGACTCCAGATGTCTCGTTGGAAGGCTGAAAAGAGATGCCCAACCCAAGTGAGAAAAGCCCCTGTCCTGCTCTCTCTTGAAGACGCCTGTGTGCACCTGGCTGCCTGAACCCCTCACCTGTCCTCTCAGGGCTCCCGGCCTGCTGCTGTCACACGATGGACAAGCTTGTCTACCTAGCGAAACTGCGACCTTCTGGAGTCTGACACTGTGCTTTGTTCCTTTTTGGATCTTCAGGGCCTAGTGTAGTACCCAACACCAAGTAGCTACTCCATACATCTTCAGTGAGATGAAATTGAACCAAAGAGCCATGTAAAAGGAAAGAATTTCTAGCTCTCTGATTCCCCTGATATCACCAAACCATACTCCACTGCCCGTGTTTTCTCCTGTGTAACACAGAGATCATTCTTGCCACCTTCTGTCTCTCATTGGGTGTTGTAAAGACAGAACAAATTGGATCAATTCTAAGGAAACTGTGACAAAGCTTAAAAGGAGTGAAAACCAATATAATTATTTTAAGACCTGAAGAGGACACTTGGCATCACTTCATCCTTACGTGAGGCTCAGAGGATACTGCTGCGTCTCTGAGTTTACTCATTTCCTCCTGTTTACTTTCACTCATTCATTCTACCAACACACACTGAACAGAAAAGAGCGAGGCCACACCCTCCCCTTCAAGCAGCCAAGGGGCTTATGGCAGAAACCAATGAGGAAATAAATATCGGCGAGGCAAGGGGATGTATGCTGTGACAGGGGGACACCTAACACAACTTTCTATGCCATGCAGCCAAGCGATGACTCCTAGGGGAGACCAGGAGCGAACAGAGGAAGCTGGAAAGAAGGCCACTCCTAGCTGAGGGACAGCGAGGTCAAAAGCAAAAAGAAGAGGAGCTGCATGGTGCAAATCGATGCCCTGTGGCTGATGTGGTTTTGTTCTATTTTACTAAATGTTTGTGGCCAGACATGCATTCTCCAGTTCATCAAGGGCCTCAGCACCACTCTCTGACCTTACCCTTACTTGCTGCTTGTCTGTTGCTGTTTGTTTGTTTGTTTGTTTGTTTTTAACATTGCCAGCCTGGGTTTTGATGGCACGTAAGTCTGCAAAGCCAGGAACCGAGGGAGGTGAGACAGAAGGGGGAGGCAGGGCACAGATCACAGAGGTCGTGGTGGGCCATGGTAAGGAGCCTGAACTTTACCCCAAGGCCTCTGAAATGCCACCGAAGGGTTTCAAACACAGGAGCAACCTGGTGAGATTTTTCTTTGTCAATCAGGTCACCAGATCTGTCCTGTAAACCGCCAGGTAGTAAACATTCTAGGCTTTGTGGGTCAGATCGTCTCTCTTGCAACTACCCAGCTCTGTGATGCAGCGTGAGAACAGCTGCAGCCGATCTGCAGACAAATGAGCATGGCCATGTTCCTGTAAGACTGTAGGTATGGACGCTGAAATGTGAGTTGTACAGCATTTCCACATGAAACAAAATATTCTTCTTTTAATTGTTTTTAACCACTTAAAAATGTACAAACCATTCTTAGCTCGTGAGCCATACAAAAGCATACGTGGGCAGATTTGGCTGGGACCTTAGTGTGTCAGGTCTAGTTTTAGAAAGATCATTCTGGAAGCAGTGATGAGGATAGTGACATTGCAGTGCTAAAGGCAGGGGTGGCGCTTAGGAGGCATTTGCCATGGTCCTGGTGAGACATGACAGAGACAGGCTCTGGTGGAATGGAGAAAGCTGGGCAAGCAGCTGGGAGAACCAGTGATATTGGGTGCAGGAGATATGGTCAAGGGTGACCTTCAAGTTTCTAGCATATTCTAGCAGTTAATATTCATATTAACTGAGAGAAAACAAGAGAAGTGGGTTCTAGGGCAGACTAGAAACAGAAGCTTCTCACTTAAACATGGGGTCCTCTTTGGGGAGTATATGGGACATGCAGGCAGAAATGGGTAAGGCCGTTACACCAACTGGAACCATTATGAAAAATAAACAAACACATGGCTTCCATCATCACAGACGTCAGGGATAGAGGGGCGGGAAGAAGGAATCTTGTCAATTCCTCTGCCTCAAAGAAGAATTAGACCCAAATGGTCTGGGACCAGGGAGAAGTCCTCCTTACCTGCAGGAGACTTAGCCTACATCCTTCCTGTACACCACGAGCTGGCTCCCTCTCATTCTGCTGCAGAAGAGACACAGGCCTGCTGGGGGGGACCCCTATGGACTGCTGCCATGAGGCTCAGTTTGCTCATCTTCACGAAAATTGCTGCCTGACAAATTTGCACCCCTAAATGAGTTGCCAATAGTATATTTGGGAAAAACCACATCAAAGATCCTAGTGTATGGTCTCTGTGATTATCTAAGGAGCTGACCACAGCTTTTACCACAGCAGAGAGTGGCAATTAGCTTCAAGTGATGGTTCTTAAAACGTAGGACTCAGACTCACTCCACCAGCATCACCCAGAATTTGAGAAAATGCAGATTCTTGGGCCTGAGCCTCTCCCCTGAAGACCTACTGAATCAGAGACTGTGGGGGTGGGTCCAACGACCTGTGGTTCAACAAGTCTCCCAGGTGATTCTGATGGGCGCTCGAGTTTGAGAACCACTAGCCTGAAAGGGGCAGCTGCTGCTGTCCCTGTCGCAATTGTTGAGTCCCCTGCCTGCCTGGTCTTCTTACTGCTCTCGGTCATCATACAGCTGATGTCAGTCCCTAAACTCTGAGCAACACGCTCATCTCCAGAGCTGCTACAGAGCTCCGTCGGGTAAGCGATATAAAAATGGCACTTTACCCATCTGGATAGACAGGGAGGAAAAGGGCCCTCAGTGGTATTGTGGTTACGAATACAAACTCAGACTGAGTGGGGATTTCTGCTCTATCACCTACAATGAGGGGTAACCTCAGAAAAATTACTGAACGTCCCTGTGCCCACTTTCCTCACATCTACAATGGGGACAGTAAGAGTACCTCCTCGCACATCAGGGTGTCGTGAGGATTTACATAAGTTAATGTTTGCAAAGCACATTTCACGGTGCCTGGTGCCGAGTGCCACAGGGGTGCTCTTTACTATTATTTCTATGCCAGAGCTACCTCATCTTCGACAAGCAACACAACACATAACACATCGCAGGTTCTTGGGGCAACCATGCTCTGAAGACCTCCTAGAAAACATCATCTTCTTCCTGGCAAGTTTCCACCTTTCTCCAAAGTCGGGTATGGAGCCCGACATTGATGAAGCAGGCTAGACAAAACATCTCTGAGAACATTCCTTTTCTTCTCTTCTACTTGAAAGGGCTAAGTGTGAAGCAGACCTACTAGGCCTTCCCCTAAGACTCACAGCCAGACCTTGGCCCCGTAGCTGTCACAACCCCAGTAGGCCAGTGATGGACCGGAACTGAGTCCCCCCCAAGAAACTTTCTCCCTGACAACAAGGGCCCAGTTGCCTTAATTTGCACATGATGGTCACCTTAATTTGCACATGATGGTCACCTCCCCAAGTAGGTGATGCAGAGACTTCCCAAGGAGGTAGCCTGCACATTGCACCTGGTACATAGAATTCTGACTAGGATGTAAATGCAAAAAAACAGGAATGCTCTGTTAGTCTGCTAGGGCAACTGGAACAAATTAGAACAAATTGGTTGGTTTAAAACAGAAACTTTTCTCCCTCAGTTCTGGAGGCTAGAAGTCCAAAATCAAGGTGATAGCAGGGCTGTGCTCCCTCTGAAGTCTCTACGGAAGAATCCTTCCTTGTCTCTCCCTAGTTTCTCCTGGTGGCCGTCAATCCTTGGCGGTCTTTGGCTTATGTAGTTGTGTCGCTCCAATCTCTGCCCAGGTCAACATGTGGCCTTCTCCCTGTGTGTCAGCATGCCTCCACATCTCCCTCTCTTTATATGAATACCAGTCATGGGACTAAGGGCCACACTAACCCAGTAGGCTCTCACCTTAACCTGATTACGTCTGCCAAGACCCTATTTCCAAGTAAAGTCGCATCCACAAGTAACTCAGGGTAAGACCTCAACATATCTTTTTGGGGGAAACAATTCAACCCACTGTAGATGGCAGCTGTTTCTTCTCACATGCAGACTCGGAGCTGTTGGAAGTGGGGTGTGTGAGGGGCTGTGTGAGAAGAACTGAGAACCTCACACCCCAACAGGAGGGAGTGTGGGGGTCAGTTACTGCCACCTTCAGGGAGAGATGGGGGGAGGCTTGCAGGCTCTCGACCAGGTATCTGCCTCACCCACCCAGGGGATGGGAGAGCACAGAGAAATGCAACGCCCACATGGTATGTGTAGGTGGGAAATCTGGGAATTAAGCCTGGCAACAGGAGGGTGCCATCTGACTTCTGGTGGAAGAGAAGCACTGAACGGAGCCCCTGCTAAGTGGCAGGCACACTGAATAATTGGATAATGCATACATTATCTTGCATATAAGACACACTTCATTGACTTCAAAGCAGACTGGACTTCACTGTGTTGACTGAAAAGGGGAAGAAGCTGAGAGGAGAGAGGAGAAGGGCAGGCAGCGACGGCTGTGGGAACGTGGGGCTCTGGGAAGCACAGTGAGGCCCCTCTTGCCCTCCAAGTCTGGGATCCAGGGTAAGACACTGGGACTCAGGAGTGTCCCCAAGGCATCTGCCTGGAAACCCTGTCCACTGCTCCAGAGGGCATGAAATCAGAAATGGGGAGGACTCAGGGGATTTCCCACTGCCTTTTGGGAAGAATCCAATCTGCTTATCCATGCCTAGCAACGGTTTTAAAGCCAATCAGTCACACACCCCGTGGTGAGGTGAGGGAATGCCGAAAGATTTCTGAAGAGTCCGAGTCGAGGCCGCCTTCTGTCAGGCCTCTGGCTGGCTGGGGCTCAGCTCCCTGGACTGGGTCTCCCATCCAGTCTCAACAATGGCAGTCTGCTGATTCGAGTCCCGGTGAGGTGGGAACGGCTGAGGGGATCCACTGTAGGCTGGGTCCAGACACACGGTTCTCAAGAGAATAAACTCCTCGCAAGAGATAGCATTGAGCCAGCGCACAGGGGGCCAACTTGAAAACGGGTAAGCATATTTTTGACGAAATTTAATAACAGATCTTGGAGAAACTCATTTGGGCTCAGGAATCAATTGTTCTAGTGCACGTATCCAAGGGGCCTGCATCTGCGGAAGAAATGAGTTTGATTCCATGAGCATTTGCCTGATAGAAGAATTCTCTTCTGCTTTCTCAAGATCAGAGAACTCAATGTGAGAGGGAGAGACAGAGGGAAACAGGGAAGGGGGGGGCGGAGAGGAGAGAGAGGTTGGCCTCTGGGGACAGAGTGAAACACTTTAGTCCTGGCACACACTGTGGCAAGCGCACAAAACCTTATTTGTTCCAAGGCCAGACCCCAAACAATGGGCCATAGGGATGCCTTTGAGAACCGCTCACGTGCCCACTGAAGCAGAGCTGACCGCGTTACAAGCAGGGAGCCCAGGAGTTGTCTGTAAATTGGTGGAAAATGAAGTTCCATTATAAATCCCCTTCACAGGACGCGTCGCTGGCACCTCTCCCTCTTGATGTGTGACACTTTCACTCTCAATTTGAGAAAGGGTCCCATTCCTAAGAGGCAGTGCAGAAAGTTCTTTACAAGTGAGTCCTTCCTGAAAGATGGACGGCTGACAGTAGTGGCAGATAGGCCTGCATGTGGGGAGCTCCACACGCACTCCCAAGGCTGGGGCAGGATGGGCCCAGGAGGCTCCCGTTCTGAAGTGGTCACTGAGGCAGGTGCGGCTCACCTGTGGGGGGCTCCTTTCCTGTCTGCGGGTCTGGCCCTCCAGCTGCTTTCTCACATGCCCTGCATCTACCTCCTATCTTCACCTCTCACCTGGCCCCACCTGTCCGGTGGTCACCACAGCTCCACTTTCTGAGGATGATGTATTTTACTTCTCTTCCCCCACGCAGCCTGCCAGCACAGCCCCCCACCCCCCTGCCCCCGGGGCCACACAGACTGAATGACCACACACGAAATGATGGGAGGACAGAGTGAACCATCTGCGGATGTGCTGATAGACAGGGGCTCGGGCCTCTTGAAATAAAAGGCAGCTAGCCTTGCCCGCCAGCCTCTGAATGAATGATCTGTGAGCTGTGTTGATTGAGCTACCGTTGCTGGATTGGGGGACCAGGAAGATTCATCCACTTAATCATTCATTCAACAAATACATACTAAGTACCAACACAGTCCCCAGCATAGTTCTAGGCACTTGGGATACAATGGAAACAAATCTGTTTTTTTTTTTTTTCAATCCCTACCTCGAAGGACTTTTTAAATGCTTTTTGCAAGTGCAAAGGTTCTGAGACAGAAATAAGCCCAGTGTGTTTCGTGTTTCGGAGCAGAAAGCAGGTGATGGGTATTAAGGAGGGCATGTATTGCATGGTGCACTGGGTGTTATACATAAGTAATAAATCATGGAACTTTACATCAAAAACTAGGGATGTACTGTATGGGGACTAACATAATATAATAAAAAATTATTATTAAAAAAACAATAAATAATGGAATATTATAAAGCAAAAAAAAAAAAAAAAAAGCAGGTGAGTGTGGTCTGAGTAGAGCATAAGCAGTGGCCAGTGGCAAATGAGGGGGTTAGGCAGAGCCCAGGTTACACACCCAGAAGAGCAGGGGAGGGTTGATTTTATTCTACCAACAATACAGTCACCTGAATAATGTGGGGTTTTTTGTTTTTTTGTTTTTTAAGATTTTACTTATTTGACACAGAGAGAGAGAGTACACTCATGTGAGCACAAGCAGGGGGAGCAGCACAGGGAGAGGGAGAAGCAGGCTCCCCACTGAGCAGGGAGCCTGACATGGAGCTCAATCCCAGGACCCCAGGATCGTGACCTGAGCCAAAGGCAGACGCTTAACCAACTGTGCCACCCAGGTGCCCCCTAATAATGTTTTTAAAATATCAACATATCTGCTCTATGGAGGACAGATAGCAAGGGAGCAAGGGTGGGTGAGGGAGGCCAGTGAAGAGACTACAGTAGAACTATCTATTCAAGGCAGACAATTATAGGAAGTGCCTCAAGAAAGCTGACGGGATTGTTTGGAAATGGATTTCCAAGTGTGGTGATCACAGAGGAGGCGGCACTTGGGCCAAGCCTTGGAGATTTGGGCCCAGGAGAGAAGAGAGGAATGAAGAGACTGTTCTGGATATTGAGCAGTGAGGTGATTTAGGAGATCAGGTGTAGGCAGGGGTGCTGGAAAAGCCAAGGTCATGAAGGCTGATGGGTGCCAGACAGCAAGGGCCTGAACGCTAGGCTGAGGCCCTTGTCCTTTATCCTGCAGGTGAGAAAGCCACAGGGTTGCTTCAGGACAGGAGAAGAGCGTGGCAGTCTCTGGGAGCAGAGCTTAGAGCAGGGGTCCGTGGACTGTAACTGTGAAGAGAGTGACGAGTGTAGGCCCTGCTGGCCACAAGTTCTCTCTTGCAACTGTTCAACTCTGCAGCCCTAGACAAATACATCATCAAATGAGTGTGGCTGTGTTCTAGTCCAGTGTTTCTTACAAACGTAGGCTTTGGGTCCCATTTGGGGGGCTGACTGTAGCTGGCCAACCCCTGAGTTAGAGGAAGGGAGAGAAGTTAGCCAGCCTTGGAGAGGATGTGGAGGGGTGGGTTAGAAATGACAGAGGGAGTGGAGGACACAGATGTGGAGGCATTGTGCATATTGTCAGGGGAGGAGGCAGAGGGGAGTGGGGCTTCATCTTTCCTAAATTTCTAGAATCAGGCAGAAAGGCTTTATTCACCAGCTAAGATAAAGAGCAAGCAAGGGTCAAGAAATGGTAGAAGTTGCAAAAGTAGATGACCCCCCCCCCCCGCATACACATACATGCAGAGGAGGAGAAAGTGAAGGGACAGGTGCTTCTGTGTCTACTGGACAGCCAAGGGATGCAAACCCTGTAGTCTGCTGAGAAACAATGATCAGAGAGGCAGGAGGTGACCTGCCCCATGATGCAGCCTCGGGGGAGCTCCCAGAAGGGTGTCTGTGCCCCAGGAGCAGGCTGAAGGCAGTGGTGGCTTTAGGGATGTTATCCTTTCCAGGGTTTCTCCTGCACCTTATTCTGGTCCCCCAGCATTAGGTAGTCCCCTTTTCCTGAGCGTCCACCAACTATTTAACCTCGGACTAGGGACTCTAAGGGGCCGTGAAAGACCACGTGGGGTAGTCTTCACTGTAACTCCCAGGAGAGGCAAGAGCCGCTGTCCAAGCTCACTGTAGTGTCTGGGAGTGCTTCCCGGGGGAAGGAGGCACCTGGAAAGTCAGGGAAGGCAGGTGAGAAGTGTCCAAGTAGGGAGAGAAACATGCAAATCAGCCAATAATAGCAATGGGCAGGCCTTGCCAAGAAGTAAGGGCAGCCAGTTTCTCGGCTGTTATGTAATCAACATTAGAATGCATGGGAGAAGTTTCGTTTTTCCTCCTTGCTCCTAGTCTTAATGTCCTGGCTATTGCCAAGAGGCAGCAAAGCACAGCAGCTAAGAATGTGGACCCCTGACTGGTGTTGCTTCCCCCTTCTGGGCCTCGGTTCACCTCCTCTGCATGCAAGCTCATAACAGAGCCCCCCTGCCCCCAAGGCACGGACATGGGCATCTGCCCCTCAGGACACGTGCAGGGCTCACACCCACACTGGGCTTGGGGCACGATGTCCTTTGCCTGTGCTCACCTCTGGGTTTCCCTTACTGCTTCTGCCTGGGCCCAGTAACAGGGGACTGGGGTGGGGCTGGAGATCTGAGGAGTCCCCTGCCCAGCACTGAGGACTGGCCTTTGCCTTTTCTCTCCTTCTGCACCTTAACATGATGAGAACAAATGAGCCCCTCACAGCCATCACAACATACTTCCTGGGGCCCAGGCCTTTCTGGGACAGATATTTTCCTTCTCAAGATGGAAACTCGGCAGGTAGAGAGCATTTTGCAGTTTTAATTAGTACAGATTAATCTACCTCCCAGGGCTGTTTGCAGTATTAATCCCTAGCCGGTGCCTTAAGCTCCTTAGCAGACAGGCACTGTGTTCTCACCAAGTAAGCTGGACTGGATCCTGAAGTCCTGAGCCCCCAGCCACTGCCCCCCGCCCCCAATCTCATGTAACGGCTTCCTCACACTCTGAAAATTGGTTGGTTGGGTGAATTTGAGTTTATCCTCTGCCTGGTACAATTATGTGTGAAAATCCTTGATCCTTGCCTCCGGCGAGGGGAGGTAGGGATATTTGTGTGATCTGGGCCCTGAGCTGGGGTTCAATCCTGCCGTGACTCTGACAGCTGAGGTTGCTGCCTCTGACCTCCTTGGTGGGTTCCTGAGCCACTCATGGGGAGTGGGAGACACAGAGGGGGGTGCACACAGAAGGGCATAAGGAACAGAGCTGGAGAATACTGATAGATTTGATAACTTGGCAGAATAGCCTGAAACCAGAGTCCCTGAATTAGTCATAGGGCCTTGTTTAGAAATTGTGGTAAGAAATAACTCTGTTCATCGATCTGTGAAAGCTTGTTATGTATAGGGTAGGTATATCAATATAAATAATTCGCATTGGGGATTTTGCCTAGCTTAGTGCTTTGCTTTTGTTGATTTGATTTGTTCCTAAGTGGGCACCTTATTTCCCAAGAAAACCCCAAAGAACAAAGTGTTACAAATGCATCTCAGCTCTTTGGGCATATTTAAAATTTCATTCCTCGCTACGTTAGCACATGTCTTACAGAGCGGCAATGACCTGGGTAAATCAAGTACAAAAAGACAGCAGGAAATATCCTCTGAGGCCCCATGAGCTAAAGAGCCATAATAAAATGTTAAAAAAAAAAAAAAAAAAGGAATACACTCACTAAGTTGAAGCAAACTATCTCTTTGCATATGCTACAATTGCATCAGCAGATTAATGTAGGAAAAGAATGCTGATTTTCACGAGTTAACCAGTGGAAAAGGCCATAGTCCTCACCTTGGCCTTGCTAATATTGACAAACCTAACTTGAATCAGATTCTGATACAGCTTCAAAAGTTTTTTTTAAAAAACAGAATTTCCTAAAGAAGGAAATATGCACCATCAACTGTCTGGTAATATGCTCTACGAAAAAAAGATATGAGGCGCAAATACGTTTGGTAAATACCCCCTCATATAACATCACTTGGAATTCACAATGAGGATGAACATATTAAAGGTTCTGAGAAGTCCGTAGAAAAGAGACTTCCTTAATTTACTGAAGTTAGGAAGCCTGTTTATCACACAGCATTTATGAACAACCCCCTCAAATAGTTTTCCAGCAAAACACCTCTTAGATTTAGTCCATACATTCCAGGAGAAAGCTTCATGCTACCTTCTCAATATTGGTGAGCAATACATCTGGCAGATTCTTAAGTCCCCATCCCCCATTGAAAACTCCTGGATCCCGACTGATGAACAGAGCTGGTGACTGTCCCTACAAAAGCCTCTAGAACACTGCTTCTCAAACTCTGGTATGTATCAGAATCATCTGGAGAGCTAATAAAAGCACCGAGTCCAGGCTTGTCAAGTTAGGACAGGGCCTGGGCTTCTGAGTTATTACCAAGTGGCCCCCATGATTCAGAGGCACTTGAGAAGGACTGCTCCAAAATCCAGAGGCAGGGATGGAGTGGGTTTGGCAGAGGTGAGGTTTGGGTCTGGCGTAGGGCTTGTCAGAACCCTGAACCCACAGAGGCTTGCTGAGCACCCACCAGCTACCCAGCCATAGGCTACAACGGTACTACCATCTGGGGGCATTTTAGAATATATGTTATTTTCATGGGGTTTGTTTGTTTGCTGGCACCAGCTCTTGCCCATGGGGAGACTAACAGAATAAAATGGAAGGAACCCAAAGTATAGCTCTTCCCTTTTCCTAAACAGGACTCCACCCCTGGTCTCAGACAATGGAAAGGTAGCTGTGAGAAATTGAGAATGAAGAACAAAGGCCTGAGTCCAACCACAAATGCCTTTGGGGGGCGGGAGGGGCGGGGCATTTCCAAAACAGGCTGAAATATACTAAAATCTACACTCTTCTTAGTGGCTTTTATAATTTCTTAGGTCAGTATGCACACTATATAGAAAACCCTCATTATTTCCAACTCTTTTAATTTGTCATTTTAATCATTCTGACTTGAGGGAAAAAAAATGTCAAAAAGCTGTTTCCAGGTAGCCTTTTCACAGATATTGTCTAATCAAATCATTAATCACTCTGAGTCACAGAGGTGAGCTCACCACTTCCCTCCCGAGCCTGCGGCCAGGATGGGAGTCCCCCACTGGACCCGGCTGGAGCATTTCCACTTGGATGGGATGGAATTGCATATCTTCTGTCCATTGCACCAGCTCACCAAGCCTAACCAGTCACACCCCTTCCCCCCATGTCAGAGTGAGTTGAGTCTTGAGTCTCTCACTCAAGAATCAACTAGACGGGGGTGCTGGGGTGGCTCAGTTGGTTAAGCATCTGCCGTTGGCTCAGGTCATGATCCCAGGGTCCTGGGATGGAGCCCCCCCCGACCAAAATCAGGCTCCCTGCTCAGTGGGGAGTCTGCTTCTCCCTCTCCTGCTCTTCCCATTGCTGCTGCTCTCTCTCTCTCTTTCATTCTCTCAAATAAATGAATAAAATGGAAAAAAAAAAAAAAGAATAGATGGACATGTGTGCCCAAATCAAACAAGCCAAGACAACACCAGCTTAAGCCTTGGAGCTTGGGGGAGGGTTTGCAAGGGACTGAGGAAGAGAGACTCTTTGAAGAAGCCCTCCTGTGAATACCAGATATCCTACCTTACGAGATTCATCTGAAGATGCTGAAGGGTATTTTTAATGCTTCCAAAGTTTAAATATGACAGAGGGGGAAAAACCACCCATAATGTTAAAAGTTCAATCTTGGGTTTCCTAAAGGAAATGGTGAAATCTCTAAGCCCTTGCTTAGAAAGACCACATATGGCAGACACGTCTGATGCAAAGCCTGCCATCACGGCTGACGTTCCCATCCCACCCCAGTGGCCACAAGGAAATCCCCGAGTATTTTCTGATGGGGTGAGTCTGGGACTCATTTTAATGACTGTGTCATAGTTATGGGTTTCCGTTTTTAATGTGATGGTTCAATGCTGACCAAACCCAAGGACAAGTTGCTGGTATTAACTCATATCTTGTTAGAAAATCCCTGCTCCTAGATCTAGCTTCTGTGATTTGGGGAACTTTTTTCTTTTCATCTGTGGATCCAGGGAATACCTAATGTGAATCTCATTTTAACATTTGCTCTGCTTGCAAGATAAAATTATTTATGCTATATGATGACATTCTTAAAAGGTAGCTTGTATCCACAGAAAACAGAGCAACTGAAATAACACTATTCCTCTGGTAACCCTCCTTACTAAAACTCCTCACTGGCCTTGGCGTTTCTCCTATATGTCTTTTCTCATGATCAAATAACCTAACTGCCTCAAAGGTTTCATGTGAGACTCGACAATAGAGGTCAATGTCAAGTATCACTGCCAGTCTTACCTTTTCAATTTTTCCTAAAACGCCCACAGAATTTGGATTTGGGAAACCCTTTTATTTTTTTTCCCTAAAACACAAGTCCAATCCTATAACTTTCCTCTTAGAGACCCTTAATTGCCCATTATCTAGAGGATAAGTTCAAATTCTTCACACGGTATTCCAGGTCCCTCACAGTCTCTGCCTCCCCTTCCTTTCTCTGTGTTCCCAGACCAGCCACACGGAATTTATTGGCACTTTTGGAGTGTTTCATGCACTTTCATATCTGGGTCTTTGTACAAACTGTCCAGTCAGCTCCTGACAAAATCCTGCTCCTCCTCAAAAGCCAGTCCAAATGCAGCATTCCCTTAAAGGTATTTCCCTCTTAGTCACGCATTCAATATTATGAAGCGCTTTTTACGTGCCAGGTACCAGAATTGTATAATTTTATTTTGCCTGAAACAGTACTTCATGTGTATTTCTAACATAGTGCTAATTTCAGCCTGCTTTGTGGGATTTTTATTATTTTACCACTAGATGGGAAGCTCTTTGAGGAAAGAAGTTATTCACTGCTCACCTCTCTACCTCCATGTCAGTACATAGAAAGCACTGGACAGATGTTTATTGAAAAATAAAAAATAAAAATAAATAAAATAAACATACAATGGACATCGAAAGAGAGAGACTTTCAGGGGCATCTGGATGGCTCAGTCAGTTAAGTGTCTGCCTCCAGCTCAGGTCATGATCTCAGGGTCCTGGGATCGAGCCCCACATTAGGCTTCCTGCTCAGTGGGGAGTCTGCTTGAGATTCTCTCTCTCCCTCAGCCCCTCCCCCACTTGTACGTGTGTGCATGCTCCTCTCTCTCTCTCACACATAAGTAAATAAATCTTAAAAAAAAAAAATGCATCACAAAGTTTAGAAACATTTTTCCAGAATGATAAAGCTCAAACATTTGGAGAGGGTGTGTCAAGAGTGACTCATGACAAATCGCACTAATAAATTTGGCAATTGGTAGAAAAGAGGGTACCACCCACACAGAACAGTTCCTTAGGAATTTTAGTTTAAATTCCCAGATCAGCTTTATTCTGAGAAATGTGGCACTTTTTAACCTTCAGTAACCTGCTTAATCCCAATAGGAGACAAATGGTCCTATGAGAAGTTGGTGTCTCATCCTGCCTTCTTGGGTCTCCTTCCTCCTCATCGTGAATAGTAGTATCCATGTTCTATCTGGAACTCATGCTGAATCATATTTTCCCTCTTTAATATCATGGTGGGGGGGACACAATGGGGTGATCTCTGTGCAAAACTGGCCTGATGGCTGGCTATGATGGGGTGTGTATTTCTCATACAATAGCCAAACTAGCAAGTACCCTACAGTCCAGAGTAGTGATGAAAGAGACAAAGGAGGTAATAAACTGGGTTCAAATGAAGATGGATTGGAGATACATTTGTACGGTTGCAGCGTGTGCTTTAGGAATATACTGGAAGTGTGAGGAAGAGGGAGGCCAGAAGAGATCATTTCTCAGCTTTGGGCTAAAGGACCATCGTTCTAGGAGCCCCTCACAATTGCTGTCCAGGTGTCTCTGATCTCCACTGGCCAACTAACACATCAGTCAGCTCCCTCTTTCCCTCTCAGGGTGCCATGCTAAACACAGAAGGCAAAGGGATGCTGGAAAGTTCCAGGCAACCCAATATCCAGAAGAAGGGTGAACAGTCTTTTCTTCCAGTGAAAAATGAAGGTGCCCCAACAGTCTGGCATTATTCCACTGGTCCAAAGTTAATAAGCAGGCACACACACACACACACACACGCACATGCACACACACACACACACACCCTAAAGCATTTACAAATAGACCAAAAGAAACAATAACAAAATGTTTACAGAACACTATGTATTATTTTATCTTCCTTCTTTCTGTTTATTTATATTTTCTACAGGAAACATATTACTTCTCAAATCAGAATTTTTTTCCCCACTGACACAGATTTCCATGAAAATACAATCTGTGTTGGTCAGAGAGGACTGTGGGGCTAACAAGGTACTTCAGTAATAAGGGAAGAACACAGAGTTTTTATTTTCAGGGCTCTCTGGGGCTTTTGTACTTTTTCTTTTGTGTTCTTAGAAATGTGAGAGTGACCTCCTGCCCAGAGAAATGACCTTGGATTTAAATTTGAAATACTAGCACAATCTGAGAGCCTGAAAAGGGGCATTGCATTTGAAAACACAAGGTGAAATGTTGCTCTGTTCTTTGTTGACACATGACGCACCCATCAGATCACTCGTGAGAGAGAGACAGATTGTTGCATCATCTCTCAGAGATTCCCCCCACTTCTCCCAGTGACAAAAAGCATTTCTGGTCCCCTTCTTCTGTCCTCAAAGTTACAGCAGCCATAGTCTTTCAAGGCGTGGGGGGCGAGAGTGCAGCCCAGAGCAGGCAAGTGGTCATATGGGGAAAATTCATTCTTTCGTTGTATCACTTTCTTTTGCAATTTTTGGTAGGACGGCAGGTTTGTGGGCCCCTCACTTCCCCAGAGGTTCTATGTGCTCACTTGTTTGCTTGGCTGTCAGAGACAAAAGGAATTCCCCTTACTAAAAGGTTTCTTGTGTTATTTTTTGGTCTGTCCTTCATCTTCAACAACATAGCAAAATTTCTTCTCCCTCATGAAGTAATATGATGTCTGAGATTTGCTTTAAAATATTCTACCACAGATGAAAGCCTGGGTGAGTGGAACGTGGCAGCTAACAGGCCCTCCTGGTGGCTCCTACAGGTTATTAGAGAACCCTCACTAATCTCTAAAAGACAGCAGCTAACACATCCTCTCTCCTCTTAAATTCCCCTTGAATAATCCTTGTTTTCAAATCTCTCCTCTTCTCTTTTATAGACTGGGTGGGATGGTGGTGTTGCCCTGATCTGTTCACTTGGAGCACATCCTACGTAGAATGTGGGTGCGCTTACCACCACAGACTTCAGCTTTGGGACTTCAGCCAAAACTCTCAGACATCAAGAGTCATTCTGATGTTCTACTATGATCACATATGTACATTATTAATTTTGCTTACCAAGAAAAAAAGCAAAATTTCTCTTCAAGAATGGCTCACTATTTGGCCTAATTGTCATTAGTAGGATAAAACAGACTTCCCATATTCTTGAGAATTCCAACACCACCAATGTTGACCTTGGAATTCACAGGAAAGATAGGATGGACATTTGAAACCAGAAAAGGCCAAAAGCCTTCTAGAGAGATATTCCAAGCCAGCTATAGAAATAAGATATGATTGTGTGAAGGAAAAGAGAGGTAGACGTTGACTAAAATATCTGGATTTAGGGGTATCTGGGTGGCTCAGTCGGTTAAGCATCTGCCTTCAGCTCAGGTTGTGATCCCAGGGTCCTGGGATCCCCTGTTCCGTGGGGAGCCTGCTTCTCGCTCTGCCTTCTACTCCCCTTGCTCGTGCTTACTCTCTCTCTGTCAAATAAATAAAATCTTAAAAAAATAAATAAAATAAAATATCTGGATTTAGTTTAACAACAAATGACACAACTGAGTTATTCCCATGGGGGAAAAAACTTGAATCAAGTGAGAGCACCTGGGTTGGAAAGATACATCTTTTTTTATCCCTACATGATCTTCCATTGCAAACAAACAAAGGATTGTTTTTTTATGAGGACATTGAAAAGTGTGACACTTCACTACATAATAAATCAATCTTCTTAGTCTCCCAAGTAATATACATTGAAGTACTTTTTAAAGTCCAAAATGATGAACAAATATAAGACATCATGATCATTAAGTTGGTATTTTATTTTTTTTATGATTTTAAGCTCTTTTTTTATGATCAATATGAACATTCTCGCTGGGAAACTTCATTTCTCCTTGTCTCCATGTTAATGTGCAAGGGCTAAGAAATGCTAAGAAAAACGTAGATATAATTTTTATGTTTCTACACTTGCCACAAAACAGTAGTGTGGCAAAGAGGGGGGAATTGTTCAAATGAATGCTAAGAACTACTTGAGCTTTGTCTACCTGACCTTTAAGAAAGACCTAATGGAGGCAAAGCTTTCTGCAGTGCTGGCCTTGAGAGGCTTTTGCTGTTCAACCACCCAGCCCATCAGGAACTTGGACTGAGCACCCAGCACACATCACCAGTAAGTAGCAGGCACCGAGAAGGGACGCCCCAGCATGGGTGCTACAGAACAGATTCCCATGAAGAGAACTTACAGTGTTAAGAAAGCAAATAGTGAGAAGAAACAATTTATGAAGACTAGGTACAGCATCCCCGGAGCTGAAGTCAGGTTAAACTTAGATATCCAGACAAGGCCCCTTGAAGACACTTCCTCCTTCCTTCCTAAGAATCCCTGAAAATAAATTACAGGACAATAGATTCAAAGCCTCTGTCCCAGGCAGACATTCCCCCAGCAACATCTCCATCCTGTGATGGAATTACTTCCTTAGAAGAAAGCATACAACATGAGAATGGGCTATTCTACTTTTCCAATACCCAATGAATGCACCAGTACTTTGTAATGGGAAAGATTTATACCAAGGCCCACTGCTATAACTATTGCGAAAGATTTTCTTTATGAAGATGGTTTCTCTTCCATCCATACCAGTCTGGAACTAAAATGAATGTGGCAATAAGAGTAGCTAAATGGCATTTATCTAGCTCCACCTCTCCTCAGGGAATTTGAGCGCCTATGCGATTATTCGGAGCCACGCAGGAAGTTTCTCACATCGGCTTGAAAATAGAATCATCTAGGATATGAAACAAAGTTGGAGCCTTCGAGCACAATCCTTTGACTGTGTGTGACACCGGCCACAGCTCTCCCGCCTACCCCTGAGATGTCCGTGCTATTTCCTGAAGTCCACCTAAGAATGTCCTTGATCGTTACCTTTGTTCTACATGAAGACTGGCTCCCTTCTCTTTCCTTCTCCAGGGGTGGTCCCTTTGCTGAAGTGGGAAACAAGCCCTTATCCAATCTTGAACAGCACATGATTATGCTTAAGCCATAAAGCAGGAGTCGGTTGTGTTGTTAGGTTGTGAACAGAAAGTTGAAGCACTCCTTTTAGTTTGGTCTTCTTTCTCAGAGCTGTTTCATGAGTCCTTGGAGAGAACATTCAAAGAATCTTCTGAAGCAGCCCTCTGCCATGATCCATTGTCAATGAACCAAGTTCTGTCCCTTAGGAGGAGTTTCTACCCATGTGTTTCTCAGTCATTCCTACAAATACACCCCCACTGGGGATGAGCCTCAGAGCTCCAGGCCCCTGAGTGAGACCACCATGGAGGAGCATGGCTCCTCCCTCTGTGTTTTGTTCAGGGCACAATTTCAGAATTTTGGCAGCATAGAAAAGATTAAAGGTCTCAAGACCACTGTAAACAAGTTGGCAACAATTATAATACAATAGCTCCATGATGTTTCTTGGTGCATACAAAAGCACACACAGTTATCACACTATTCATTTGGACCCCTTCAACACTAGGACACTATTTGAGTAGAACCATTTCCTGTCCTAACAGCCCCTTTATAGACTCAAGATTCAGAACTCTGGCATTTTTCACCACGCATGTGATGATCTGGGATGCCACATTATACGTCTCATACTCTTAATGGCACCTTTGACTAAATGCTCCAACTAAGAGATACAGCTTTAAAAGTAAAGTTTAATATTAAACACACACACACACACACACACACACACACACAGATTGATCAAAATTTAGCAAACCCTAAAAAGTAAAAGCAAAATGAAACAAAGTGTGTCGGGGTTGGTGGCATAATGTATAGAGAGGAGAATATCCTTAGTGCAATATATCCCAGGAGGACATGTTTATACACACATGCATGTGTGCGCATGCACACACACACACACACACACACACACACACACATCCTTAAACTAAACAAGTAACAAGTCTTAAACTCTTTTTAGTATTCAGTTGTCAGGATGAGTTTAGTAGTTATTCTGAGACTACTGCACATATACTGCAAAACAACACAAATTAGTAATTATGCTGGTACCATTGTAAAATGATTTTTAGCACTGGAAAAAGAAATATGGGTGTAAGATCGATATGGTTAAGCTAAAAGTCCATAGTCCTGAATGTGGATGAGAAGAATCTATTTAAATCCACGACACATTTTATCTTATGGATAATATGCATATTTCTTAGCTCTGAATAATTTTAAAAAGCCTGAAACAATGACCAACACCTTAGCAACGAACCCCCAAAACTCAAATCAGGCTTTCCAAATACCAATTTTTACCAGAAGGAACCAGTCTTCCTCAGATAAATAAATGACTTTCCTATAAGGCAAGAGAAATACACACAGAAACTGAAACAGCCTGTCATGCCAGAGAGCAAGGAAGTCTCCAAAGACCACTAAGTCCATGAGAAAAGGATTCAGGAGTCAACTTAAAGAGGCTATGACTGGCCAACATGAGACAAAATTAGAGCATCATTAAAGATAATAACTGCAGTGGATTAAACACATTAAATGTGTTTAAATACATGAGTTCATGGGGCGCCTGGGTGGCTCAGCCAGTTAAGCATCTGCCTTCAGCTCAGGTCATGATCTCAGGGTCCTGGGACTGAGCCCCACATCGGGCTCCCTGCTCAGCGGGGAGCCTGCTTCTCCCTCTGCCTCTCCCCCTCCCTCCAGCTTGTGCTCTCTCTCTCTCAAATAAATAAATAAAATCTTTAAAAAAAATAAATATGTGAGTTCATAGTAATATTTAAAAAGAAAAAAAGAACTAATTGGTCACCAGGGGAGGATGTAATGAACTAACTCATCATTTTGAAAACTATTAAACGTAAGCAAAGAATCAAGGTTTTCCTTTACAGATTGTACCTCAGGTAGCCAACAGATGAGGGAAAGTTTCTTTTAATAGAATTATTCTACCAGTAAATAAAGATGAAAGAATATAATGAGATTACTGGTCCCTAGGTCCACAATGAATGCCTGGACCTAGGCAACGATCATTCATGATGATTATCCTCCAAAGGAAATCAACCTGATAATACGTGCATACCAAAAGAAATCTATAATGTTATTATCTAGAAAATATTCTTACTCGAAAATGGAACCTGAGTCTAACCAAGCTTCTAGATTAAAATACCAAGTTAAAGGAAATACAAGGTAGAGAAACATGTTAACACCACAAGATTCAAAGAGCAAAATTTAAAATATGAAAAAATTTATAGGACAACCTATTTACTGTGACAAATATATTACAAGGGAAATAAAAGAGGGGAAAACTTACCAAACTAAAGAGAATTGAGACATGTGAACCAATTACAGTTTATTTACTTAGACTCCTATTCAGAGTATAAAGAAATCAAGACACAATCATAAACATTTTGTATTAAAGATTACTGATACTCCAGGTATGATAATGATAATATTGTTGTTTTTAAAAGGGTCTTTATCTTTCAGAAATAGATGTTGAAATGATAGGATGCCTGAAATAATGATCTGGAAGTAGTGAGGAAGTCAGTAAGAATAGATCAAATAAGACTGGGTATTAGTTGATAATTTTTTAACCTAGGCACTAGACACATAGGGATTCACTGGACTACTCTCTCTAATTTTGGATATCTTTGAAACATTTCAGAGAAAGGTTTTGGACATAGTGTATAAATTAAGATGAAGTTGAAGAGAAGTAGCTATTTGGGGAAAAAATCAATTTATATAATATCACAGGCTGAAATTAATTTTAGATGAAAATAAGCAGTTAAATGTTTCAAAAGAATATCATACCAAAAATGAACACAATGTAGAAGAAAGATTTTTATATTGGTAGTATAAATGTTTTCATTTTAAAATAAATCACAAAGAAAAATACATTGACCCCATAAGAGTTTGAAATTCATATACTTTTAAAAACAAAAAGCTGCAAAAACTATCTACACAAACTTTGACAGATTAATGGTTAACATTGTTCTGTCTAAAATGAATGCACAAATCAATGAGAAAAGCACAAGAACCTCAAGGAAAATGGGTATAAAAAGAAAATTCATAAAGCAGAGAATATAAATAATAAACATAAAAATATTAATCTCCATGAGTAATTTTAAAAAAGCAAATTAAAATCAAATTTGTAATTCATATTTTTTAAGATTTATTTATTTATTTGAGAGAGAGCACGAGCAGGAAGGGCAGAGGGAGAGGGAGAGAGAATCGCAGGCGGACTCCACACTGACTGTGGAAGCCGACAGGGGGCTCCATCTCATGACCCCGAGATCACAACCTGAGCTGAGACCAAGAGTCAGACCCTCAACCGACTGCATCACCCAGACACCGCTATAATTCACATATTTTTAAACATATAATATTTAACATTGGCATGGATGTTTTCATATAGGCTGTAATAGACTGCCTAAACTATTCTATACAGTACAAATATTCTATAGGGCACATTTGGCAATGTGCATTAAGAAACATTAAAAAACAAAAAAGTTCCCACTGAGACAGTCATTCTACCTCCGAAATTCAAGGAGAGTAGAGTAGATTGTATGCAAGTATGGCTGCAGCTGCCATCATTCTTCCCTGCAATCAGGCCCCTTCTCAAGGTGACTCTGCTTCTGCTCTCATCAGGGAGGAGGTGTTTGTTTCCCCATCCTTTGAATCTGGCTTTGGTAAAGGTCTTTGCATTGGCCAACTGGATTTGCGAAATTGTGACATGAGCAGACACAAAAAAACAGTTGTGCATGGGATTTGCCCCTTCTGACCGCTGGGGACCCTTCTGCCACCATGACTAGGCCCAGGCTAGACTCTTGGAGGATGGACACCCAACAGAGAGAGGTCCAATTATCCTAGTTGTCCCAGACATAGGAGTTAGGCCATCCCACACCACCCAACCCCAGCAGAGCCAACACAGACCAGAAAAACAGATTCTCTATCAACATACAAAAATCACAAAAAATAATATGTGTTTGTTATTTTAAGACTTCAGGTTTGTAGAGCTTTCTTAGTAAAAGTTGAAAGACTGAAAGTAATCAGAAAAATGGGCAATTGTATATGTGCAAAGATACCCATTTTAATTATCACTTATATTAATAAACTGGAAAAAACAAAACGCCCAACAAGAAACAATGGTTAATCATAATAATAGCTACAGATTTGAAGATCATAACATCATCAAAAATCATGTTTTAAAAATGTAATATTTTATCATTGACAACCTTATCAATATATTAAATTTTATCAAGATATAAAATTTTAATACTGGAAAATGTTCACAATGGAAAATTAAAGATTATGGAATCACACATAAAGTATGATTTTTAAGTATGCAAATGTGTGAATTGTATCACAGAAGGAGATATGGCCTGAAGGTTTATTTTAAAAATCACTATTTTAAAATTTGCTTGCAGTGTCTCACTTTATCTTTGAGGAGATTCTTCCTGGCTTCTGTGTGGTCCCTTGAAGTTACGAAACAGAAAGCAAGAGTGAATACATAAATGTGTTGAAGCAATCTACATGCAAAAGATTCTGACTGAGAAGGTTTATTTAATAAGTGTAAGACAGTTCCACTTGAAAATTATATCTCTGGGGCGCCTGGGTGGCTCAGTTGGTTGAGTGTCGACTCTTGATTTCAGCTCAGGTCATGATCTTAGGGTTGTGGGATGGAGCCCCACAATGGGCTCCACACTCCGTGAGGAGTCTGCTTGTCCCTTTCCCTCCGCTCCTCCCCCCTCATGTGCTTGCTCTCTCTCTCTCTTCCCAAAATAAATAAGTAAATAAAATCTTTAAAAATTATATCTCTGAAAATTGATTCCTTTAGAGAATCTTTCTTCTCTAAACCTGGTCTTAACTGGCTCAACCATATACCTTCAAATCATTGCTTGTTCTTAAAGAAATGTGATGTTGTTCTGTGAGAAGTTTTTTACAGAAGGTGTAGAGCTGCACGTTTATAGAAACAGAGGTTTGATCTTATCTTCCAGGTCGGAAAAGACCCAGAAATCAAGGTCCATGATGGGCTTCATGCAGCAATAACCTAGACTTTGGGAAATGTTTTCTGGGACTAACTAGTATGAATAAATCATTTGTCCCCACGGCCAGATAGACTGTCCCCCTATAGGTGGGGTTTGGGTCCTATATTCTCTGAACATAATGGAACTTCCTATTTCAATCATTCTGGAAAAGAGATTAACAGTGGGCCAGTCAAGGAAAGCCTGAGAAGGCAATTCTTGGACTCCATTGGAGAGAAGGATTTCCATTTCCTTTGAAAGTAAGGCCAGTTCAGCTTTATGAGTGGGCACTTTGAGAGGCAGTTTTCATTTATTTTCTGTGTTACATTTCTCTTTCCTATCCCCTAAACTTCAGTAAATTCTTCTGAAAAACACAGCCTGTTCCCAGCTATACTTTGGGAAATTATGGAAGTTCTGTCCCGAGAATTAGAAGGCAAAGCCAAGAGATAACCAGTGTCTGGTTAAGGAAGGTCTACTAGTGATACCACTAGTGATCACCAGGGGAAGCCTGGGGAGGAATCATCCAATTGGTCATGTCACGGGGGCAGCAGCCAACACAGCACAATTGTATGCAGTGGAGGCCAGAGCCGGACAAGCGTCTTTTTCTGAGCATTTATGAGACTGAGCCCCTGAAAAACTCCCAGAAGCTGCTGATGAGCACTTTTTGGCCACTACATGTTTGGAACTCAACCCCACCTACCTGGACAGTAAAAATGAAGGTTAAAGAAAACTAACAAGGTGACCTTATTTTGTAGCCTCAGGCAAACAAGGGCCAATTGGGTTAATACTTTATATGCAAATATGCAAATGTCGGTGCAGGAGGAAAAAAAAAAGAATATTAGGAGGACATGTGCCAACATGGTACTACAGGTCAATTCTTGCTGTGGGATTATGAGCAATGTTTCTTCTCTTTTGTATACTTTCTACATTGTTGCAAAGACACTAACATAATAGAACAAACGTTACTTTTTAAAACTTCCCGTGGCCTTCCTGCAGCATGATCTGTAGATGTCTGAAAGGCTTAAGTTCCCCCAGAACTCTTCTGTCTTATCCTGTCTGCTTGAGATTGTCCATCTCCCCCTAAAAATTCTGTATTTTGCATTCACAGTGATGTCATTTCTCTTTCTGGCCCCTTTACCCTCATCTCAAACATTCTCTTCCATGCTACCACACTTAGATTCTTGCAGGAAAATGTACATTTTCATAAAGATTAAAGAAATGCACATGTAATCAGAGCAATCCAGTCCATAGGCAAAAAGTAGGGAAGGTATTTTGGTCTGTTTGGCCTTTCCCTGAAACTAAGAAATCATTTCATCTATGGAGGACCCTGGATATAATAGATTTTTCTTAAAAAAACATCATCTTATATAAAACCAGAGTCTTTGAAACTTTCTTTGGAGGTTAGGACTGCACAGGGCTCGCTGGGTGGCTTGGAGGAGAACTTTCTTTCCCCAGGCCCTCCTGTGTAGGCCGCTTTGTAGCAGCAACTGACACAGTGACCGTGACCATCTGCAGAGACCGGCAGCTTGGCCCAGAGCACCTTGCCTAGCCCCCCGGTCACTGTGCAGGAGGAAACAGTTGGTAAGCACCCAAATCCTAACAGAAACAAATGAGTTCCTCCTTCCTGTTTTCTGTCACGAAGCCAGCATGTGAATAGCCGTGAACTTGGGGAAGGTGGCACCACAAGTGGAGGAAAGGGCATCAGTAGGGGACATCACATTCCTGATGCACACACTTCTGCTCCATAACTTGACCAGGGAGAAAGTTATCAAGAACACACAGCATGGACGCCACTGCTTCCCCTTCCTGTGCAAATGGCGGCCTTACCATCAACCAGGGGCTGTTGCTCCCCACAACCAGGGCAGCCTCACGGCCTTTCTCAACACATTACTGCAGGCAGCCAGGGCCAGCTGAGTGGGGTCATCCCGCCATGTCCAGCCATTGGGCAAACAGTCTCCCTCGCCTGTAGCGTACCGTGAAAACTAAGGGGTCTTCAGAGAGTCAGAAACACAAGCAGGGAGTGCATCCTGCAGGAAGATGGGCAGCCTCCCCCACGTCAGGCTCAGATGAAGGGCTGAACGCAAGGCAGCGCACAGAGAGAGAGGGGTATCACTGCCTGTCCTGAAGCAGTTTATAAACACCAGGCAGTCTGCATCTAAGAAACCCAGTGAATCCACAATACAACCCTGAGAGATGAATAGGATTGGCTTCATTTTAGAGCCGAACAAGCTGAGGATCAGCAAATTTATGTCATGATTCAAAGGGCAGAATGAGGGGGGATTTGAACCCATGTCAGTCTGATCAGAAAACTTAGCCACTTTCTATGATACTAAACAGTAGTTATCTGAAGATACATACACCAGGATTAATTGGGCTCATGAATAAAGCCATCTTGCCCCAAATCACACAATCTTGAAAAGACTATACTGTCTAGGGCTTGGGCCAAAGAGGAGAGATCACAAGGCTGTTGGGCCTGAGAGGCACACGGCTTCATCCCGAGCAAAAGAAAGAGTTTAATCCTTCAAACAGAAACTCTTATCTGCACTTGGGTAGGTGGAGGTTTTTACCAGCCACTTCAGTCTTACCTTAACCACTGTGCAGCTCCTCCCCAGCTATTGTCTGCTAAACCTCGCTCTTACTCACCGAATATTTCATACATGAAGTAATGGAACGCAGAGCTACGAGCTGTGTGCTATCCTTTTGGTTTCCATTTAAATTTACAGCTTGCCTGTATGAAAAGAGTCCCGGGGCTCTAACTAAGGTGGTGATTATACTGTCCGTCAATTAGTTTGCATTTCGGCACAATGTTTGCGGCCTCTTTCCACTCCCTCATAACAAAGGGCTGTTTAACTCAACACATATACATGCATGCTTTCTCCCAGGCATTTTTACAGAGTATGTGTCACCCAGATGTGCCTGCCACAATATGTTAGTTGTATTGGAAAAATGACCAGGAACATAGTTACGTTAGGAAACTCCCACAGCTGAGACCAGTTTTTCACCACAATCTGATTTTGTTCACCATCCCACCTTAGATTAATTGTCCCGTTGCCATGTTACATGCCTCTCCACACTTAACATTTGCAAGCTAGGGAATCTTCGTTTGATACTTTTCCAGGGACAAAACACTTTTTGGGAATCTTCATTTCTGAATGTAGAAACCCTTTGTGTATTTTTTAGATAATTACGATGATAAGGAATAAGAAGCTGAAAGTGGTACACATGTAGGGTTGCCAGATAAAATACAAAATGTCCAGTTACCTTTGAATCACAGATAAACAATGATTTTTTAAGTGTATGTCCTATGCAGTATTGGGACATATACTAAAAAACTGTTCATTGTTTATCTGCAATTCAAATTTACCTGCATGTTCTGTATTTTCATTTGCAAATTCTGGCAACTCTATGCAGAAAGAGAAAAGGAGAGAGGACAAGATTCACTGGTACCTACGAATGACGTGAAGCCTGATATAACAGTGAAATCTATTAGAACAAATGTTCTCAATAGGCATAAGATGCCTACATCTACTTTTATACATTGCAATAATTTTAAAGCAGAGATAGGAAAAAAGAGATTTGGGGAAATGAATGAACATATTTCAGAGGCCATGAGGTTACAAGATGTTCTTTGGGAGGACCTTTTCATGAGATTCTAGGCTTTCCCAGTCTTATGACCATCAGCCTGATAGAAGATCTAACATAAAAATAGGACTCCCCTGATAATGTAAGAGATTAAGGGAAATACTCTTCCAAATTGAAAATGAAGATTCATACTGTTTATGAAGCTCTAGCAATTTTTCTAAGTTGATCATTTTTTTGATACAACTGGGTTTAATATTGTAAGTCCTAATATGCCCTCGTAAACACTAAGGATAAGCAACTTAATTAAATAATCGATGAATTTGTTGAAAACTACCAAATATACAGCACTGTGCTCAGAAAAATGAAAGTAATAAATGAAAATGATAGTTTGTACTCCAAAAAATATGAGAGAAAGTTACAAAAATAATTATGATTGACAGCACAAAATGCACATGTTGTATAAAAAGCATGAATAAAGCGGGCAGCCAGCTGGAGATGGGAATGGATCCAACCTCCACCAAGGTGAAATCCCAGCATAGCCTTGAAGGAAGCATATGATTTCAATATGCAGGCAGTGAACAGCAGATACTGTAGGGTTATGAACAAAGACAGAAAGACTGAAACGTCATCATGGTCCAAGAAGGACAGAGTAGGACGGAACGTAGAGTTTGGTGCCTGAGAAAGTTCAAGAAGGTGTGGCTAAGAGTCATATTACGGAGAAATTATAATGCTAAGATTATATATATTGGCAATAAAATGTTATCAAAGAATTTCAAGGGCAAGAATAGTCATAAGATCTGTTTTGTCAAAAGATAGCCATAGAAAACAATATAAAAGCTAGCCTTCAGAGTTTGGAGATCAGAACACTAGCTTAGGTGTATACTCAGTCTCTGGGAGGCATGTTTACATTAAAGAAGAAACAACAAGAAAGAGAGCTATTAAAGAAGACTGACAATGGCAGGTCAGAGAGGTAAAACTATAAGAAGAAACCAGAGTCAGTGGCAGAAGTCACTGAAAGAAAAAGGTTAACCAGGATATGAGAGCTTTCAAGTAGGTGGCTCTCAAGAAGAGGCCACTGGATTTAGCAATAAAACATCCCTGGCAGAATTTTCAGAGAACAATTTTAGATCAGGGGTAAGGGTAAGGGCAAGGGCTTGGTTAAAGAGTGAAGGGAAGTGTTTCTGCTTCTAGCAATCTAACTGATAAAACATGGCAAACCCTTTTAAATGCATAGCTCACTTGAAAGGAAGGGGAAAATCCTAAGAGCTAAAAAAAACCCTACACACCCAACCAACCAAACAAAACAAGGAGGAAAAAAAACCAAAAACAAACAAACAAAAAACACCCACACCCAGAGAGGAAAGCAGATGCTGAATCAGTCACTATGCTGATGGAATTTTCCAGTTCCAGGGACCTACAAACAGTTGGGGAACAGGTCACAGGACGTTTCAAACAGGACGTTTGAAAGACTGGATGTACCATGAAATGGTGCCTTAGGAAAAAAAATAAAAATCTACTCACCTACAAAAAGATGTTTCAGTCTTTCTGTCTTTGTTCACAAAAGGAAGACAATGTGGAAATTTATCCTATCAACTTCAGGTCTTGTTAGGAAAATAAAACCTCCCCACCCCCTAGCCATGAGCAGCCAGATAAAATCTAGGACAAATATTTCATGGAACATACTTAATACTTTTAAAAGCATTAATTATTTATCTGAAAATAAAGTTTAACTGGGTACCCTGTATTTTTATTTCCTAAATCTTGTCAAATGAACCTTCCCACCCCTCCTTCACAACCAAGAATTTTTAAATACAGGTCTATTCCATGTGATCTTGGGGCTCAAATTTATATAAACATCAGGATTTGTAAAACCACAAGCCAAAATACTAAGTGAATATTGTCCTGATTTGGTAGCATCCCAGGATCAAATGCAAAGGAATAAATGTCCTACCAGAGCTCTCAGGATTCCCACAGATAAAGATCAGTCAATAAAAGCTCTCAAATCAAAATTATATCTAAGGAAACAGGACACCAAGGTAAGGACTTTATAGACTAAAAACCATAAAAGTAGACCTCCCAGTACTCCATATATCAGAACTCGCAAGAGATAACAAAATACAAGTAAGCAAACTGGAAAGAGAACCAAATTGGGCTTATTAAAGTATGATCATTGAACATAACTGAAATATAATTATTGAAATAAAAAATCCAATGGGTGGTTTAAAAAGCAAATGGGACAGAATATGGAAGAGAGAGTTAATGAACTGGAAAACAGATATTAAAAAGTTTCTAGAATGGAGCAAATAGAGGTAATGAGATGAAAAATATGAAAAAGAGTTTTAAGAGAAATGGAAAATAAAATGAGACTTAACATACATCTAATTGGAGCTCCAGAAGGAGACAATATTTGAAAATATAATGACAAAAAGAAAAGTCCTTGATGAAGAACATGCATCCTCAGATTCAGGAAGTACAAAAATTTTAAGGGGAAATTTTTTAAAATTTAAATATGTATATTTTTAATCCACATCTGGATATACTATAGCACTACTACAGGTCACCAAACACAAACATGACCTTAAAAGCAGCCAGAAAGGGGCACCTGGGTGGCTCAGTTGGTTAAGCATCTGCCTTTGCCTCAGGTCATGATCCCAGGGTCCTGGGATCCGGCCCTACTTTGGGCTCCTTGCTCAGGAGGGAGTTTTCTTCTTCCTCTGCCTGTTTGTCCCTCTGCTTGCTTCTCCATTAGAATGACACCTACAAAGAAATGAAGATAACAACGATAGCAGATTTCTCAGAAGCCATGGGAATCCTTCACTTCAGTTTCCTACCTACTTAAATCTCCATTCAGAAAATGTATTTTCTGACAAATTTTAAAGTTTACCATAAATAGACTTTCACTAAAGGAATGACTACAGAAATTCTGAAATGACTGGTAGTAAAGAAATTGATAAAGGCATAGGTAAATCTAATCAAGCATGCGCAGTAAAAAGCCATATGATAGCATCAAATGAGGGAAGTACAAAAACAAGGTAGAACTAAAATATTGTACAACAATCAAAAGTTTATAAGAGGTTTTTTTCATAAGGAAGACAGTTATTACATTAAGTTAAGCACACACAGAGAATTTTTAGGGCAATGAATAAGAGAATAGAAACCCACAGTAATTAAGAATAAAAAAGCTCTTTGAAATTAGGCTTAACAACTATAGATGCCATTACATCCAAATGTTAAACTTCTGATAATCTCAAGACCTTTAATAAGTATAACACAAGTGATGAGGGAACAGAAGACAAGCTGAGGACAAAGGAGAAACTGACACCCTGCAACCACCCCCCCCCCATGGATGTATGTGCCATTCCTCAGGCACTCCTGGCTGCCCTAGAGGGCAAAGAAATAGTTAACCTATAGATACCACAATCCTGCAAGACTTAAGTCTCCCTCAGTTTACAAATGTCTTAGCAGTTTACAAGAACGAAGCATTTCCACCAATAACCTAGCTTCCAGAAGGGAATGTAGATAAAATTAAAGGTCCTTATAATCTGCAGCCTCCAGGAAGTTCCCAACCATCTTAATGTTAACGCCTTGCTAGAGGGAAAAACAACCTTAACTTGACAATGGCAAGGCCTCCAGTATCCTGTGAGTCTTCTTTAACATATGAAAGTATTTTCTCAACCTCCCTTTTTCCTTACCTCCCCCAACCCCATGGTATATCACAGCCACCTCTCACAACCCTGGTGCAGCAGCTCTTTCTGCCCATGGGTCCTGTCCCCGTGCTTTAATAAACCACCAATTCTGCACCAAAGATGCCTCAAGAATTCTTTCTTGGTCGTCAACTCCAGACTCCACCTCACTAAACCTCACCTATATTCCACAACCTCACCACAAGGACCAGAGAGAATAGGAGAAGGATTTGCAACACATAGGTCCGCACGGAGTAAACATTCACATGTAAGATGCCTACAAGTCGGAAAGAAAAAGAAAACAACTCACACACACAAAAAAGTGGCAAAATGATTAAAAAAAAAAAAAGAAATTCATAAAAGAGGAAACATAAATAACCAACAGACATAAGATAACTGGCTCAATCTTAACCATAACCAAAATACTTCTCTGAGGTACCATCTCATACCACTTATCAAATAAGCAAAAATTAATGAATTTGGACAATATCAATGATTGGAGAGGATGTGGAGCAATGGGAACTCTAATGGTTGGAGTATAAATTGGTTCAATAATTTGCTGCTTTTTTTTTTTAAGATTTTATTTATTTGAGAGAGAGAAAAAGAGCATGAAGGGGGGGGGGGCGGAGGGAGAAGGAGAAGCAAATTCCCGGCTGAGCAGGGAGCCCAATGCAGGACTTGATCCCAGGACCTTGGGCTCAGGACCAGAGCTGAAGGCAGGCGCTTAACCAACTCAGCCACCCAGGTGCCCCTGGTTCAATAATTTGAAGAACAAATGGTAAGTTAAGCTTCAGTAAGTCTGAAAAGGCACAATCCCTACGATTCAGCAATTCCACTCCTAAGTATATACCCTTAAAAACTCTTGCATATGTATACAAGGAGACATGATCATGGCAATAGTATTTGAAACAAGAAAAAAAAATTAGTTTGTGCTGATAAGCGATAATCAATAAGGAAATTTCTGAATTGCCAAGTAAGATACTAACTGAATAAGGGGCCTTTTCTCAGTAGGAGGAGTCACACTTCCCATGGGCCCTGAGAACTCCAAGTGTTAGATAGTTTATGTGCCCAACAATTTCAAACAGCTCATACTTCACCCTCAGACTGTTTGACACCAAAGCAGTCTGACCATCCCCAAGCCCTACAAGGGTCTTCTGTTCAGCGCACCAAAAGGGAGAGCAACAAGAGGGGAACATCCCACTGGTGGATCCCTTCTTCAGGAAACCCATCCCCCAGTGCATCCAAATGCAAGTGAGCTCAAACAGACCTCTGCAAAGGATGCTGAGACACCACCTCTGACACTTTCCTGCCAGTGAGTCCCTGTTTGCACCAAGTAATAATGTTGATACCTGCTCCGATCTCTTGACACAAAAGTTGCAAGCAAACCAAATGTGTATCAACAGGAGAGTTTATTAATAAATTGTGGACTTTTGTACAACAGCACACCCTCATCATGGATGAACCTCACCAAAATATGGAGGAGATACCAAGTCACAGGAGAACACATTCAGTATAGTACCATTTATACAAAGTTTAAAAATATGGAAAACAACATGACATGGTGATTAGTCATGCATACATACTTACTACTATTGTCAATAATGATATGGAAATGGTAATTACCCCAATCCAAATTTAAGACAGTGGTTGCATCATTGTGCATTGGGAAGAAGTGAGAAAATGTGACAGGATGGGTGCCCAAGAGCATCAGTTTTATTGGTAATGTTCTATTTGTTTAGCTGAGTGTTGATACACAAGACTTTACTGTGTTCTTCTATACACATTCTTGCCTTAAATATTTCATAATGTTTTAAATGAATAACTATGAGGTAATGAAGCCGAATCACCACATTATCATCCTTATAAAGGACGAAATATGCAAGAGTTGAGAAAAGTTTTTGTTAGGCTGGGGAAGGAGGGCCCCTTAGAGGACCCTCAAAGGGAACTCAGTAGAAAGATGGGCATTCTCCAGAATGTTCTCAAGTCATTCTACAGCACTGAGATGCTTATAAATAAAATATCTTTACTGGCCTAAGGAGGTGAACCATATAATAGTTTTATTTTAATTAATCACACAAAACTTCAGCACCACCACCATTTATTTTGCCTTTCTTTTAATACACTAGACAACACTGACCCACAATATCCTCTCACTTGCACATAAACCACTTTCTAGATTACCTATGCAAATGTCAACATTTAGGCTGGAATTGCACTGATATTGATTACATATGCTTCTGGTCTTGTAGAGTAGTGGCTCTGCCTCTAAGCATTTGCCAGTGAATGAATGAATAAATAAAATAAATGAAACTCTCCTAAAGAATTAGTGTGTAAAGAATTAGCTTAAATGGCTCAAATTCATGTTGATGGCAGCCAAAACCCAACTTCCAACAAATAAGAACAACTGCAAGTCAAGCGCCGTGCAAGGCACTAGACCTGTGAAGACAGTTAAATTGCTCCCTGAGAATCCATGCCAAACTTGTGTCATAAGTTTTATTACCTCTTATGGAAATGACTCCCCCATTCTCCTATGTCCTTTGTGAAAACGGATTTTGCTCAATTTCTCTCTTTATTCCTATTCAGCAAATAGGCATAGATATAGGTAGATAAAGGTGACAGTTATAGAATAAAATAGAAGCTCTCGGGAGTTCTCTGGTATATGGAGATCTCTTGCAGTTATATGCATCATATAGACATCAGAGACTTGTTTTTAGCCCCAAGAGCAGCAAATGTTAGCAACAAGGCATTTCTCTGCTTTCTCAAAGTAAAAGTTTCCCCAACTGTTTTCTTTCTTTCTAATGTCTTACTGATGTTTCCCCCCTTCAAGCAATTAGATTACTGTATGAGAGAAAAGATACAGTTCTAATGTTATTTTAAGAGATCTTATTTTTACCTTTTTCAACCATCTAGTGCCTTCTTCCACAGCTGCATCTGGTTCTGCATTATCTAGCCACCAAGGGTGAGGTTCCAGAAATTTGGTCTATAATCCTAGTCCATTCTGAGAGGCCAGCCAAGAGCCGGGAAGACTCTGGAATTAAGGTTTCAGAAGCAGGTCAGGGTCAAGCACCAACTGCCCTGCCCATGGCCATCCCCTGCTCCTGTCTGGTTGTGCCTGGCACCAACAGAGTGGGGGATGATGACAGCAAGCACGTGGGCACAGCTTCCTGCCAGGGCAGGAGCCGGCCCCCAGGCCAGGGCCCAAGAGTCTGCTCTGGGAGCCTGTGGTTTGTCCAGTTTAACCAGCTCAACCTGAGAGAACCCCGTGCCTCAGCACGTAGGGATGAGGGGGGTGGCAGGACTTCAACAAGGCAGAGGTCTGCTTAGCAGAGCCACCTTGAGTTCAAACTCTTCCCGAGCAGGCTCCCCATCAATCGCCTCCACCATGTCAATGGAAAACCTATCATAGCAAAATGTCTTCCTCCATCAAAGATCAACACATCCATCCCGGCTAAACCCTCACTAGCAGCTCAGCCCAAATCATATTTCACCATTTTCTCCAGGTGAACACAGAGAAAGCCTTGTCTTCAGAAACAGGCACTCCACCTGTTTTGTTTTGGTTTTGTTCTGCAACAATTCACAGAAGAGTGTGAATTAGTCAGCAAGAGGGGAGGGGAAGGAAGGGTGGCGGATACACCTTTAAAAAAAGGGCGTGCTGGGTAGTTAAAATATTTATAACTAGAGCATGATCTTCATGGAGTGAGGCTAATAGGTTTCACAAGCAGGCAAAACTGTAAAAATTCAAAACGGGGAGACCCGTGACATTTCACATTGCCCCTGAAATACTGACAGGAAATACGACTTCAGAGCAACGTTTATAAAATGGGGATAATGTAGTGAGAAATCTAACTGCTGAGGAACTGTATTCCTGCCTTCCAACAGTGGTTGGTCCATTCATTATGGCAGTAAATAAATGTTACGAAAGTTCATGCAGAAACCATTATCTAAATGGCTAAATATGAAAGGCTTGCATTGTGGCCAGGCATGCGTTTCTGGCAGAGGAAGTACAAGTTTGTTCACAATGTCTTTTTTTAGACTACTTTGGGGAAGAATGTCATCATTGGAATACTGCAAACCATAGCAAGTTTCATCTTTTTTTTTTTTTTCCTTATGGAATGAGAAATGACATCAGTTTACATGTCATCTGAGAAGAAAGGAATTTATTTTGTTGAAAGCCATCCAAATCTCCCTGTCTTTGGGAAGCTTTGTTACTGAAACAAACTTTATCATTGTTAATTGTCTGGCCATTTATGGGATTGGTAGCTAAATAAAACTTTCTTTCATCAACAAGTCTGTACATTTACACATATTTTCTTGACCTAGTAATTTTACCAATGCTATACACCCATGGCAATCTTAAGGAAATGCCAACATTTAAAACCCCATTACTCTAAACTCAGTAGGAAAACACCAGAATAGGAAAACATTTAATCCACATGTATAATACCCAAAATTATCTCAACTATCCCACAACTACTCCCTGGCCTGAAAACTTTTTCTTTCTCCTGTGTTTCCTATAATGATAAATAGACTCTAGTCATCTCCAAGCCAGGATCCAAAGAATAATCTTTGGTTGCCCTGTTTCTAGCTCCTTTATCCATTTGATATCTGGACTACAGCTTCTGCTTTAATTGCTCTCAAATATATTCCCACCGCCACTCCCTCTGTTCAATCCCTCGACATCTTTCAGCTGAATTAATCCAATAATCTCCCAACCAATATTCCCACTTTCCATCTTCCTGTCGATGTTCCACTTTCCACCCAACTCCACTACCCTATTCAAAATCACTCTTAGGCTCCCCAAGCCTTGCAGATAAAGTCCAAAAGCCTACAATGTGGTATCCAAAGCCCTCATGACTTGGGGAAGCTTTTCTCCCTCTAACATGTTCACCAAATTTTCCTATTCACATTCAATATGCCAATCACAGAAAAATGGCTGCAGTTCTTAAAAGCACCATGCTCTCTCTCACCTGCAAACCTTCATATCTTTGCTTTCCTCTGCTTAGAAAACATTCCTTTCCAACTTGCCCACCCCTGCCTGAAACCTTTACCCACTGAACTCCTACTTGTCTCTTACGATTCAACTCTGAGATCACTTCCACATGAAGCCTTCTTCGACGTGCCTTTGCCCCATACCTTGGTTAAGCGCTCTCTATATGCTCTCTGGGTATAAGTGCTTAACACATGTTTGTGGAATGAATCCTTCACCCTAATAATCATCTCCAATCCCACGAAAGCTCTAAAATGACCATCATCATTTGTTTGCCACCCCATGAACATGTTGGGGACATGCCCATCTCCACAACGTTGCCTGCACTATTCACCACCTTGGGATGTTTTCCTTCTTCCTCAGGAAAGATTTCCCTGAACACTTCAACTCTAGGCAATAGTCCTGACCTCTGAATTCATGGCACATCTTGCATATGTTTCTCATTTAGCATTTATTTATACACAGTGTCAGTGACATCATTTATATTTTAACTTTTAAGTTATTTAACTTTTTTGATGGATATACATCCAGTTCCCCTGTCAATTATACTTTAAGCAAGTTAAAAACAGGGACAAAGATATTACTTTGTATTCCTTCTCTTCCTCCTTCAAATTCACATAGTTCAGCACAGTGTACATAATAGAAAGTCAATACATATCATTTAACATTTGTTATATGATTAGGACAAGACTCATAAATGAAGAGAAGACTACATCGTGTGATAAATATGTTTCATTTTCAGAAGAATAAATTATTTCAAATGAGATCACAAACAAAAAGAGAAACTCATGAACGTGAACATGATTTACGGTAGGCTGGCACGTGGAGCCTGTGAAGCAGCAGCTGTATTGGAAACTCCGATTATCGTGCCTACAGTGCGAATGCACTCAGCTGTAGGATGAGCCAGATGTCAATCAAAAGGGGGATAAAAACAAGATGTACACTCTCCAAACCAATTCGTATGGATATTTAATCAACGAACTCACAGTCCATATGGCAACAGTAAATGCAAAAAAGAAAATTAAAGGAAACATAAAAAAATAACAAAACACTAAATGTCAGAAGTAAATCAAACATATCATTAACACAATAACTGTAAGTGGGTTAAACTCCCCTAATAACCATTTCACACTCATCATAAACAACATCCAATTACACGCCTCCTAGAAAAGATACACACTAAATAAAGTGACTCTGAAAGACCTGCTCATCCCACAGATATTTCTTTGTGGATAGCAACTATATACCAACACCATACTATATGACATAAAGATTCAATGTTAAAAAATAGGGATATACAAGGTGAATGCAAACAAAAAGGAAGCAAAGGTCACAATATTAACATTAAAGAAGCAGTGTTAAAGGCAAGAAGCATTATGTCAAACAAAAAATTGTACTATCTGTGTGTCTGTTAATGAATACAATCTATCAGAATCCTCATTGGAAGTGATAAGTATGTACCTTATCAAGTTGTTATAAGTGTTAAGTAAAACAATTCATTTGATGGAATTCATTCCCACCTCAATACCTGCTACATGGTACGTGCTCAAACACTATTTTTTTTAGTATTTGTAACAGCAGTATTAACAAGATCTGATTGTCACTGATAGTCAGGCTGTGGATAATATAACATCAAAGCACATAAAGGAAAATATTGGAAATACAAGGAGAAATTTATAGAATCATAATAAAAGGAGAGTGCATAGGTTTTATGACACTTTTTTTTTGTTTGAAAAAACAAGTGACAAAAAGAAAAAAGTAATGAGATCTAAATAAAAATGATAATGTATGTTGGGTTGTGTGTGTCTGTGTGTGTGTGTGTGGTGTGTGTGTGAGATAGATACATGTGTTTCTGTATATTCTACAAACTCTATGATCTACAAAAAAAAAAAAATACTTTCTTTTCATTGCTCATAGAACATTTACCAAAACTGATCATTTACTAAATCAAAATAAAAATCACAATTACCAAAGCAAAAGATAGACATTATTCTTTGACATCTGCAAGAAAACTGGAAGTAAACTATGAAACAACACCAAAAAAAAACAAAACAAAACTTGGGAAGTTAGAATTATTCTTCTAAATAGCTCTCAATCAAAGAGAATGTCAAAACTAAAATTATAAAATAATGGAATAATTAAAAATGATGACAGTGTGAACACAACATAGAAAAACTTGTGGGATGCAGTCAAAACTGTACTCAGAAGTAAACCAATATCTTTAAATGATCTAATTATTCAAAAAGTTAAGAAGTTAAGAATAAATAATAAATGACCAAATCTTTATATTTCAAAAAGAAAGAAATACAAATTTAGGAAAAGCATAGGAAGGTTAATACGGTTTGAAGCAGAAAATAATTTTAAAAGCAGAAACTGTAAACAACTTGAAAATAAACAGTATCTCATTCCCATACAAAAATAAACCCCTGATAAGACTATGAAGAAAAAAGAAAAATCACAATATACAAAAATAAAAATTAAAGCAGATATGGATTTATATATAGATAGATTTCTATATATAAATACAAACATGAATATAAATATATACATATCTATATCTATAGATATAGAGAGAGATCTATATTTCACAAAGTATATCTTACACCTGGCCTAATAATTTTGAAGGTCTCAATAATCTAGAAGTAAATTTCTCTTGAAAAATAATCATTAAAATTAACTGAATAAAATAGGAAAACTGGATAAATTAAAGAAGAAAAGAGAAATGTCCAAAATAATTTTCTTTTTAGGATTTATTTACTTGAGACAGAGATAGAGAGAGAAAAAGAGAGCAGAAGAGTAAGGGGAGGAGCAGGGGGAGAGGGAAAGAGTATCCCAAGCAGACTCCAAGCTGAGTACAGAGCCTAACCCGAGGCTTGATACCACAACCCTGAGATCATGACCTGATCCAAAACCAAGAGTCAGATGCTCAACCAACTGAGCCACCCAAGTGCCTTCGAAAACTCTTTTTTAAAAAGTTGTTCCATTATTACACATAACTAATTTCAAGGAAAAGATCATTTCTATGCAATAATAACAATATCACTATCATCATCACCAACTTTATCACCATTATCTTAGCAACAAACACATTTATTTAATGCTTACAACCAGCCAGGAGCTATGATAGGGCTTTGCCTATATAATCTCATTTAATCTCACAAAACCTCTGTACTATAGACGGTTGTGTTTACATCTTATAGGTAACAAAACTCATGCTTAGACAAGTTAAATAATTTGCCCGAGGTTAGAAAACCTGCAAGTGAACAAGCCAGGGTTTGAACTGAGGTCTGTGTATGTCTCCCAAAGCCCATGGGCTTAATGACTGTACTTTACTACATGATATATATAAACAGTTTCTGGAACACAGAAAAGGATGAACACCCTTCAAAATCATTTTGGAAACTTGCATAAATCTGATAGGAAAACTTGATGAAACTAGCAAACAATAACAAAGCAAAAATACAATGATGGCGGTAAGGATGATATTTATGAATTCTTAAAAGAGTCACAAATCAAGGCCTCCAGCTTAGAAAAGGAAGAAAGAACCATAAATCAGAAGTGTTTGATATGATTTAATCTATTACAACACTAGATCAAGTAGATCATATACATCTAAACAGATGTTTAAAAGACATTTGTGAAATTCAGTTTCTATTCCTGGTTTTTGCTAATTCAAGTCAAATTAGAAAAAGAAGAGTACTTCTATAATATGGTAAAGAAGTTCTATCTAAAACTAATGTCAAATGTAATAAATAATAAAACATGACCATCATTCCTCTGTGCATCAGGGGCAATACAAGAATACAATGACAGAACATCCAATCAACAGAACGAGAACAGAAAAGGAAATAAGAGAGACAGAGAGATAAAACTGGGAGAAAATTAACTTATTCAGACTTTCATTTCTTTGCTTTGGAAAGTGAAGGAAAAGAAGTTGATTAAGTTTGGGAATTCCATACTCCAGGTGGTGAGTGATATAAGTGCTTTAAATGATTTGAATTGAGGTAAAGCATAATTCTTTTTTTGGTTATGAAGTGTTGTGTTTTTTTTTTTTAACCTCAGAAACATTCACAAACTTCTGCATGATAATTTTGCACTTTTACCATTTGCCGATACAGAAAAAAAAAAAGTATGATTAAACCCTACTATGAGTTTAGTAATATTTTAAAAGGCCATTGTAAATCATTCATTCATTATACTGTGTATATACATATATATCACATACTTCTATATACTTTTGAAAATCATAGTACACATATGGCTGCTTGGGGTTCATCTGAATTTACACACCCTTTGCAATAACTCTGCGCCTCCCTCCCACTCACAAGAGTTCATGGCCCACAGGCAGGAACAGCTGCTGGAGACATCCTCAGAAATCAGGAAAACAAGAAATCTGAGTGGGAGAGTATGGCCTGAAGGAGATGGTCTCTTGATCTGACAAGTCTGCAAGACTACTCAGGCATGGCTTTGTGACTCACCATTTTACAAAAGCTGTGAAAGGCCCCTGATAGGCACATGAAGTTCAGTTCCTGTATTTACAATAGTAGATTAGAAGGACTCCAATTTACCCATGTAATTTCTAATTAGGAAAGATCAGATAGGGAAAACCAAATTCTCAAATTTTAAGAGAAAGATACACAGTACATATTATATAGAACAAATGATAATCACAAGGCAAGGGAAGGGAGTGCAGAGTGGTTAGTCAGATATTTACTCTTTAAGAAAGGAGAACACATAGTTCATAAAAAATTTCTACTGCCTCCCGACATAGTCACGTATGTCCATGCATAAAGATTTACAAATAAAATAGTGAATAATGGCAATTAAATGGAAAGCAACAGCTTACTGAAGGAGAATTCATCCATTAAAAGCTTTTCCATTCAAAATGGATTTCAGCCAGAAATTGGTTCTTCATTCCTCCCTGTAGTATGCATTCTTGGTAGCTACTTTCAGAACATTGCCAAACACCATTACACATTTGCTTTATATAGCTTTCAAGTTGCTCTGTAGTTTCCCTCTGGCCAAAAAACTTTACAAAAACTACTGGGGGAATAAGAAGCATAGACAGGTCGCCTCCCAGGCTTGGAATCCATTGCCTGAGCAGTTTGCATCCAAATTTCTATCTCTCCAGTACAGTTAAAATGGATAGTGATCTCAGCTAATTATTACATCACTGAGTTTAGCGGACTGTATAAGGATGAATCGGTGACCAGCATTCAACTTGTATCCTTTGTTACCACTCGCACTGAGATTTTTTTTTTTACCCAGGTAGACCTAGAAACAACTCCACCTCCAGCCCTTACTAACTGGAAAAACTGTTATCTTGCCTTTCTAAATCTCAGTCTCCTGATCAGTAATAGAAAAAGAACATGATCATGTGGAATTATCACACTAACAAGTGTAAAGTCCCTGGTTCACACCAGGCATTGCCAAGGGACATTTTCGCATTTCTCCCTCGTTCTTATATCTCCTATGTCCCCAGTTTTAGGGATTAGTCCATGGTCTGTCTTCTGACTGCAATTTCTGTCTAACTCTGGCTTTAAGGCTTTGAAATGAATATTAATATTAGAGACTGCCTTGGGAAAGCATATTATCAGCTCCTTCGAGACTCAAAACAACATAAACTTCCCTTCTATATTGTCTTCTTTACTGTGCCAACAGTTGGAACGCGTGCCTTCAATTCAAAGCATATTAAGGAATGTATTGCCAAACTGCTCTATAATTGTTCTCAGACGTATGCCTTATTTCAAATAAATGGTAAGATTCTTAAAGATAAAAAGAGTGCTTTCTACTCCTTTGCTCTTGGACAATGAAGCCCAGTTTACTTCTCCATACATAATGGCACTCAAAAGATACTTGTTAACCCACTATCACTGTTAGGAAACAAACCAGGAAATTTTTCAAAAATAAACATGAGTCAATCTCATTTACCAAATACATTTTAAATGTCCTTTAAAGATAACACGGTGAGGATGAGCCTTTAATTCATCAATAAATTCAGATGGTTAAATAGTGGGCAGAAATTTCTACAAATAATCTTTCTCTTAAAGCTGCAAAACATTTTAAAAACTTGATTCAAGGGAACTCGGCAACATCTAGAACCAGGTCCTGTGGACCAGTTAGCTGTTATTCAAATGTCCAGGGGTAGGTACTGGGTTTAATCTAGCAAATGACACACTTCTGCAAAAATCACCCTTCGTGTTACCTTTATCAACAGAGAAAAGCAGAAATCGTAAGATCATAGACTTGAGAACTGAAAGAAAATTAAGGAGACAGGTGGTCCAGCCCTCCACCTTCTGGAAAGTACAGTAACCATGTTACTGATCAAACAACCAAGACCCAGGATGCTTTGATCATTTTTCCAAGGTGAATGTTGAAGGGGGTGTGGGCACACAGGGGGCAAATTTCCAGTGGTGACGAGACCTACAGTTCTCTGGTCTTTGAGGCCAGCACTCCTTTCGCTACGTCATATGCAATTTTAAAAAATTCCTCAAATCTCTAGACTCAGGATTATCAAGATGACTGAGGCAAACAGTAGCACCTCTCCTAGCCTTTTCTATGTCCTGGCTCAGGAGTAATGATTTCCTGCCTGTGCCACCAAAGGTGCCATGTCCATCCAAAAGGCTCTCCCTGAGCAGTTTCCGTTGTGTGGATTCTGGTTCTGGACCGATGTGGCTCATGTCTTATCTTTTCCTAATGTCCCACTGATCAACAGTGACTGTGTCATATTCACAGAACCATTCCAGTGTCCATCACAATACCAGGCACATAGTAGGTACTTCACTTTTCAATGAGTGATGAGTGCCTCAGCGGTGCTGAGTTGCCATGAGGAACAATTTAATCTGTCCATTTGGTAAAAGAACCACCCACCATAATTACAATCTTCTTTACCATCACAGAATTTTCTAATTAGGGTCTTTTCAATATTCCGAAAGTGCCATAACCTTCAACTGGGGTCTTGGACAGACTGATGCATCACATAACAGAAGCATGAGGGTTGGCAATTCAACTGAGTTACCACTCCAATTCAATCAAAACTGCCTTCAGCTGAGAACTTTAACTGTAGGCAGACACAGACCATCATTCACTCATTCAGCCCTTCCTTTGGGCTCGACTCCCACATTTCTAAATGAGGATATTATTTACTCCCACAGCTAGTGAGATCATGGCAACCTTATGAAGAAATATTCTCCCCTACACAGCACTATCCTCGATATCTTCCATGTGATTTCATGCTACTGCGAAATCATTCACTTTTCCTCGTCCGCAGGTTTCCACACAAACACCTATTTTAAGGTCCTAGTATAGTCAATAAAGGTAAGTACAATGTACGCATTTTTTTCTGGGAGTGAAATTATATTAAGTCAACATAAGTCACTCTGCCCACATTGAGAATTCGTTTCTGATTTAGTTTTTCTTTTCTAATACAGTCGTAAGTTAGAATGCAAACACTAGCCTAGGACCAGGGGCCAAAGTGAATGTCAGGAGAGAACAGAGCCTAATAAAGTTAGGAGAAGTTGAACTTTCCACCTACTGCTGATCACTCTTCCACAACTTTACCTTAGACACACACTAAGATCAGCCCTGGTCTGAGACAGATTTGGGAGCTAGTCTTAGCAGGGAGACTGATGGATCTAGATTCTCCTGGTACAGACTTCCCTACCTTGTCCTCCTTTCCCCATACCCAGGGGGGAACCTGATCACAAAGGTCTGAGAAAGGGCCTTAAGTGTCATACTTAAAGTAATGGTAAATACACAGTGGTGCTCACAGGGAAAATTGCAGTTGCCAAAGCTAGAAGCAGCTGCTGAAATTTAGGAGCCATAGAGATTGGCAGCAGGAACTCAGAGATCCCATCTGTGAGACAACAGAGCAGAGGGAGGTCTGAAAGCTACATGGAGTGGAAGAGCTTGGAGAGGATCTGCCTGTGTGCTCAGGTCCAGAGGGCTGGGACCACAGATGACAGAGCTTAGCAGTCAAAAGTATAAATCCGAGCTCTGCAATCATAGCCTTCACATGGGGGTCCTCTGCTGCTGAATCTTCCCCACTCTGAGAAGACAGACAGCTGTTAGATATTTATTCTCACACATTTTCAAAGGTTTTAATGTATCTCCCTCTCTGTTCAAAGACAACATACACCATAAAAGTAGAAAAACAAGGGAGCATATTAAAAATCAGTCAGTGACATGCATATGGGGTGTAGAGTCAAACAGACCTGTGTTCAAGTCTTACCACCTGTTAGTTATTTGACCTTGGAGAAGTGATTCAACTTCATTGAGCCTCAATTGCCTGATCTGCAAAATAGCCATCTTTAGAGGAGAAAACCCATTTTATATATGTATTTTATTCCATCGGGGGTAAGGATTACTGCTCAAAAGGAAAATATCCTGTAAGCATGCAGCCTTCAGGAACTTTTCACAAATTAATAACTACACTTATTTCTCTTTTTCTGTCCCTCAGGAAAGCTGTTATTTTCAAGATGAACAAAGCACCTGTCACATGCTAGACACTAAGGCATTAGCTATTATGGTTTATTGTTAGTGCAGTGCTTGGCACACAGTAGGTGTTCAATAAGTTCTAATGGAATCCTACCATCAGGATTCACACTAACAGAACTTGAAAGTGGGACAGGAGATTGTTGCTTGGTGCATGGGGTCTGGAATGTAGCCACCAGGAGAGGGGAGATAAGCCTAAATTGGTCATGAGAAATAGGAAAGACAACCCCCTTCCCCCAACTCTCCCCTACTCCAGAGTTCTCTCTCTTACCAGGCAGAGATGGCACTGAAAAACCTCTTTTCTTAATGAAGTAAGGAATTATCAGCAATTGAAGTCCAAATTAAAATAAAAAGTTTCAAGTGTAGGATTGTCTCCATCAGACTGGTCTCTAAATACAAAGATGAATTTACTTAAATCTTCACAATTGGAGATGTCTTTTATTTCTCCTGGGATTCAAATCTTAATAAACACGAGACATTTCCCCACCCAATTCTCTCATCAGCATCCCCACCACCACAAAACCACTTTGTCTCCCTGTGACATCAGCACAACACACCTCATTGTGTACCCTGACCGGCTTCCCCTCCTCCCAGTTCTCCATACTGCTCAGGGAGCAGGAACAACCCTGGCAAGGATATATGTTCTGGGGAAGGAGGGCACATGGCTAGCTACGCATTAGCCAACAAGTCATGAATAATGTTGGTAGTTCAAACCACTGAATCCCATTTAACGTGTGTGTGCATGTGTGTCTATTTTATGCAATCAGGGGTAATGATTGCCGCTCAAAAGGAAGATACCCTTTAAGCATGCAGTCTTTGAGAACTTTTTACAAATTAATGACTACACTCATTCATCTTTCCTAAACTTGGCCCTTCTCTCCTCCTGTCCCTCAGGAAAATTGTTATTTCCCAAGACAAAAGGTGGAAAAAAATTTACTTTCTCAGAAAAATCAAGAGACGTTACACCCAGCAGTTGTTCTCATCAAGGATGAGAAAAACTACAGCAGCACATGACACGACAACAAATTAATGCTTTTCGTGCTGTTTAACAACCTTCATCCTGAATGTATATAATTAAAGTAAGAACCTGGTGTTCCTTTGCAGTGTGGTCAGAGATGGTTTTATTGAGAGCAGATCACACGGAACTGAGTGCTCTGTAAACTGCAGAAAGTAGTGAAGAGGGCTGGGAGAGGCCAGAGGGAGAAGGTCCTAGAAGCGCTGAGTCAGAGCTCAGCTATGTGGGGGATTCCACTCTTCTCCCCCGGGGGTTCGTAGAACAAAAAAGACAACCAGTTCTGACCCTTGATGATAAACAAGGGAAAGAACCCAAAACTCCACAGAATTTTGACGGATTAAAGAAGCCCCCAAAAGAACTACCTTAACGAGTTGGAAAGTTCCAAATAAAGGCAATATTAATAGAAATGTGAGGGCAAGGCTAAAGCCATGACTTGGCCGACAGGCCTCTCCTAACAGCGCCCACCATCTCCAGCCACCTTCAACCCCTCCTTTGCATTCAGCTGAAGTTGAAGGAGGTAAACACTCCCTGAGCGTCCCCAGCTGCTGGTAGGGGCAGGGTCCTTAGGATCATTTGGGGCTGGAAGGAAAATTAGGTGTAAGATTATAAATTGGCTGATGAGAATCTACATGTGGGTTAGGAAGAATTGACTGTGGCCCCTGGGGTATTTAGGAATCACTAGCTATTGGAAAACACACCCCATAAGACTGTATTTGAAGCACAATGCGAGCTGCGAAGTAGTGGTGTGTGAAATACGGCTCCCAACCACAGGGAGATTATAGTCGCATTAGAAAAACAAGTCATGACATAACCTAATAAAAAAATATTAAAAAAAAAAAGAAAGAAAGAAAATGATTTTTCCCTATTGACATGCTAACTAAAGTTAATGTCTTAATTGCAATTTGGGAGTTAATTTCCTTTTAATAGTTTATACTTCTATTTCTTTGCTTAAAATGATTGTCAGAATAAAACTCATAATCCAAAAAAAAAAAAAAAAAAACAAGTCATGGGATGGGGCGCCTGGGTGGCTCAGCCATTGAGTCTGCCTTCAGCTCAGGTCTTGATCCCAGGTTCCTGGGATAGAGCCCCATATCGGGCTGCCTGCTCAGCAGGAAGCCTGCTTCTCCCTTTCACACTCCCCTTGCTTGTGTTCCCTTTCTCACTGTCTCACTCTCTGTCAAATAAAATCTTTAAAAGAAATAAAAATAAAAATATATATATCATGAGGATGAGAAATAAGATGAAGACAGTTTGGCCCTGTGACTCATGGATAAGAAGAAAGCGATTAGAACAGCAGAGGAAAGAGTGGTTTCTCTGCTATTCTGGCAGTGGGCATTTCCAGCATCCTCGCTCAGTGCGTGTGGTTTGAATGAGCTGGTGTGGCCCTGGCCCCCTGCCTACATGGGTGGGCCCACAGCTCTGGCTCATCCCGCCAGACGCTCCCACCTGTTTCAGGATATAGGCAAGTCGAAGCAAAGACCCAGGGAAAATCGGGCACACTCACAGTGTCTTCCACAGTGTTCTGCAATGGCTTGTTGTCCTCACGTTAGATCCCTTTGCCCAAGACAGTTGCTAGCTTCCTGCTTCCGAGCCGCCGGACTTGCCTTGGTTCCATTCTGGTTCTCCAGTCTCCAGCTCACTCTCTGAGCCTCTGACTGTGGCTCCTTAAACTGGTTTCTGTTGCTTTGACCAAAAACACTGACTTCTACAGCCATCCTACTTGTAGGAAATTCCCTTGTTTCTAGGGCACTATTATTAGCTTTTAAAAAATAAGAACTGTGCTTATTCATCTTTCCTAGCCCTGGAGCCCTTGCCACTGATAGCGCCTTAGGAAGAATAAGATTAATTGAAAAAAATGTAAAGGCACTGAATGATGAGTACTCTTTTGTGTGTGTCTGTTCTACTACTACGTGGCATGTTGTAGATGCTCATTTTGGTATTGTGGGAAGAACCCGGCCTTTGGAGTCAAATTAAATTCCACTTCTTCCTTGGAAAATTCCTCAGGGAACTCGTCACCTACCCTCCCTGAGCCCCCGTTTCCTCATTTGCAAACAGGGCCAATGATTCTTAACTCCCAGGACTATTGTGAAAATTAAATCAGACACTAAAGGAGGACGTGATAGGCTTTTCAGCAAATGGTCCTGGAACAACAGGATATCTGCTTGTAAAAGAATGGAGTTGACCCTTACTTACCTCCTACCATATATAAAGATGGCCTCAAAGTGATCCCAGAGTTAAATGTGAGGGGTAAAAATATCAAACTCTTACAAGGAACATGGAGGTACCTCTTCATGGCCTTGGATTAAGCAATGGATTTTAGAGGTGATAAAGAAAGTATGAGGAGCAATACAAGAAAGAAGCAGATAAATTGCACTTCAACAAAATTAAGAACTTTTGTGCATTAAAGCACAACAACAAAAAATGAAAAGATAAGCCACAGAATGGGAGAATATATTTGCAAATCATACATCTGGTAAGAATATACTGGGGGGTCTGAGGAGAATGAGAGTGACTGCTAATAGGTAGAGGGTTCCTTTCTGGGGTGACAAAAATGTTCTAAAACTATATAGCGGTGATGATTGCACAATCTGTACATATACTAAAAACCACTAAATTATATACTTGAAACGGTATGTGAACGATATCTCAACAAAGTTACTAAAAATTCAATGAGACAGTGCTGAAATGTCCACTCTAACCATTGTACACAAATATACATGGAGTAAGGGCTCAAAATATTCTAGATTGTGTTGTTTTTATTTACGATGATGGATTAGGCAGAAAGTGCTAGAGAGAGTGACTAATGGACGGTGCTTCAGGCTGTGTTAGTACAAGAATTCCTCCCATCCAAAGCCATTGGACTGAGACATTCTTTTGTAAGAATCCTCCAGATGTCTCACAGGGGTTGTACGCTGGGTTCACACGTGTCTCACCTGTGTTTGAACCTGTCACCACTGTACGCAGTGTCCCCAGTGGTTCTGTCCTTCTTGGCCTTTATCCCTTCTGTCACAATGTACTTAAAATCCTGAGGAAGTGCTCATTCTCCTCTCTTAGGAGTTGAATTCTTTCTTGTGGCCTCACCTTTCAGTGCTTTTCTCTTACTGCTGACTTAGGTGGAATGAATTTGCCACAAAAATCGAATTCTTGAGATTCAAATCATTTGTATAAGGTCCAGGGTTTGTTTGCTTTTTGGTTCTGTTGTTGTTCACTTGTCTGTTTTTCATAAAAGCATAGGAGCGTAAACACCAAAACTGTAACACCAAGAGCATCCCTGGGTGATGGGATTATATATAATATGTTGTCCTCTTTCATATGCTTTATGGCATTCTCCAAAAATTCTATAATCATTATCAAAAACACACTGTACATAGAAAAACATTACATATTTAAAATGTTAAAAATTAGCCCCAAGATGGTTTATGAAGAGAATTATCTCCAATGTCCAAATGCCCCCAGAGATGTATTAGAATATCAACTGGAGTTAATGTGTGTGTGTGTGTGTGTGTGTGTGTGTGTGTGTGTGTGTGTGTATGAGAGAGACAGAGAGAGGGAGGGAGGGAGAGAGGGAGACAGAAACAGAGACAGAGTCAGCTTTATGTACATTTTACCTTTGTGGTGATGTTTCCTGTGGAATTAGGAGGACACGTCTTTGCCAATTTCAGGTGGAGGCAGTAGGCGAAGGTTCGTTCCAGCTTGCAGATTGAACATGATAATTTACACCACTGCTCATACATCTTTTAACCTTTCCCTTTCTTTTAACTAGCTATATAAGATTTCATTTTACGAATATAACATTTTATTTCTTTGATTACAGCAGTGAATGGCACCTTCTCATTGGATTCTTACAGGCAAAGGAAACCTGAGTGATTTGTATCACCGAGCCACCACCCCTACATTTACAGTCTCGCAAAAAATTCTAGTCTAGACAATAATTAAAGTCAGAAATGTAACTTAATTAAAGCACATCTTTCCCAAGCCCTGAGGGCCATTCCTCGGCACTTACATACAGCAGTCTACTATTTATGTAGACTGTTCTGGGGGCACGCGTGGAGGTATCCTCTCAGGCACACCCTTCTCTTCCTATCTCTTAAAGGAATGTGGGAAAGAACTAGGGTCAGGGAGGGCTGGCTGGCATGTGTGTGAAGATGAAAGCGTGATGTTTTCCTAAATATGTAAAGGACAACTGTCAAGAATCACAGTGGCATAATTAACACATCAAGAAATCAGGAACAGAATTTGATCAGTCAGGGGCCTTGTAAAACCTCAAGACGGACGGAATATGTCCCAGAAATCACAAATCAGCAACTTGAGGGGTTTTGATGGCCTTCAGATGTATTGTAGTTGGCCTACAAATTATTATTTTAAAATTACAGCTAGCATTTAAAATGAGGAGATTTTACCTAAAAATCAGATTTCCAGGTTTCTTCTAAATAATTAAAACACACACACACACACACACACACACACACACACACACAGCCAGCTCTTTTTTGGCAGTAATTGCTGGTGCTGAGTAACAGCTACATCTTTCAGGCACACTCCCCAGCACACCCACATCCTCAGGAATCCCTGCCGCTCTGCCACAATGAGATCCAGGGACAGTCCCATTTATTATCATGCAACTGAATTCGTTTTTCTCACTGTTGTCAGGCTTCCATTTTTTTATATCCACCTGTCCGGCCTTTGCAGACATTTGGGTTTGAGACCTCACCCACTTCCATCCCACTCCCAAACCACTTCCCCTAGCCTATCCCTTACCAAAGTCATTCCTTTGGCTAGAACCCTCCTTTCCTTTTCACTCCCTGGTGCCTTGTCAGAAAATGGATCCAGGTGCAATCCTGGAATGACTTTAAAGGCATTGTAAACTTCTGAGAGAAGAATAGAATGATAATGTATAGAAAAACAACTGCATTTGAAGGCAGTAAACTCAGATTCAAGTCCCAGAAATAACAGGACTGTCAGAAACATGTGGGTCCAGATCCCAGCCCCTCGAATTTCTAGTCTGAGATCCTGAGCAATGTACTTAACCTCTCTGAAGTTCTTTCCTTATCTGTGAAATATAAACATTTACCCTGCCTGACTCATAAGGTTGCTCTGAAAACCAAAGACTATATGCTAAGAAGGTGAGAGGACTACATCAATTTAAGATAATTTGGGGTATGGGGGGAGGGGTAAGTTATTAAATTACTTTGGGTGGTTTGGCAAAAAAAATATATCTTCCCAAATTTTCCAAATTTGCTCTCTGAAAAAGCAAATAGGATAATAGGATTTCTTTCTTTTTTTTTTAGAAAATTGCAAATAAAAAGTTTAATTTCAGAAACTGAGTTCACCATTTATAAACACACTAAAACATAGTCAATGCAAATCCATATTAATAATAGATACAGCTTTTTTAACAAACAACTTTTCTAAAAGGTCATAGGCAAATGAGTGACTTGTTTCATCCAGAATATTTAATTGGTTTGAAATAAGAAACTGAACCCTTTTCTAGATGTTGAAGCAAAAATTCTGAAGACAGATCACTGTTAAAATCTGACAACTGATACTTCATTCTGCTGTCTTTGGGATTCTAAAAGACCCCAGTGATGGCTGAATCTTCCCTATTTTATTTATATACATATATAAAAATATAAATGCCTAAGGCTATTCTTACAACTGAAATAAAATGATCTCCTCCCTGTTAATGAACCATCTCTTCTAAAAAGAATTTTGCACATAATTTGATCAAACTGGGGCTAGTGGGGTCACATGATTCCTAATTTGTTTTTACCATTTACCTAAGTCTGTGGGTTGTTTAGTAAATGTATAGAAGTTTTAAGAATGTGAATGACATTTCTCTGTAACTCTCCAGAAGACCAAACTACCTAGAATTCTGCCTGCCACAGTGTCTACACTGACCACTGGTATAGAAATGTCCACATACCAGCATTCTCTAATTGGCTCATGACATATATCTGGTATGTACAATATATATTCCTGTGTGTGTGTACCTATATTTATAGGTGTACCTATGACATTCTGATCTGTGTCACCTAAAAGAGATTATTCAGAAATTGGTCACAAAACAAATAACTGTTTTAAATTGTTTAATTTTTTTTCCAGATATGAAAATGATAGATATTTATTACAAATAATTTGGTTATGACCATAATTCTTGTTGTAGGTCTGTATCATAAACACTATTAACATTTGATGAATTTCTTCTCCAGTCTTTTTTCTATGTATTTCTTTTTAACTATTTTTTCAAAATCACTCTTTTAACTAGCTATATAAGATTTCATTTTATGAATATAACATTTTATTTCTTTGATTACAGCAGTGAATGGTGAAGGTACATTTTACTGATTATGATATTAATATATATATGAATTAAAGACAAATTCAACAATACAAAGATGTACAGTAAGAAACAAGTTATTGTCTCATCTTAGTGGTCGGACTTTGAAACATTTGTTTGTATGCACATATATGCAAATAAATACATGCCTTTTTAAAAATAAGTTCATGATACACATTTACTTTTAGCCTACATTTTCTACTTCCTGTATCATTCCTATTAGATATATCTATATCAGGGGTCTTTTTTGTTTGTTTTTTGAGAGAGAGAGAGTGTGTGTGCACGTGCACAAGCTGGAGGAGGGGTAGAGGGAGAGGGACATAGAGAATCTCAAGCAGGCTCCACACCCAGCACGGAGCCCGAGGTGGGGCTTGATCCCACCAACCCAAGATCATGACCTGAGCTGAAATCAAGAGTTGGTGGCTTAATGGACTAAGCCACCCAGGCGCCCCTAGATCTATATCATTTTTTAATGGCTGTATAGTATTCCCTCATGTGGTTGTACTATTACATATTTAACAATCACCTACCAATGGGTTTTAGATTATTTTCAGTTTTCACTAGCATGAGTGTGACTGTGATAAATATCCTATGCATGTTCTTTGTAGGCTCGTTAATTATTTTTAAGATACAATCTTAGAAGTGCATTGCTGAGTCGAAAGTATGCTCTCTCCCATTCAAATTCCTACCCTCCCCCCCCCCATTTGTGCCAATTATGCTTCCACCAAGAGTAAATGAGAATGTCTGATTTCCACCTCTTCATCAATGGGATCGTTTCATCTTTCCTAATAGTTAAAATAATATATCATTATTTTCATTTGTATCCTTTGATTCCTAATGAGATTGAACATCTGTTCAAATGCCACTTAGCCATTTGCATTTCTTTTTGGTGAATGGCATTTCGTTAACCATTTTCTATTGGGGTAGTCCTCTTTTTCTTGTTGACTTACAAGAGCTCTCTCTACCATAATGTATTTGATCACTCTCCTATTGATAGGAAGTTGTCTTCCATATGTTATCATTATAAATAATACAGTAACGAATATTTTTATAAGTAGATATTTGTCCACATCACATATTATTTCTATTGAATAGATAAAATCAGAATAGTATAGAGTGGAATACTCTAATACATGCTGCTAAAAGGCTTTCCACAAAAGCCATGCTAATTTACACTCCTACCATTAGATTATGAGAAAACCTACCTCATAGCAACCCATTTCAAATCTAATCAGAGTATTACAATAGGATACAGATCAAGACATAAAAGAGCATGACCTATAAATCACAGAGGCAGGTGACAGTCAGTCCTGCTATAGGATTTTTAGAAGCTTGGAAAGAAAAGGAAGACCTGAACATTTTGGTAGAACTGAAATGGAGAGATATAAAATCTTTATTTCTTTTAGAATATGGCCTAAACCTAGCTCCTTCAGTTTGTTGAAAATACGTGATTGCTGCTAATTGAAAATAAGAAACCTGATTAACACATTCAACTTCTAACCTTTCCATATTCCACCAACTAAGTCCAATCCTTTATTGTGCAAATACCTGCCTCTCTAAGAAATGTTACAATGCCAGTGAATCCAAAGAAACAACACAGCCTCTTCCTGGTGATTAGGTGAAAGTAGGGACTCCTGAAGCCAAGCCTGGTTGACCGGAAAGAGGAATAGCTCTGTGTTTTGCCAATCAAAGTACAGAGAGGTGTTTTAGACATAAGTTTAAGCCAGTGAAAACATGCAAATGTTACTCATTCAGTAAGTAAACCAACAAAACACTTTGCAACACCAAACTCAAATCAATGCTCTTTCAATAACCAAAACCCAGCAGGTTCTCAGTTCTAGGTGCCCTTCCCAGTGAACAAATCACATCATCAGGCATAAATTACAGCATGTGGGAGAATGGCAGCAGCAAGCAGGCCGCTAATGTCTAATGAAGAGAGCTGATAAGAAATGTCTAATTAATGGTTCTGAAGTACCTTCAAGGTATAAATCCAATAACAACATTAAATAGCATCATCACCCAGTTAAAGCAATTAAGAATTAACAGCCTGTTTTTCTTCTTTCAAACGCAGGTTATCACACCAAAAGAATCCTAACAAGCAAAACTACACCAGTAATGTATTTTTTGTTATGTGTACATTTTTATATATAAGCTATAATTTATACATAAATGAGAAGTTCAGTTCTATGTCTTTCCCATTATGATTCAGCTGATTTTGTGTGTTCTTCCCACCTGTTACTGGTTATGGATCACATCACAATCACCACTTTCTAACCAATAGCATCAAGCTCACCATTGAGACTCTACTACACAGCACGACAGTTTCTTGCAAATGGTGGTATCTTTGTCTTTTGTTTTAGTAGGAACATTTCAGAGTCTAATTATTAATGGTACTGCTCTTTCCATTTGGTTCTTACTCCTTCCTGGTACTCTGACAAGTCCAAGGACTTCTAAATCATTTTACTAACTCAGACCTCTTTTCTATACTCCAAGCATGTGCTTCTAAATACTAATTGGTAATTTCCACCTGATACCCCACACACAGCTCGGCCTCACATCCCCAAAGCCTGTCTCTCAACGTTCCTCTCCTCCCACCTGCTGCTGCTTATATCTCTTTGTTAATGATGTTATCAGCCTGAGTCACTGAGGTTCTAAAGGTCAGCCACTTCTTTCTCTTTTCTCCCCTCTCTCTCCTTTCACGTCTGTCTGTGCTGACCCAGCTTTGAGCATGCCTGTTCCATCTGCCGCACCATCTCCGTACTATGACATCGGTTTGAGTCCGCCTCAATTCCTGGCAGGATGATCACCGTGGCTTACTAACTGCTACCATCCCCAGGCTTTCCTCTACCTACGCCTTGACAGGGCCGCCAACAAACTGCTTCAGATATGATGATACGATCACATCATTGTTCTTCTTAAAGCCTTTGCTGATTTTCCGTAGCCAACAGTACAGAACCGTTCCTGGACGAGGATGTATTTGTCAATGCAAGAGAATAAAACACATGTAAGATTGTGATTGCTTGATTCATAATTTTAAAACATTTGACTTGTGGCATAAGGACCTCTATTTGCATTCTTGCCTTATGATCAGAAATAGGTAAGGTGAACCTGACTTGGAGGAGTCCAATTACTCTGATGTCTCACCTTGGCATTTTTTTTTTAATAAAAAATTTATTGAGATATAATTCACATACAGTAAAATTATTTTTCAAAGAAAGTACTATTCAATAGTTTCTAGTATATTCATGGAGATGTGCAACCATCACCAATATGTAATTACAGAATATCTTATTACCCCAAAAAGAAATGCCAAGTTCCAGAACATTTTATTACCCTAAAAAGAAATGCCATGCTAATTACTAATCATTCCCCAATCTCTCTTTTTCCTAGCCCCTAGCAACTACTAGTTGACTTTCTGTATCTATAGATTTGCCTATTTTGGATATTTCACAAAAAATGGAATCATATGATATGTGGCCTTTGGTGTCTATCTTCTTTCATGTAGCATAATGTTTTCAAGGTAATCCACACTGTAGTATGTATCAGTACTTAACTCCTTTATATGGCTTGATAATATTCCATTATATGGCTATACCACATTTTGTTTATCCATTTATCAGCTGACAGACATTTGGGTTCTTTCCACTTTTTGGCAATTATGCATAATGCTGCTAAGAACATTCATGTACACATTTTTGTCTGGACACATGCTTACGATTCTCTTGAATGTATATACTTAGGAGAGGAATTGCTGGATCAAATAAGAAATCTATTTTTAGCATTTTGAGAAATGGCCAAATCTTTTCTAAAATGGCTGTATCATTTTATATTCCTACCAGCAATATATGAAAGTTCTAATTTCTCTACATCCTTGCCAAAATTTATTACTATTTATTTTTTTCTAATTACAGTCATCCTAGCATGTATGAAGTGGTATCTCATTTGGTTTTGCTTTGTGTTTACCATAATGACTAATGATGTTGAACATATTTTCATGTGCTTACTAGATGTTTGCTTATCTTCTTAGGAGAAATGACTTTGAATCCTTTGGCCATTTTTAAAATGAGTTACTTTGATTCTTATGAATGAGTGGTAGGAGTTCTTTGTATATTTTGGTAGAATAATATTCCATTGTGTGGAATACAGGTATCTTCTTGGATATATGATTTGCAGATATGTTCTCCCATTGTGTGGGTTATCTTTTCACTTTTTTGACGATGTCATTTGAAGCACAATAGCTTTTAATTTTTATTTTTATTAAGTCCCACTTAGCTGTTTTTTCCTTTGTCACTTGCTTTTGGTGTCATATCTGAGAAAACTACCTAATCCCAAATCATGAAGATTTACTATGTTTTCTTCCTAGGTTTTTATGGTTTTAGCTCTTACATTCAGTTCTCTGATCCATTTTGAGTTAATTTTTGTATAAGGTATGAGTTAAGGGTCCAACTTCATTCTTTTACTTGTGGATATCCATCTGTCCCAGAGCCATTATGTTGAAAAGGCTATTCTTTATCTACTCTAAATTGCCTTAGCACCCTTTTCAAAAATCAACTGACCGTAAATGTAAGGGTTTATTTCTCAATTTTCAATTCTATTCCATTGATATATGTGTCTAGTCTTATGCTAGTGATACCCTGTTTTTATTATGGTTGCTTTGCAGTGCTTTTAACATCAAGAATTGGGGGCTGCCTGGGTGGCTCAGTTGGTTAAATGTCTGACTCTTGATTTCAACTCAGGTCATGATCTCAGAGTTATGGGATTGAGCCCCACGTTGGGGCTCCATGCTCAGCATGGAGTTTGCTTGAGATTCTCTCCCTCTGCCCCTCCCCTGGCTCATGCGCACGCTCGCACTCTCTCTCTTTCTCTCTCTATCGCTCTCTCTCAAATAAATAAATCTTTTAAAAAATAAAAAAATAAATCAAGAATTGGAAGTTACAACTTTGCTTTTCTCTTTCAAGATAGTTCTTGTTATCCTAGGTCACTTGCATATTCATAAAAATCTTAATTTTAGCTTGTCAGTTTCTGAAAAAAAATCAGCTTGAATTTTGATAATAATCGTGTTGAATCTGTAGATCAATTTCAGATAATATTGCTATCTTAACAATATTAAGTCTTCCAATGTGCATGCATGGGATATCTTTCTATTTATTTAGGTCCTTTATAATTTCATTCAGCAGTTTTCAATATATAAGTCTTGCACTTCTTTTGTTAAACTTCTTCTTAAATATTATATTCTTTTGGATGCTATCTTATATTGCATTATTTTTCTTAACTTCATTTTTCAGTTTTTCACTGCTGTGGTATACACATACAATTGATTTCAGTATATTGATCTTGTATCCTGTAACTCTTCTGAATTTATTTATTAGCTCTTTTTTTAGTGGATTCCTTAGGATTCTCTCTGTACCAAACCATGTCAACAAATAGAGACGGCTTTACTTCTTCATTTCAATCTGGGCATCTTTTTTTTTTTTTATTGCCTAATTGATCTGTCTAAAACAACAATACAAGATTGTATAGAAGTGAGAGAGCTGACATCTTATATTTTCCTGATCTTAGGGAGAAAGCTTTTCACTGTTAAGTACAATGTTAGCTGTAAGTTTTTTATAAATGCTCTTTATCAGGTTGAGGGAATTATCTTCTACTCCTTGTTTATTTAGAGTTTTCATCATGAAAAAGTGTTAATTTTTTTATTCATCTATTGAGATGATAACAATATGGGTTTTGTTTTTTATTCTATTAATGTGTTATTGTATTACATTGATTATTTTTCATGTGCATAACCAATCTTGCATTCCTGGGGTAAATCATCTCACTTAGGCTAGTGTATAATCCTTTTTAAATGTTTTTGCATTTGGTTTGCTAGTATTTTGTTGAGAATTATAGTATATCTATATCCATAAGACATGTTGGTCTGTAGTTTTTGTTTCTTGTATCTTTGTCTGATTTTGGTATCAGAGTAACACTGGCCTTCTAGACTGAGCTGGGAAATGCTCCCTTCTCTTTTACTTTTTGGAAGAATTAGTGAAGAATTAGTGTTAATTTTTCTTTTAATATGTGACTCGAATTAACCAGGTAATTATCTGGCTTGGGCTTTTCTTTGTGCTAAGTTTGTTAATTAGTAATTCAATCTTTTTACTTGCTAAAAGTCTGATCATATTTTCTAGTCAGTTTCAGTATTTTGTGTCTAAGAATTTGTCTATTTCATCTAGGTTGTCAAATAAAACATCTACTTGGATTAATACCTACTTTATTTTAGCTTTATACAAAATCTTTGCTTGACTATAGCTCTATTCACTACCCTCTACTTTGTCCTTTCATTATCATACACATTACAAGTTCAACCACATAGCTTTATACTTACAGCCTTGTGTTGTAGGCATCCTTTAAATCAAGCAGGAGAAAAAAGGAGTTATAAACAAAAATACTTTTACTTTGTCTTTTATATTTTACTAGTGCTCTTTATTTCCTCATGTGGGTTCAAATCACTATCTAGTGTCTTTTGTTTTAGCCAGAAGATCTCCCTTTAGTATTTCATGTAGGAAAGTTCTGTTACTGGTGAATTCTATCATTTTTTGTTTATCTGGTAATGTCTTCATTTCCTGTTCATTTTTAAAGAATAGTTTTGCTGGATATAGAATTCTTGGTTGACAATTTTTCTTTCACTATTTTGAATGTGTCATCTCATGGCTTTCTGGACTTCATGGTTTCTGATGAGAAATTGGCTGTTAATATTAGTGAGACAAACTTATACACTTCTCTCTTGCTGCTTTCCAGATTTTTTGATTTTTGGCAAACTGATAATGATGTTTGTCAGAGTGGACCTCTGAGAGTTTACCCTACTTGGAATTCATTGAGCTTCTCGGATATGTAAATTTATATTTTACATCAAATATGGGAATTTCCAGGTATTACTTCTTTAAGAATTTTTTCTGTCCCTTCTTGTCTCTCCCTTCTTTCTCATACTCCCATTATGTGTATGTTGGTACACTTGGTGTAGCACAGGTCTCTGAATTTCTACTTACTTTTTTCATTCTTTTTTTTCTTTCTGTTTGTATATTGAATACTCTCCATTTGATCTGTCTTCAAGTTTTCTGATTCTTTTGCCTACTCAAATTTGCTATTGAATCACACTAGTGAATTTTTCATTTTATTGTAGTTCAGATCTCCAAAATTTCTATTTGTTTTTTCCCATAATTTCTCTTTATTAATATTCTGTATGCTGAGATAGTCTTCTCATCTTTTCCTTTATTTCTTTAGATATGATTTCCTTTAATTCTTTCAGCATATTTATGGTCACTGGCTTAATATCTTTGTCTAGTAAGTCCAATGTCTGGACTTCCTAAGAAATCATTCCTATTGACTGCTTTTTCCCCCCCTGTCGATACAATATACTTTCTTACTTTTTTGTATGTCTCATCAACTTTTTGGAAATATGGACATTTAAAATAATATAATACAGCATTTCTGGAAATCAGAGGCACAAAGCCTCTGCTTCTTCTTTATAAATGGAAATAATACCTACTTCTTCAGGATATTTAGCAGATTGAATGAGTTAATGCATATATAGCACTTAGTGTAGTGTATATCTCATAATATTCCCTCAGTAAATGATAATACAAGGAAGTAATCAGAATGTTCCCATCTCTGAATAGACAGGCTCATTGCAGCTACATGAGTATGTTTCCATTTTGAAAAACAACGTATGTTTCAAAAATGAGAGTATTGCCTATAGGTAGTCTTCCATCTCCCATCATTGAGACATTTCCCAAACTGATTCACATGCATTAATCTCTCTCATGTATGCCACATGCTACCCTCCTATAAATCACAGACTTCCATGAAACATGTCATTCATTCACTCATACATGCATTCTCATGATCAACATTTATTTGGTATGTTACACATGCCAGGCACTAATCTTTTTTTTTTTTTTTAAAGATTTTAAGAATTTATTTATTTGAGAGAGAGAGAGAGACAGAGAGAGCACAGGCAAGGGGAGGAGCAGAGGGAGAGAGAGAAGCAGACTCCCTGCTCATCAGGGAGCCCGATGAGAGGCTTGATCCTGGGACTCCAGGATCATGACCTGAGCCGAAGGCAGATGCTTAACCGACTGAGCCATCCAGGCACCCACACACATGCTGGGTGCTAATCTTAATATTGGCATAGGGTGATGAGCAAGCAGACAAAGTCCCTGCCCTCATGGACATTAACTTCTAAGAGGGGGTGGGGAGAGATTCTGGTGACTCCACTTTAGCAGTAGAGACTAAAAAACCTAAGATGGCATTTGCCTAATCCTTTGATAACTTAGGTTCTTCTGTGATCCAGATTTCACCCAGGAGAACCCCCATCAGTGGGATTTCAAAGTCCGAGTGAAGAGCATGAGGTAGATGCTGTATTTCTACTCTTCCTGCCAGAGGCTTAAGTGTTCTGCAATCTCTTCAGCAAAGGCCCCAGTATCCTGTCCCTAGCTTCATATGTTTCAAGCAACAGAGATTCCCACTTTGGTGGAGGAGATGATGGTGTGACTCTAGAGCTGGCAGTGGTGGCATCAACTTCCTGATTCTGACCTTTGTATAGTGACCAACACATAATGGCAAACTCTGTTGTGTCATTCCGAGCATTAGCTCAGAAGCTCTGCCTGCTCCCCGACTCCTACAAGATTGTATATGCCACCTAAACCCAGTGTGAAATCCCTTCCTGCTTAAACCCGCTGGAATGGATGATATTATCTGTTACTGACTGCAGAGCAACACAGGGAAACAAATCATAGGAAGATAAATAAAAAAAACAAGGCACATATTCATTGTCAGAAGTGCTCTAAAAAGAGGGTGATGTAAGATGAGGAAAGGCTTTTCAGAGGGAGTGGTCCCAAAGTCTCCTTGACCAAGTAAGCTGAAACAGAGACCTAAGGAAGGTCGAGGCTAAGAGAAGACAAGGGAAAAGATTTCCAGATCAAGCAAACATCAGAAGCAGAGCCCCAGATTTGGGGAAGAGTTTGTTGTATTCCATCCTCAGAAAGAAGAGCAGCACGATTGGAGATTGGGGACAAAGGGCATGGATGAGACTAGAAACCCAAGCAGGTTCTACATCCGCTCAGAGTGTGGCCCAGTCTGGCACCAGTCTGCAAACTATGTTTGTCCAGCATCCATGATGAGGTAAGTCCAAAATATAAGAGTAAATGTTTAGAAATTTTGCAGCAGTTTGACATCGTCACGGCAGTCAAACAACATTTTTATCACATTTAAGAAAACTATCAGTCCATAACAGACTGGAAATTTGAACAAAAAAATAAAACTGTTCCTTCACTACAGAGGGTTTGAGAGGTTGGTCTCCATGTCTTGTCTCTCAAATTTATCTGTGAAGGGCCAGATAGCAAATGTTTCAGGCTTTGGGGGGCTGTAGGGACTCTGTTGAAACTACACACCTCTGCCGTGGTAGCACAAAAGTGGCCATAGGCAATAGGTAAATATAAGGGTATGGCCGTGTTGCAATAAAACTTTATTTATAAGAACAAAGGATGGGCAGATTTTGGCCTGTCATGCAGTAGTTTATCAACCCTGTTCTAGGCCACAGTAAGGAGACTGTACTAGACTCTAAAGGCAATAAAACCATCTACTTAACCATCATATATTAATTATACTTTGAATAAAAAAACCAAAAAGGCTTCCTGCTTAACTGAAACCATCCCTCACTCTTGATCCTTACCCATCATGCCTGCAAGTATTTGTAAAGTCTTTGCTTCAGTGACTCTAAGTCAGAAACAAATCTTGGAGCTCCTCCTAGCTCCATTTCAGTGTTCTCCTCATAGTGACCTGACCCTGACAGGTGAAGTCTCTGTTTAAGGGCAGGGTCCCTTCTGTCTATTATCTGCATCCTCAGGGAATAAGGATGACACCGTTCACCCTGTAGTGGCCTGATGAGTCAATCTATGGCTCTAAGGGGTCACAGCCTTACATTCTCCAAGACCCAGTCAAACCTAGGTCCACATTGCCCTCTGAGTCATTAAGTCACCTCAGTGCCCAATTTCCTGAAGCATACTATCCCATTTATCTTCTGTACAAAGTTAGATTTCTAAGTCCCGATGTACTTCTGTGACCACTGCCCATCTCTGGCTCTTTTGGTATGTCTGAAATGGTTGTGTTGGACAAGCAGCCCGCCACATGTGTAGCCTTGTTTTTCTCTGAGTTCAGACACTGCCACAGGCAGGAAAGCTTTCTGCATTCACACACATCTCCATTTACACAGCACCCACTTCATAAATACCACCCAACACCCATACAGTAGAATGCCTTATTCTCTTCCCCACATGGAGCATTGACCACTGTGTGAAGAGGTGGACTCCTACCAGTAGGTCTCACACACAGAGGGTATAGAGCTGGGGCAGCTCTTGCTGAAATCTCTTTTATTTAAGATTTCTTTCACTGACTCATGACAAACTTAATGGGTAAAACTTTGCTGTTGCAAGTTTCCTTAAAATATCCCTTCTGGGCCTACCACCGTTTATCTTGGCAGCAGGTAGCTTGGAGAGTTTTGGAAAGTCTCAGCTTGGCATAGCCTCAGAGCTACTGGCACATTAAAGATTAATAAAGCGCATTTAACTGAGCTCAGGACACTGCAACGTGATCCTTCACCGTGAAATGTGCAAGATTCTTTGTTTGCAATGAACACAACTGAAGCCCAAAAGGGCCTAGCGTGACATGCTAAGATAGGAAACAATCAGGAACTTTGTGTGTTTTTCCCTGGTAAATCGATGGGTAGCAATCAATGCCCCTGCTCGGCCATACTCTTACTTAGCATTCTCAGGAATTTAAGGTGGGCATCCGAGGGGGATGCACAGAGCTGGGCATTCAGTGAGCTTGCAGAACCACAGATTGTCCAAAGGCAGCTGCCTCCTTAAAGTGTAAGAGAAGACGGACCTTAAACAAATTCCTAATCTAGCAGCTTCTCCAATGAAAGTCAAGATAAAGCAAAGCATTTGAAAACATTTTGGACTTGCTTGAGTAAAACAGAATGTTTTTGCTTGACTGAATATTAACCTAGGAAGAAGAAAACATTTTTTGCATGCATAGGTGCGGGGCCGGCAGCAGAATGAACCAGAGAACGTTGTAAATGAAAATAAAAATTAAACCCTGTACATCCTAACCGTTGGTTCACAAGAGGAATCTATCTGCTATCCATCTTGGGACACCTGGACACATGCAACAAATACTGGGACAGAGCCGTGGGGGCAAACATTTAAAACTGTATCATTCTGAATTCTGGCACAGCGCTGGCCGGCTCCACGTGCTGGGTAATGCCTTGTGTCTATTGACACAGTGCAACCCCCTCACGTCCTCTAGAAAAGTCCCAGGCAAACCCTGCGCTGTGCACATCTGAGCTCGAGCAGCCCAGCGCTGAGCACATCCGACGCTCTTTCCTCCACACCGACATAAATATTAAAGGGAAAAAGGGAGAGAAAAGAAAATTCTGTCCTTACCGAAAAGGCATAGCAGACAGGGACGGTGCAGTGTTTCACGTTAGCCCACTCTGTGCTTTCTCTTTCATTCGGTCAATGTTCTAACGCTATTGGTGAGCGTTCCTGGGGTTTTCGGATCTTCCTTCAAGAGTTTTAATCACTGGCTTCCCCAGCCCGGGTTTAACAAACACCGCTGTGTTCTGTCAATATTTGTATGCAGCACCACATTGGGCAGCCAGCCAACACACAGAGTTTCAAGAGGCGAGGGGAGAAAACTGACACCCTAACAAACATGCTTCCCTCTTTTGTGTCTTTCAAGGTGGCGCTCAAAGTGTCATCTTTGCTTCTGACAGGAGCTAAAGATAGCCTCTTTTTGTGACTTTCTCCACTGCCCCCAAACGCCTGGCTGGGCTGCCTGAGCTGGGCTCCATCCGCAAAGTTTGTTTTTTTGTCTCCCTGCCCTGAAGTTCTCCGCACAACCGCCCGGCTTGCCTCTCCACCAGCTGCACTTTAAATGTATTTTAATTGGCTGGAATGTCGAAAGAATCCATTTGGCAGTCGTTTGCATGTGAAGCACGCCCAGGGCAGCTGAAGGAGGCCCCAGAAGCAGCGATTACTTCATCAAAAGCTGCAGTTTGAATACCATTGACTCCTACATAACTACAGTGAACTCAATTCTATAGGCAAGAAGGAGTAATTAATAATTTGCTGAGAAAATTCTTCATTCATCTAAAAGCCAAAAACGCAAAGGAAAAAAAAAATCCCTGCAGACACAACAGTTCTTATGAAAGCCTTGATTTATAGCCTCCAGTTCTCCTCTTCACAAACATTGACTTTGTATAGCATTACAGGAGGGGGTGTAATGCATAATTCGGTTTGCCTGAAAAGTTAATTTAAGTAATTTTCCTTTTGAATGATCCCCTGAGATACATCGTTCTATTACCTCTTTGTACATTAGCCATATGCTACAATAAATATTGTCAATACTTGCGGCATTTCCTCATTCCCTGTATTTTTCTTGGTTGGTTGCAATAATTAGTTTGTGGCCTCCGCTAGATCCAGTCACAAATAAATTCGCTCTGAGTCCAAGTGGATAATCGTCACCAAACAGAATTTATGAGCTGTGCAGAAGTTTAAAACACTCAAAGACAAATGTCAGTTTAAACAGATTCTAATCAAGGGGGGAGAGGGGCATAGACACATATATGTGCATGTATGTCTCAAAAATAATGATAAGATGTATAAAATAACCAAAAAAATGCAATAGCCTTTAAGTGTGGCTTTACCAATATTTTGCTGAGAAGCCTTTCCGATAGCACATGTAAGAGGGGTTTACAGATCTGGGAAGTATATTTTGAAGAAGCATCCTAAGTAACCCTGATCTTCACCCTTCATTAAGAACCCCTGGTTCAGAGTCAGACTATCTAGGAGGCTCTTGGCACTCTGAAGAGTCTCTCAATGGAAAATGTGAGCCAGAGAACAGTGTCGAATTTGTTCTAATGCCTTTTCCTCACCTCAATAAAAGTGTGGTTCATAACAAGACAGTACAAGAGAAAGGATGGCGTATACAAGTTGCTTCGGTGAATTTGTTGAATGGCTCAGAGACTAAAAACAGCACCCAAAGTGAGTGGGCTTCATTTGCAGAAAAGCAGAGGAGCAGAAGATTGGGAGAAAGGATGAGGGCCAGCTCCATGGACACACACCCTGTCTGGTCCCACAGAGCCCCCAGCTCAGTAAGGAATTGCCCTTGGATTAACGCTGTGCTGGTGCCATCTTGAAATCCTTCCCTCTTGAGCTAGGGGCCTTGCATTTTCATTTGCATTGGGTTCCACAAATCATGCAGCAAGTCTTGACAGAGATAGTATAAGTCTATCCATGTCAACACATGGTCGGAATTGAAAAGCACTGGGAACACCATACTGAAGGTGTGGCTAACACCCTGCTTTTTGTCATGCCCAACATTCTACTTTAGATTTTGGAGTCACTGAGAGGATTGAGGAGGGTGACTTTAGGAAGAAGACTCTCTCCAGCAAACACAGGGGGTGAGAGTGATATGGCAGGTTCTGACTGGTCTGCCCTGTTTGCACTATGACCATACTTCATCTTACTGTTTCCGAGAGATTTTTGTTCCTTCTCATACATCCAGTCCCCAACTGTCATTCTATGGGCAGAAAACTCCATGGATAACCATCATCTATTTTTAAATTATTCTAGAGTCTTAATTCATGGTTTGACAAAATTAAATTCAGTGTCAAAGGATGAGGCACTGTTTACCCACTACTGCAGGGTCCAGTGGCTCACAAGTTACCAGAGTTTTATGGAATGGGGACCCATGGGTCATCTTATGCTCCCAAAGATGTTCTCCAAGACCAGCCCTTACACCCGGATTTTCACCTGCCTTGCCTTAATAGAAACTATACAAAAAAAAAAAAAAAAAGGTGGGAGGAATTTTTCTTCTAGAAAAGAAGTTGGTCTCAGATGTCAAATACTTAATGTTGCTGGTTCTTGTGTCTGTTAGCTGGACTGCTGGACTGTTAACATGCTCTGATACTGGTACTTAGCAAATAAAATAGATTCACATCCTAGAAATAGAATAAAATTTAGAAATCAGCTGGTCCAAACTATTATTTTTTAAAAGGGATAACTATGGCAAGAAACGATTAATGACTTCCCAGAAAGTCAATAAAACAACCTGTCCAGGTTGCACACTTCCTTTTGCTACACATGTTCCTATGCTGGACTGCCCAAGTGGTTCCCCATTTTGACTTGCACACTATTCTCCTGGCTCTAGTCCGCTTTTGTGCCTCCAGATTTATTTCAAGTGCCTAAGTCCTAACTCTTTGTCTTACTCCTTATGAGCCACTTTCATGCACAGCACTGAGAGTGCTGCATCTGTAAGGACATCTGATCTTACACAAGACACATGGAATAGCCTTCATAGCATAAGGCCACCTAGGAATTCTTGGATCTTTTGACATAATTCTTCTCGGCCACTTAGAAAGCTTTATCATGTATCTGGTAGAGGCAAGTTTGAAAGTTCCCAGTGTCCAAGGAATAGCAAAGTGATCCTGTTTTAACTCCAGAGCTTGTCAGCTTATGCTGTCCTTCTTTAGCCATAATCTGAAGTATAGGCTTCAATAGGTCAGGGATTCCTTAGACCATAGCTAATCAATACAGGGCCATGTAGGAGCATATGGTGAGTCATGGACACAAGCAAGAAACCATGTTTTGGATACAGAACAATCTATCAGAATGATCTGGTAGATTCTAGAAGTCATAGAAATGTCAAGGGTTAGAGCCAGGAAGGCAAAGGGAAAGGCTTTGAGTATGAATGGGAAGGTCTTAGTGCTACTGAGGACAAACTAAATGCCCAATGTGCTACTTTTCTTGCACTGACACTGACAGGGTCCCAACTTCCTCATGTGTCCATGGGTAGCATTGAGACCGCTACCCATAGGTATACTAACTACCTGCCACCCAAGATTAGAATATGCACATTTGTCACACTCTTCAATCATGGAAACGCTGAAGACTTGGAAGCTTAGAAAGCACTCAAAACCCACCTGACAAACCCAGGTCAGCCAGGCAGTAGGTCAGAATCCAAGAAGACAGATGAAGCAACAATGTCCCAGTTTCTGGCCAACCAGAAGACTCGCACAAGGTAGATGGCCAAATCACTGAAAAAAAGTCAAATCCCAGGTTTCTTTGTTCTTCAGGAAATAAAGAAGCAAATCAAGGCAAACAGCAAGTGGTTTAAGATACTGTTTTTTAAAAGATGACCATAAGGGGTTTCTGCTTGGAGAAGCAGGAACCTTGTCTTAAACATGGCCAGCCTGTGGCTTGGGGACATTATTCACCAGGAAGTAAAAAACCCACAAGGAAAAGCCAACAAAACATTTGATCTGTTAAATTCAATCAGACGGGTATTAATGGAGCTCATGCTGACTGAACACAAGGTCCTTCTCAGGATCACTGGGCTGAGTGAGAAATTACCTAGCATGGGGTTATACATTACTATGTTAGGGCTGCCATAACACAGTACCACCGACCGGGAGGCTTACACAACAGAAATTTATTTTCTCACGATTCTGGAGGCTAGGAGTCCAAGATCAAGGTGTCAGCAGGGTCGATTTCTTCTGTCTTCCAGATAGCCATCTTCTCCCTGTGTCTTTTACATGGTCTTTCTTCTGTGTGTATCTGTGTCCTAATCTTCTCTTCTTATAAGGATATGAGTCAGGGATGGCTGAGTGGCTCAGTAGGTTAAGCATCTGCCTTTGGCTCAGGTCAGGATCCCAGGGTCCTGGGATCAAGCCTTGTGTCAGCCTCCCTGCTCAGCGGGGAGTCTGCTTCTCCCTCTGCCTACTGCTCCCCCCGCTTGTGTGCCCTCTCTCTCTCTGAGACAAATAAATAAAATCTTTAAAATTAAATAAGGATATGAGTCAGATTAGATTAGGGCCTACCGTTAGGATCACATTTTAACTTATTACCTCTTAAAAGATTCTGTACCTAAATACAGCCACATTCAGAGGTACTAAGGGTTAGGACTTCAATATGTGAATTGGAGCAGGGGGTACAATTCAGCTTATAACAGGTACCTCAGAGGTCACTTCTCATTCACTCCAGAGCCACATCACTACTGACCATTCACAGATGGGAAAATTTGGGCATGTGTTGAAGGACACAGAGGAAAGCCCATATGATTCTAGAGCCACAGGTCTCAACTCAACACCTAGCTATCTTTCCAGAAGCCAAGTTTGTTGATATATTTGATCAACATGATTCCCAACACACTTGGTGCCCGGAAAGTACATCTCCTACTCCATGAGTTCCCAAAGCTTGGTCAGCATAAATCCAATTCATCAAGCATTTATTGAACATCTCTCAAATAGGCCAAACTTCTCTGCTAGCTGGCAATTTTTTCCATGAGATGACAACAGTAGTCATAGGCAAGGGGTAAATCATTAAATTCAGAGAAAGATAAGACCTAAGGACCTGGGTTAATGCCTTGATGTCACTGAGGGGTGTCCCGTGGCTAGGAAGGAAGGCTGACAACTGATGGGGATCCCTAAGGATGATGCTCAGCCTTCAGGAGCCAGAAAACCACATCTCAGCTCCTAAAAGTGACAATTACCCCAGAAGCAATAACTTAGAACCCACAAGAAGCCCTAGGCAAACTGATGATCACAAGTACGGAATAAAGAGAAGGGAAGGAGGAGAGAAAAGAAGGAAGAAAAGGAAGGAGGAAAACACGGTAGGAAATATTGGATAGGCACCTGCTATGTGGCAGGTATGATGTTAGACACTACTTACATTGCCTCTTTTAATCCTCACAAAATGCTAGGAAGGAAATTGTACTTATCTTTATTTTAAAGATCCATTAACTCAGGCTTGGATGAATTAAAACTTTTTGCTCACATTGTCACAGAGAGAAATTGGCAGAGCCAAGATTTAGATCCAGCATTATTTATGTTTTCCTTAAACCACTGTGCCTGCCCACTCTAAACGACGCAACAAGAAGCAAGCAGGAAGCTCATGCTAACAGTCAATGGGACTGTGCAGGATGAGCCCCCTTATCCCCACAAGTCTGGTACCTACAGAGGTCAAAGCCCCTGGTGTGAAACTATGACACTGATTTCAGAAAAGATTGGCTGCTGGTAGGACAGCGCACTGCAGTATGAACTGGAGGAAGAAAGGTCAGAGAGGCTGTCTGCTGATGGATAGGGCTAGCACAGGGCTAGTTCTCTGATAACAAAATAAATGGGGCTTATTGATGGAGTTCATTTACTTTATGCAAATGATTCCACCCCATGTATTTATTCCTTTGTTCCATGGGGGTTTGCCTTGATAAAATATATCAGCTCCAACCACCAGGGAAAATAAATCTTGCTGGCCATTCAGAAACCAGACTCCAGATTCAGAACCGGATGAGACAACCTTTTAGAGAAATCAGTGGTCTGCTGAGCACCAGGGAATTCAGATGATGTTTATTCAGCGAACAGATAATGATTTATAGTTGAGAGAGAGACAGAGACAGAGTCAGAGAGGAGAGAAAAACACCCTGACTTGTATTTGTATTCAATGAGTGCACTTTAAAGCACCAATATTTAAAGGGCTGTCAGAAGATTAGGGGTGAATCAACCAAGATTTTGGTAAGCCACAGATGGTGGACCATATATGACGGCAGGTGCTGAAAACAAATATAGAATTCCAATTTTCATTTTATCTTGACCATCGAAGAAGTCATCAAAATAGTAAATAAGAAATAAAATAAATGCTATGGGGTTTAGAAATTATTTCTGGTAAGTGATTCTTCCTAACTTTTGTCATATACATCCTCCAGGGTTTCATGTGCTGGCTACTTAAGAAGGCATTCAATAGCGTGTTGGAGAGCCACCCATGCATAGTATTTTCTCTACGGCAGATCCTATTCCAAGTGCTTCACACAGAATAGCTTTATGAAGGTAGGTGCCCTTATTACTCCCATTCTACAGGTGGAAGAACAAAGGCTCGGTTAGTGGTCCTCACTTACAATGACATAAATGGGAAAGCTATGATTCAAACCAGGAAATCTAGCTCCTCACCACTGCCTATTCTGCCTCTTGTGGCAACACACTGCCCTGGGCTTTAGGAGTTGAGCAGCTATGCACAGAGCCCCAGCTTCATCTGGCTTCCCTTTAGTGCCCTGACTGTCCTTCTACTACCCTCTTCAACAGACAGAGGTGTCTTCTCCTCACATCCACATAGGTCTATGCAGATGCCCAGTTTCATAGAGATATCTTGAACTTGTCATTTTTGTTTCGTTTTTGTTTTATTCTGCCCAGAAAGTTGTTTTGCTAAAGCATACTGTGCAAAATGACTTTTTTTGGTCAAGGCTCAATAACTTCAAAAACAAACTGGTGTTTGTTATCTTGGAATTATAGATTTTCTCATGGGCACTTCTTCCTTTTTTTTTTTTTCTCCCTCATGGGCATTTCTTGTCTAAGGAACCTACCTTGGCTACTCTCTATCATGTTACTCCTCCCCAGAGACCAGAGCTTAGGTGAAGAAAAAGGACAGGTCTACAGGTAGCCATGCAGGGGAGGTGGAAGAGAGAAGTGAGGGACTCTGGGCCTGAACTTGTCTTAAGGCTTATTTTCAGGTTGACCAGCTGCCCAACCCATCTCTGTGCTATATACTTCTTTCTTACAAAAAAGAAACTCCTTCTATTCAGGCAGAGGCAACGGGTCTCAATGAAAAGGTGTCAGTCCTCATAGTCAGACACATGTAGGGTCAGCCTTTGCTCTGCCATTTACTAACTGTATTACATTGGAAAGGTGCCTTAACCTCCTGAGCCTTAGAGTCTTCATCTCTAAGGAGATGGTAATATGACTTTTTAAAAAGTACTTAGATAATAAATATGAAAATGTCTGGTTTCTGGGTGGTCCTTACTTTATATGAATTTCTCTTTTCCTCCATTGTCATGCCTGGACTAAAGCTAGTAAATATGAAGACAACTGAGGCATTCTTACTCACAGACTTCTTCTCAAGTACTCTGGACTTAAAGACATTTAAGCCATGCACTGAGGCTCCTGCTGACATTATCTTTAGCTGCATAAGCAAAATCAGTTGCTAAGAAAAGCCTTATAATGGTAAATACCTGTAATGGTAAATAACATCACTGAACTGTTCCATAGGGCTTCTCAAGTGAGCGTGACTGAATTCTAATTACATGTGAAAGAATCCAGCAAACACATGGGCCCACAAGGCAGTTTTCTCACTCGACTTACCCAGTGTGATAAATCTTTAAGATGACTTAAGGATACAAGTACATATAATTATTTAATAGCTTTAAGGATCATTTTAAAGAGAAATGTTATCCTATTTTTTTAAAGCAAAAAAAACCACTTTTATAAGTATGGTTGCATTTGAAAAAGTTAATCTTTCAAAGTCACTATACTTAAAGGACATTTTTCTTATCCTCCCCATTGGCCATTTTTCAAGGTCTTCCTTCCATTCCACTTTTTGTCCCCTTCCAGTAAATTGTAGGGGGAGGTTGGGGCACCTGGGTGGCTCAGTCGGTTAAGCATCTGTCTTAGGCTCAAGTTATGATCCTGGGATCCTGGAATCAAGCCCTAAGTCAGGCTTCCTGCTCACTGGGGAGCCTCTTTCTCCTTCTTCCTCTGCCCCCAACTCATGCTTTCTCTCTCTTGCTCTATCACAAATAAATAAAAATAAAATCTTTTTTAAAAAATTACAGAATAGGCATTTAAGAAAAGCAGACTAGAGAACATCATGGCAAAAAAGAAAAAAAAATTTAAACGCAAGCCCAGTAAAGCTAGAACTAAATTTTGCCTGTATAAATATATTAAGTTTAGGAAATACCAGTTCCACATCCAGCAAAGATGTCTGGAAGAGATCATTAATGTAATTAGTTATTTATTTATGTGTTTTAACCCCAAAAAATGGCTTGAATCATATATGGGAAGAAAGTAAAATCTATAACAGCAATCAAGTACAGATAGTTGGCAAGATGTATGCAAAATTATGATATATGGGAATAACAACTACAAAAAACTTTCACAGAGAAAATCAATAAACAACCAAAAGGGAAGCCATTCAGTTCAAAGTCTAAGATCAAAATAGTGAGATGGTAATTAAAGGATGTTCTTCTAGGTTTGAGTTCCTTTAAAAGATTACTATTCTAAATGCACATATGTAAGAAACTTTCTATTTCGTATTGATAGAACACCTTGGTGATGAACAATGAAAACATTAAAAAAAAAACAACTTTTCTTGAACATTATAGGGTTCCTGGTTCAGTTAACTTGTATAAAAATTACACCCACTTAGGAAAAACCAAGATTGAAATATTAAAGTACCTGTGCTCTGAATGCCAGCAGTGGGGTTCCTTTTAAAACAACCACCATCATCTCAGTTCCATGCCACGTTTCAAGTTTACATAATCCGTCCTCAGGCTCTCTTTTGTTTTCTTGTTTTCTTTTCTTATCCCAATCTACCCATTTACTCACTTGTCCTCCAGACCTGCTCTACTTATTCCTACTGTAACACTCGGGAATGTTCTAACACACACACACACACACACACACACACACACACACCCATCCCACATCTACCTGTGCCCCAGGGATATAATTCTCACTTCTTGGCTGAATCTTCCAAAGCCCAAAGTTAAGCCCTATCTTCTCAGAGATGTCTCCATTCCCAGCCACCCCAGCCCACAGGGGAACAGGGATTACTCTCTCTTTGGTTGTGGTAAGTGACAAATAATATTAAAGAATGCCTTATGCTGGGATCTTCTCATGAGTACACTTCATCTGTCCATTTGCAATTGGTTGTAAGCTCTTTGTGCCAGGAGTGTTGCTATGTAGCTCTTTGATCCCTGGCTTCTGTACCTTGCACGGAGAAGGTGGTCAACAGACTCTGCTGACCAGAGGTTGGGGCCTCTTCTGGTATCAACAGTCAGCTTTAAAACTCTTCCAACAAAAAGAAATAGAAAGTTCACTTAAGATTATTTGCCTGGTCAGTCCAATGAGACTATGCCAAGGACGCAACCGTGAAATATGCGAGTATGAGAGGCATGCAAAGACCCAAGAGAAGGTCGGTTCCTTCATGGTGTAGAGCTAGTGGCCTGAAATCAGTATGGTGGGCTCCCCTGCCTACTACAAGGCAAGTTCTATGCCTTGGTTTCCCCATTTGTTAAATGGCGATTGTAACAGTTACAGCCAACACTTACAGTGTTCCTTAAGCCTTTTGCAAATAATAATTCATTTAATTCTCATAACGACACTATGAAGTAGGGCCTACTATTATTATTGATATTTTATAGATTAGGAAACTGAGGCACAGAGAGGATACATTTCTTGCCTACTGTCAAAGAAACAAAAAGTGCAATGCCAGAGCCAGAATTTTAATCTAGGTAGTGTAACTGCAGAGTCCATGTTCTTAACTACTATGCTAAACCCCCTATCATGAAAAGCAATATATGCTCTCAGTATAGTTAACAAGGACAAAGAATACATGCAAGCTATTGGGGACTATAAGGGGGAAGATACAGTTAGGCATTTTTTTTAATGTGACTACTTTATATATCCAAATATTTCCACATAGGATGTGTTAGCTTCTTTGTCAAAGCAAGAATTAGGACTGTTGGAAGGATAAAATGAAATAGTCATGTTAAGTAGTCAGCACAGGGCCTGGCAGCTAGCAAGAGCTCATGAGTTTGGAGCCATTACAATTATTACTAGAATGATGGTGGTCACTGAGTAGGGGTTCACACACCAGTGATGTCACTGGCTCTTCCTTGGTCTGTCACTTCTCTGCTTCACTCTGCCCAATTCATCTAGTTGGAATCAAGGACAGATGGATGGGTTGAAAAGTTATCCCTTAAGGAAGGGAGGGGAGGAGCAAAGAGGCACCACCCACAGCTTGATGCACAACTCACCTTTACCTTGGTAGATCTAGGATTTAAACGTGTCCTCCACATTGCAGCCAAACTGGATTCTTTTTCTCCTAAATGTCTTGTACTTTCCCAATTTCAAATATTTGTTCAAGCCTGTGCTCTCCAGTACAAACTCTTTCTCTCCCAAATCCACTGGTATTTGCCAATTCTTCTAAGCACCTTGAAATTTTACCACAGCTACAAAGCTCTTCGCCTGCTAAATGAATCAATGCATTCACCCATTTATCCATTTTGTAAACAATGATATCTATAGTACTGGGTGGCAGGAACTTTGGAGAGGCACTGGGGGTGATAAAAACCAGAGAGCTTCAGGCTCTATCTTCAAGGGGGCAAGAAGATCAATGATTAAAGGCCAGGTGCTAAGTGCTATGCATGCAACTTGAACAGTATCACTCCTTCTTTCTTTTGAATTTCATATCCCCTTATTTGCATTCTTTCTGTGACTCAGCATATTTTATCTACTGTTATTTATGCCTCTTTTTCCCACCCTGGTTAGCATATAAGCTGACTGAGGCCAAGGGAATGCCTATGGCTCCATGGATCATCAGGAAAACCTCAAGTTCAAAATCTCCATAAACTGCCTTGAACCGTGAATCCTGCCATGCTGTCGGTTGTAACTATACTCCACTGATAAGAACAACTCTGAGGAGTTAATCATGAGTTTAAAAAAGAGATATTTCTTCATTGTCTTCCAAGATTCTTTAACAGGCAACACCCAACTAACCCTGGCCACACTCAGCCACAGAGTGAGGAGCTGGAAGATTTAGAGCATCAGCTGCTGGAAAGCCATTGTTGCAGCAACATACAATCCAGCAATGACATATGGTTCTTTATTACTGGGCCTTACAGTCCTGAGCAATTGGATCTGCCAAAGAGGGAATATTCACTTCAGAATTTTGGATGTAAATATTCAGTCCCTTGTGCTGTTCATGTCATTGCTAATGGTATATAAAGAATGATCCAAGAGAAGTATAAATAATCATTTGGCTCTACAATGAAAATAGCAGTTCTGACTGTAACCAGCCAAAAATGAAATAGTGCAAACCTCAAACCCAAATCAGGAGGTTATCATCTGTATCCACCTCAGAAAGGAACTCTTATTGTCAGAGTACAGAATGAATTTCTTAAAAAGAAGAAAACACTAGTCCATTTCTGCAATCCTATTTCATTAAACAAATTGGCCAGACCCCAAATTACAAGTGGGTTGCATTTTAAAGGTCTTTTGTAAGTTGGATGATCAGAATCCCATTTCCAACATGACCATATAATGGTGATCCAGTTTCCAGAAATAAATTTTCCATAAGGGACCTGAACATCTTTGAAACTGTTTCAATGGTGAAGTAAGATTCCAGTTCCAATTGCAAAACACGGGATGGAAGGACAATCTGCATGGAGTGATTTGGCTGCTCAGAAGGGATACACAGGTGTTTCCTTGTGGCAGATTGCAAAAATGGCCACACTGACCTCCCATTCCTATACACATGCCTCTTCGCAATGGACTTAGCAGCTTCTCCTAAGAGGGAACAATGGTGTCAATACTTCCTCCTTGGAATCAAGTGGCGGAATCTATATTTTCTCCCCTTGAATGTGAGCTTGGTCACTGCGACTTCTTTTAGCCAATGGGACAGTAGCAAATGTGACACAAGCAGAAACTTGAAAAGTGCCTGAGCATTGGGACTTCCCTTCTCTTGCTGTTCTGGGGAACCTTCCTAGCCGAATCACACCCAAACGAGATCAGGCCACAACAGAGACATGTGAGGGAGTCTGCCCTAGACCATTCAGCCACACCCAAGCCACCAGCTGACTCCTGAGATGAGCTGAGCACTCCAAGACCAGAAGACATGGCCACCCAACACCTAGAATCACGAGAAAACACATTTGTTGTTGTAAAACACTGGGTTTTGGTGACATTTTATGTAGCAAAAGCAAATGGTATACCTTTAATCCATGCTGCTTGCTCCATGTAAATCTCTCCCCAAATTATACATTTTGGGAGTGAGAACCACCTGCCCAGAAATGGGTTAAACCATAGTCAGAACTCACAGTGCTAGGAACATCCCTCTCTCTCCTTCCTGCACTTTGTGACAGTCACAGATAAAAGCCAGGGAGCTGGAATGGCAGTTGTTGCAAGAGACCATCTTTCACTTTGACTTGGGCAACACCTGGTGGCAGTGATGGGGGCTGAGGGCTCCAGGATGCAGAATGGGAGCAGAGGATGCCATAACAAAGGTTCTCTGATAGTGCGGGAAATTCTGAAGTGGGAGACTTGTGTATCAGGGTGGGCCTTTCAAGACAAACCAGTCAAATCCATCCTAGCAGCCACCAAACTCCCCCTAGACCTATGAGGAAGACTTCAGGTCCTGTAAAAGGGAGCCTAGAGTAGATTCCATGCACTAGGAAAGGGCTGGCATGAGTGTTGAATGAGCCCACTGCCATACCTGCCATTTAACCAAACCCTAGTTAAGCTCCTCACTCTTGAACATTTTGCTTTGACATCTGCTTCCCTGAATGTGCACATTTTCTAGGACCAAATGGATAGATTTGGCCTAGGATCACCACATATCCAACACAAATGCCACCCCTTCCCATCTCCACTGATGATGGTTATAGGGCCAAATCAGTTCTTGCTAGGCCTAGCCTCAGAAGCCCTCCTACCACCCTGCTCCAAGAATCCACTTACCAATCAGTCACAACTGAAACAAAAACTGACCTCTTTCCACCATTTCTGTCATGACTCCACTGTGAGCCAGGCTGAACTCTGTTTTGTTCAGAATCATCTTGAACACTATGTCTATCAATCTTATTTTTATGCAGTTTCTCATACATGTACATCATCATGATAGGTACTGCTTACCTCCTTTCTTGGCTCTTTCTTTGCCCCGACACTTGTTTTCTTGATTCTGTTTTAGCTATTTTAGTTTAGGTCACCTTATTTTATATCATGTACCTTTAGAGGTTACCACACATCTGTATTGGAACAAAGTGATATGTAAATATATACAATATCTATGTAATTATTTCTCTCTCTCTCTTTTTTTTTTACCTGAAAGCAAAGATTTCATTTGTCTATGGTTAAGTTCATCCCGTAGTCTTCCCAGTCCTTCTAATACATCTTTTTGGATCCTGATTTTTTAGCCACCATATGACTTAGCCCTCTCAATTTCATGTTATCTGAAAATATAGTATATAGGCCTTCCATGTTTGCATCCAGGTTCATGTTAAAAATTGTCAAATGAGAGAGAATATTTTGGCACACTACTCGACGTCTTCCTCCAAACAACCTCAAATCATTCATCAACTATGAATCTACCTAACATTATAGGATCCGGCCCACATTTCTATAATGATATCACAAGAATCTGTCAAAGGCCTAAAGAATTGGAGAAGGGAAACATTCCATTCAGGGGGGAATAAAATAAGAAAAAGAGCAGAGAAACAGATGATCTATTTCTGAAATGGAGAACACTTCCTTGCATTAAAAAATTAATATGAGTCTGTATAAGAAAATATTCAAATTTCTCTGAATAGCTCCACATTTGAGTGTTTCAAAAGTTTTGTTTGCTTACCTTAATCAGGAAAATTGATTATTTTCTCATCTCTATTTCCATAGAACTTTCATTAGTGGACTTGACCAAATATTTCTCCTTCCATTCCATCTGGCTGCATAGTATGGTTTCATAGTCCTGCCCTCTTTGACGTTTGGCATGACCATGTGACTTGCTTTGTCCAAAGAAATGTGATCAAAAGTACCATATCATTTTGAGTTGAAGCCTAACATAAGAGCTGATTTACCTTCACATGTTGAGATGTAGCCCCCATCCCCCTGGGTCCCTCAGTAATGACAAGGAACAAAGCTCCTCTGCTGAACTACATTGAACTTGTATGTGAATAAGACACTGCGTATCGTTCATTACTGCAACATAGCTTAGCCTATCCAAACTGGTATATAGAGTTTGCATGTGTGTATGCATATGAAAGTGTGTGTCTGTACTTCAGTAGGGAAATAAAGATGAATTGGGTGTTGGGGATACAGCAGTGAATAAGATAGACAAAATTCCCTAACTTTATGGGGCCTCAATTGTATTACAGAAAGTCAATAACCCTCTGATTTGTCATTTCATGTGATTCAGAAATTTCATTTACATTTGTGTTCAAAGTGATTTTTATCTGAGGAAGCCACGTGCTGGACAATGTCTTCTTCCATCTGAGTCATACAGGAATGAGAAAAAAAGGCCCTGTGTTGCCGTCTTTCTAGAGTCTGTTTATTCTGACACATGCCCTTAGTGCAAGGGGTCTTTCCATTCTTCCCTCAGCAACACTGGGGCTACTGTCATTTGCTCTACTCTCTCTAACCAGGTGATGCCAATATTGCTGGTGTGTGGACCACACTTTGAGTAGGAAGGGCTTCGGCTGGCAAGTCCTAACACCCTCTGCCTCCCAAGCTCCTGAGAACAGCTGGGCTGGGAGTGGAATGGAAAGAGGGTAAAGTCCAATAGTTAGTTGTGGGTCCTCGGTTCGGATTTCCTTCTTGGCATTTGTTTTCAGCAAGAACTTTGTTTCCTTTAAGTTGTACTCAACCTGGTGGCTCATCTGAATCACAGTGGTTCTCTGTGTGGCCATAGTGGAGAACCACTCAGCATAGGTACCTTTACCAAGAATGACTAAGGCCTCCCCAGAGTCAGCAGTCCCCTGTTATGTAAAACAGAGTTGCCTTGCTTTTTTGATTGGGGTGGGGGTGGGATATTACTTAAGAGTGACATTGACCTTGAATAGCTTCTACCTCTGTTGTTCCAATGGGTGGCTTCAATTAGATTTTATTCTTAGTGTTCAGGACGCCTGAATGGCTCAGTCAGTTAAGTGTCCAACTCTTGATTTCAGCTCGGGTCATGATCTCAGGGTCCTAAGATCGGGCTCTGCACTTAGCAGGGAGTCTGCTTGAGATTCTCTCTGCCCCTTTCCCTGCTCACACAACTATGCTCTCTCACGTTCTCTCACTCTCTCTCAAATAAATAAATAAATTTTTAAAACATAATTCTTAGCATTCATTACTCTCCCACTGAGGGAGGACCTGCCATTATCTCCTACAGAACATACCCATATTAGATGAAATCTAAATATCTATTGTCTGTAAACTCATACACTTTACCAAACTGAATGTGGGCTTTGCTTATATTAAACTCTGATTCCAACTGTGATTAAGTGTTTTTTATCCCTTCCTTCTCATTGTCACATAATCTCCCATTTGTTCTCAACAGGTCTGGTCTGTGAGTTTACTTTTCTGACATTTAAGCCCTGGGCTTTCAGAGTTTCAATCTTCCCTTTATTTACATCTCCAAGCCTTTAACTGGGTCATGAGAAGTCATGATCCATTTAACAAACAGCACCGGCCACTGCTTGAGAAAAAGATGACTACAGAAAGTTTATTGAACAATAAGAGACCATAAGAAATTATCCACAGAAATGAATAAATAGTCTCAATCTCCACTCAGTGTCGTACAAACTGCCGGTCCCCACATATTAGTGGGTCATGAAATCAAGTTAGGCATTTCCGATCAGCATTTCAAAGGACATAAAATAGAAAATATCAGCATTTGTCAGGCATAGGGAAAGATAGTGTTTTATGAAATTGCATTTCATCTATCTGCCTGTAAATGCGTGCACATTTGCAAGTGTGTGTGGGCTGTGATATAAAGCATATTGAAAGTCATTCCTCCAGTGGCACCTGGGTGGCTCAGTCAATTAAGTGTCTGCCTTTGGCTCAGGTCATGATCCAGCGTCCTTGGATCGAGACCCACATCTGGCTCCCTGCTCAGCGGGGAGCCTGCTTCTCCCTCTCCCTCTGCTCCTGCTCTCTGGATCGCTGTCTCTGACTATCTCAAATAAATAAATAAATAATCTTTAAAAAAAAGAAAATCATTCATCCAAAGGGTATCAAATGATGTCAGACATTCTAAAAAGTTTTTGAATCATGGTTTACCTTCCTGTTGACTACCTTCTTCCCCTCTGTCTTTCTGCCTCCTAAATACTTCACCTTCTCTCCATAAAGCTGGTATCAGTCCAAATACTAGAGTGAAACACATTAAGGCTGAATCTACATGAGCCTTTAGATTTCCATCAATCCAGTAGTATAGTTGACTCAGACAACCTTTTGCTTGCCCAGCTACAGGGTGTATTATAGCTCATTAAAGACAAGCATAAGTAACTCACAAAGTGCCAATGAAGAAGCAGAAAGCCCTGCATGGAAAATACAACTTAAGGTTGTGGAAAAAACTGTTTAAAGGCAAAACGGTTATATACAGTTTGGGTAATTTCTTTTCAAAACACGGACTTTTGTCATTGCCACCCAAAACTTTAACACTAATTAATCTAGCAGAGCAATACTGGGAATTTAACAACTATTTTCAATCACCACATTCCTGGATCTTTTTGCTCTTACCCCTGGAGCGCTTGTCAAATAAAAGCAAAAAATGTTTGAAGGAAAAAAGCCAAAGTCAAAAGTGAAATGGTGAAGCTTGGGAGTGAATAGAGGAAGAGAAAAATGCATGCAGGAGCAACCCTCAAAGGAACAGAAGAACAGAAGTTGTGGGAGAAAGGGACCTCACAGGGGAAGAACAAAACATGCTCAGACCAGCTTCAAAGAATTCTTCATGGCTAGGCACAGTAGGAAAAGTTTAAAACAACATGTGCTTCTTTCAGTAAAACACTGCAGTACAAAAGGACACTGAACAGGACCAGGGTTTTGTATTTGCTTGCACCTGTTCTCTACAGGAGGACCTGGTAGACCCTGGAAGTGGAATTTCTCGCAAGTGATAATTTTACTCTAAAGGAAAAATTAATGATGAATATAGACATGACTATGACAACTGCATATGCAATTATAATGTATAAAGGTAATAGGGAAGAGTGGTATTTACTAGATCATAGCTATATACATTCCAAGTAATAAAATGGAACTGGAATTGAACTTTCCCTAGATTTTCATCCAAGGTAGACACCCATCAAACCCCAGGTCAAAGACATATTTGGTAAAGATTAGCAAATGAAATGATCATACACCAGAACTCATCTCTTTTTTAAATTAAATTATTTATTTATTTATTTATTTATTTATTTATTTGAGAGAGAGAGAGGGCAGAGGAGGGGCAGAGGAGGAGGGAGAGGGACAAGCTAACTTTCTGAGCATGGAGCCTAACAGGGGCTGGATCTCACAACCCCAAGATCACGACCCGAGCCCAAATCAAGAGTCGAACTCTTAAATGACTGAGCCATCCAGGCATCCCCAGAACTCAACTCTTAAAGTGCACTCCCAACTAATTTTTACCAGACCTTACATTAGACTCATTACCAGTTTTTCTAGTAGAAAGATCAGAATCAAAATTCAAATACTTAATTCTAATATTTCTGTGTAATAACTTTTTAAAATTTATCAGTGAAATTAATCTAAACATGGACTTTCATGCATTAAACTTTAGGCAAAAATCTCAGTACACAGATAGTACTTAACCATATAGGCAACCAATTTGGCAAATATCAAGCCATTTATTACTTGATCTTAGTCTCTGCTCCATGCTACCAGGGCCTCCATTTCAATTTAGCTCAGTAACTACAGAATACATAATACAATCTTCTGTGGTGAGAGAATAGTGCTGTATTTTTTAAACCTCACAATTTGATATAATTCAGTACTTAGAGAAAATTTTTGAAACTATAATTGATGTGTTCTCTCTATATATTTTTATTTTTTTGCTCAGTCAGCCAGAGGTTTATCAGTTCAGTTTTATTGTTGTTGTTTTTATTGTTGTTTCCTTTAAAAAACACAGCTTTGAGTTTCATAAACTCAAAAGTTTCTGTTGTTCATCTGTTTTCAAATTCATTGATTTCTGTTCTTGTATTCATTATTCCCTTTCCCTTCCTTCTACTTGTGTAACTTTGTTCTTCTCTCCTAGTTTCTTAAAGTAGAATCTTAGATTATCGACTTGAGATCTTTCTTTTTTTCTAATAGAAGCATGTAATGCTATAAATTTTCCTCTAACTACTGCTTTAGCCACATCCCACAAATATTTAGAAGTTGTATGTTTAGTCTATTTCAAAATATTTTTAAAGTTCTATTGAGATTTCCTCCTTGACACATTGGTCATTTAGAAATATTTTAGAATTTTCCAAATATTTTTCTGTTATTGCTTATAGTTTAATTCTATAATGGCACAAGAGCACACTTTACATGATTTCTATCCTTTTTAAATTTGTTAGGGTTTACTCTATGGCCTCAAGTACAATCTATATTGATGAATTTTTTATGTGCACTTGACAAGAGCTTCTGGTCAAGCATTGTTGGGTGGAATATTCTATAAATTAGGTCATGTCATCTAATAGTGTCATTCAGGTCTTCTATATTCTTACTGATTTCCTGTCCCCTTGTTCTATTAAATACTCAGAGTACTGAAATAATCTTCTATATTTGTGATTTGTCTATTTCTCCTTTCATTTCTAACAGTTTTTGCTTCATGTATTTTGAAGGTCTGTGGCTAGGTGCATCCCCATTTAGAATTATTATGTCTTCTTGGACAGTCAACTCTTTTATCATTTTGCAATATTCCTTATAATCTCTGATAATATGTCTTGTCTAAAACCTGCTTTCTTTTGTTTAATATAGGTACTCCAACTTTTTATGGTTGCTCTTTGCACAGCATATCTTTCCTATTCTTTTATGTTTAAACTATCAATGCCTTTGTATTTAAGGTAGGTTTCCGGTAGATAGCATACTTAGGTCTTTCTATCTTATCCAATTTGACAATCTCGTTAAGCTAGTCTGTTTAATCTAATCACATTTAACGTGATTATTGTTATGATTGGATTAAAGTCTACCACCTTGTTAACTATTTTCTATTTGTCCCATCTGTTCTTCATGTTGGAAGGCAATTCTCTGTGCTGTTTCTCCACATTATGTAGCAGGAATTGTCTCAGATCATCTTTACAAGAATGTTTGTATAAGAAAAAAAGCCTGGAAGGATAGAGATAGTGTCTACTTGCAAAAAAGACAGCAGATTTGTTTCCTGAACCAGACCTGAGTTTGGTTTGTTTGTTTGTTTGAGATTCCACATATAAGTGAAATCATATAGTATTTGTCTATCTCTGTCTTATTCACTTAGCATAGTGTCTTCACTATCTCTTACACTAGTCAAGACATGAAAACAATCTAAATGTCCTTTAACCGGTGACTGGATAAAGAAAATGTGATTACACACACACACACACACACACACACAAACACACACACACGAATCTATATATAGGAAACATATTCATACATATGTATTTGTAAATACATATATATCTATTAAGCCATGTAAAAGAAGGAAATCCTGCCATTTATGACAATACAGATGGAGCTTGAAGACACTATGCTGGTACACTTGCGAAGTGTTAATGCAAAGGAGAAAATGTCACGCTCATTACTGGTCCTGGGAAAGAAACTCATGGTGGAGCTTTCCTGTGAACTATTCTCTCCCCACCAGAATATTCCCGGCTCCCTGTTGTGCTAGGGGTAAAAACTTGGGCAGCACAAGCACTTTTTGTTGAAACCCTTTTGTAGTGTCTTAGCACTTCCAAAAGTTGAGACATAATGTGAGGTTTTGTGAATAAATAATCTTTTGAGAAAAGAAAAAGTCCTCTTGATTGAATTCTATCGATCAGAATTGTGCTTGTCATGGTAAAACATTCCCTCATGTAATGCAAATATCTGCAATATTTTCCAAAATAGGTCAGCTAAGAAGATAATTGGTTTGGCCCTATTTTACAAGCCAAGAAAGTTATCAGACCAAAGCAATAACCCTCCAATGTGTATGCAGGTCAGAAAAGAAAAAGGCACCCCAGAGATACCTACATTATTCCCTGAAAAGAAAATATTGTAGCAAGATATTTGTATTTTGGTCTGTAGTGCCAGCAGGTAGATTTTGATTATCATTAGTGTTTAGTATACGGCATCAAGCTCAGAGACAAGCCTTCATTCAAATGCAATAATGCCTTTGTGATACAGGTGCTATCTGTTTCACATAAAAAGCTTTCTTTAGATTGTTGTAAGTAATGTGCGATTTGTAACAGATGTCAGCTCAAAGCAGAATTGCAAACACTTTGTGGCATAGTAGATAATACAGTGTTGATATTCTGAACTGTTCAAATCTGTAATACAAAGATGGGTAGCAGAAAGATATGAATACCTTGAAGAAGGAGTTAGAGTAAAATTATTATTTCGCTACTTTCTAGAAACTTTCAAAATCTTGTTCTCCAAATACAACAGGGCTGAACCAATTCAATTCCCACACTTTTGACCTTTAAAGTTTGAGAATATTTGTTTTAAATGTATATAAACACAATCACAAAGAAGCCAGTAACATCAATCAGATGTGTCTAATAAAATTTCCAATTCTTTCTTTTTTTAAGTATTTATTTATTTATTTGAGAGAGAGAGCATGTGAGGGGATGGGCAGAAGAGGAGGGGCAGGGACAAGCAGGCTCCCCACTGAGCATGGAGCCCAATGCAGGACTTGATTCCATGACCCATGAGATAATGACCTGAGCCAAAATCAAAAGTCAGCACTCAACCAACTGAGCCACCCAGGGGCTCCAAAATTTACAATTCTTAAGAAGGTTTTTATGAAAGATCAATTCAAACTCCAATATATAAAAAGTTCATAAGCTGAGAAAACAATATAAGCGGCAACAGACATTTACATTAGGGCCATTATAAAAATTGTAATTGACTATTAAACTGCTGATCTTAATCAGATGCCCAGGTACATAATTTTTGAAAGGCTGTGGCTGTTCTCACTACACTGCCTGCATTTATTACCTCTAACAACGTTACCATGAAGAATGGGGTGGTGCCTTAACCTGGAATAAGCAATAAAGTATTTAAAATATATAAGTGGAGAGTCCATGTCATTTTAAGAAGGTTGTGCCTGTACAATATTGAGAGTTAAGGAGCGATTTGGCATGATTATTGTATTAATACACACACACACACACACACACACACCCCAACAACAACAACTAAACAACTACTGAATGATTAAACTTTGGGAAGTTGAGAATAAGGAAAATGTTGATTTATGCAGATTGATAATACAGATAGATCAAGCCCTGAAGATAATTTTTCAGAATCAGTTTTAATCTGGTTAAAGATTATTTTCCTTTTTCTCCTTCCAAATGAGAGAAATTTTCCAGATGTAAGCAGAGCAATTAAACAAGTTTTAAAGCTGCCTTTAGCCTTCCTTGAATCTTGTGGTGCGGAGCCATCCCTACTCCAGGACAAAGCAGAAATCTCAGCTCTTGCCCCTCCAGGAGAGGGAGCCACCTGATAGTCCGTGGGGCCCTGAGATACTTTGGATCAGGAGAGATCAAGAATTCCTTACGCAGGTACCAGTAGTACAGGAGCAAAGGCCTATTCAGGTTACCCTAGAAAGAGCGAGAGAGAGAGAGAGAGAGAGAGAGAGAGAGAAGGAAAGAAAGCCAGACAGGTCTTTCCGCAGGGTCATATTAGTTCCCTATTGTTGCACTAATGAATTGCTACCAACTCGGTAGCTTAAAACAACACAAATGTTTTATTTTGCAGTTCTGTAGCCTAGAAGTCTGGCATGCTACCCATAAGGCTAAAGTCAAGGTGTTAGGAGGTTGTGTTCCTTTCTTAAAGTCCTAGAAAGGAATCCATTTCCTTGCCTTTCCCAGATTCCAGAGGCCACGCACATTCCTTGGCTCATGGCTCTTTTTTTTTAAAAAAAGATTTTATTTATTTATTTGACAGAGATAGAGACAGCCAGCGAGAGAGGGAACACAAGCAGGGGGAGTGGGAGAGGAAGAAGCAGGCTCATAGCGGAGGAGCCTGATATGGGGCTCGATCCCATAACGTCGGGATCACGCCCTGAACCGAAGGCAGACGCTTAACCGCTGTGCCACCCAGGTGCCCCATGGCTCTTTTACATCTTTATAGTAATGCTATATTTCCGTAGTCACATCTTCTGTTTCTCTTTGGTGTCCTTCCAATTTTAAGGACCATATGATTACATTGGTAATCACACCAGATACACATTCACTGAAAAAATTCAAGATAATTAGCCCACCACAAAATTTTAATTTAATCACATCTGCCACATTTGCCACATAAGATAACATATTCATAGTCTCTAGGAATCAGGAAGTGGATATCTTTGGAGATCACTACTCTGCCTACCTGCAAACTGGAACGCACTTCAGTCTTGGCTATTGTCAAGAGTGGTTGTCTTTCATGGGGCTGGGCCAGCCATGCACGAGTGAGTCACCAGTCCTTTCAAGTCACAGCATGGAAAACCAACCACCCCTTAAAATTTATATATGACACCTGCACTTAAATGCAAACCACCATCTTCAAATACTTGTTGGGACTTTCTTGCCTAAAACTAATGTGAGCAGCTTTAAATAGAGTTGCTCTAGAGAATTGTCTGAGGTCCAAAGAAGGAAAAGGTCATAACAAAATGCATTTGCTTGAAGGACCTATTGATATCATTTGCAAATGAAATGTGAGAAGAGAAGTACTTGTCAGTGTTACCTCAAAACTGTTCTATGAAGCAACAGTCTTCAACGCTATGCACAGACTCCCCACACACGTGCACGCATGCACACACACACACACACACACACACACACACAGAGTGCACAGTTACACTGAACTCTGAAATCATTCAGGGAAGTGCTGAATATTATTCACTTCTTGAAGATTCTCAATACACATTAACATTTTAAAGGTCTGAGAAACTCTACATTGAAGAAATATGTGTGTGATTAATCTATGGGCTCTTGAAAAATATAAAGGGAGTTTCCAACTTTAATTTGACCTCTATGTTGGCTGTGTGGTGCCCTCACTGATGGATACCCTCATGGGAGACGTTCTATCTGGTTCCGAAATGCCTTTCTGCTGAGCTTTACAGGCATGTGCAATAAGCTTGCAGACATCTATAAGAGTAGTCTTCAAATTTGCTCTGATCTGATTGTCTACTCCCTCAGCAAAATTTTTTGAATGCCATTATTTATTTATTTATTTATTTATTCTTACTTATATATATAATATATAGACATTCAAAACTTTTATTTTCCAAATTTTAATATTTAAATTATACATATATAACTGTACATATATATATATATATATATATCTATATATCTCAAACAAATAATTATAATAAATTATAATAAAAATTAAATAGGTGGGTGCCTGGGTGGCTCAGTCGGTTAAGCATCTGTCTTTGGCTCCAGTCATGATCCCAGGGTCCTGGGATTGAGTCCCACATTGGGCTCCCTGCTCAGTAGGGAGTCTGCTTCTCCCTCTACCCCTCCCCCCTGCTTATGCTCTCTCTCTCTCAAATAAATAAAATATTTTTAAAAATCTTTAAAAAAATTAAATAGGCATATTTTGTACATTTCATAATTACGGATGCTTCATATTATCAATAGTTAACATCTCAAGGAAAAGTACATTACAGTTTTCTTTACTAAACCTGGTTGCAAATTCATTCTGTCAACTAGTTTTCTTCATGATTTTCAATACTTTGGCCCATTCCTTATCAGATCTTACAGGATTATGGCTGCTTTTACTTCAAATGTCATTGAAGAAGTACTCAGCCTAAAAGTAGAAGCATCATCTATTCCATTTTCTTGTGACCTAATTAGGCTTGCTTTTATCATCTTGGATGTATGTGTTCATGTTGTTCATCTTATTTGATTGCTTTGAAGAACTCATTTCACATCATTTGTTCATTTTGTGAAGATCAATTTACTTAGGGGCACCTGGTGGCTCAGTAGGTTAAGCCGTCTGCCTTCAGCTCAGATCATGATCCCAGGGTCCTGGGACCCAGCCCCATGTCAGGATCCCTGCTCAGTAGGGAGCCTGCTTCTCCCTTTCCCTCTGTCCCTCTCCCCACTTGTTCTCTCTCTCTCTCTCAAATAAATAAATAAATAAATAAATAAATAAATAAAATCTTCAAAAAAAAATATCAGTTTGGTTAAAAGAAGGTAACAGGTAATTGTGGTTAACCCAATACATGTAACATGGTATGCTGAAAACAAGTGGGAGCATTACTGACAAGCTTTCACTCTCGAACACTTTTGTTATCTTAGCACCTTGCCTGGCTCAGAAAGCAAGGACCTGTTGACATATAGCCCAAATCCATACATTCATATCTCAGATATTAGTAATGATTAATTAGAAAGGATTCTCCCACATTTTATAAAAATCAATAAATAGAAGTTCTAACATTTTCCTCGTACTCCCTATTGGTTTGTGTTGCTCACTGTCTAGCAGTTCTCCCCATATTCCATGACCACCCTTCATTCTAAAACTGCATCTGTGAATTTTGGGAAGTGGGGATTTAAATCTAAATCTGCGGGGCGCCTGGGTGGCACAGCGGTTGGGCGTCTGCCTTCGGCTCAGGGTGTGATCCTGGTGTTATGGGATCGAGCCCCACATCAGGCTCCTCCGCTATGAGCCTGCTTCTTCCTCTCCCACTCCCCCTGCTTGTGTTCCCTCTCTCGCTGGCTGTCTCTATCTCTGTCAAATAAATAAATAAAATCTTAAAAAATAAATAAATAAATAAATAAATAAATCTAAATCTGCTGTTCTAACCCATTTTAAGTTCCAAGGACAAAATGCTGAGTAGTGCTCCCGTGAATATAAATATTGGACTTTTGTTTGGGGAGATCAGTCACAGGAAGATGGGGGCAGGCCTGTCCTGAGAGGCACTGATCTTCCCTGAGGGGTCTGCATCTCCCTACTGGACCATAGACTTAATGGTTAACTCAGTGTGCTAGGAGAGAAAAAATGCTGGGGAGTACTGCAGGGAAGTTCGCTCCCTTAGGCCTCACATCCGAGATGGAGAGATACCCATTAGGGCAAAATCCTTGGTTTCGTTTGGGGAGGCAGAGTGAACTGTTGGACATACAGATTAGAACACAGAAGCTGGGTGCTTGTAGCTCAGCCCTTCCCTTTCTCTTGGGCACCTGCCTAGCCTGCAAATAAGACACACATTGAGGGGGTGGGCAGTCCCTACCCCTTCCTGAGGAGGCCTGTGGACCCATTCCTTATCAGGAGGGGCAGTGTCTATCCCTCCTTGAGGAGCCCCTGTGCTGGGCCTGCCCTTGGATGCATGTGACATTTGTCAATTTTGGAGTTCCATATTAGGTAGCCCACCATTGCCACATACCTAAGTCACATTCCCTCAAATAACTCAATCCCCATCTGACTAGCTCCCTTGTTTATTTCTAAGTGGTTCTAAAGTGGATAAGGAAAATGCAGCACTGAAATATTGTGGGATCTTGGGCAAATTTACTCTAACTCAATAAGTCTCTGGTTCCATGATGCAATATGATGTTATTGATGTCTGCCTGTTAGGGATTGCCTGGCCCACACCTTAACTGATTATTATTATTTTTTTTTATGTGCAGACACGTACCAGTCTTTTCTTTACATTTCCTCATATAATCTTCACAATAACTGCATAGGTAGGGATTATTATTATCCCTATTTTAAGATAAGGACACTGATACTTAGAAGGTGAATAGGAGAACATGGACCGTGTACTCATGAACTTATGTTTTAACAGAGAAGCATAGAAAGCATTCAGAACCTACACCCCAGTTTCCTTTCTAGAATAGAAAAGCAAATGGAGATAACAGAGGTTGAACCAGGAACTTCATACAAAGGTGGACTGATCGACCACCAGCTAATTATTCTTATTTCCCATTGGTCCTCAGGGTCCAGAGTCCTGCAAGCCTTACTCCCCAACCCCAAAACCTCTTTGTATCCAGTGTGTTTCAAACTGCAAGCTATGGTCCATCAGTGAGTCATGAAATCGATTTGTGGTTCAAACCCAACATTTTTATGAGGGAAAAGAGAAAAGGGAAGGAAAGAGGAGGAGAGCCCAGGGGAGGGAAGGGATAGAAATAGCATGGAAATGGAAACATAATATATACCACATAAGGACCACATTACAGTGTTTAATCAAATGCGGGTGGTTGTTGTTGTATATGTGTGCGTGTATAGTAGGTTGCAACGTAAAGAGTATTTGCTTATTGCGGTTCATGATCCAAAATGTTTTAAATTTATAGTTCCATCTTATTTGGCTTATCATAAGCTTGTTTTCAGGGGGTTAAGCTCAGCTCTAATCTTGCTTAAAGCCCCCAACTATTTTTCTAAGCTGCCTTTGGAAGAGAAAGGTGAAGGGTCATGTGTGTGTAAGATAGTAACGAGAGGGAATATGGCAGACAGTGGAGATGGAAGTGGAAGACTTGGAGGGGCCGTTCATGACTTGCATGGACTTTGTTCTTAAGGGTAAAGCCTTGTGGGGCTTTTGATTAGGGGAGTGATGTGATTCCATTTATATAAGAGGGAGCGGATGGTAGGAGGCAAGAATGGAAATAGTGACCAAGGTGGCATGTTCCCAGACAGTAGTAGCTGAAATGGAGAGGAGAGAGTGGAGGCTTATGTACCAGTCAGGGTTTGCTCAAAGGACTAGAACCGCTAGGAAAAATAAATGACAAAGATGACACCTAACACAGTGGGGCACAGAGTATGTGAGGCTGTTGTTTCTGGGCTTTGTGCTAGAGCCTGAAGGCCTCAGGGCCAGTAACTGAGAAGGGAAACGGCCCCAGTAGTGGAGGAAGTAAGGAAAAGCAAGAACCTGTGAGACGGAGCTGGAAGTCACCAGCAAAGACTGCTCTGTCTCTTCCCACTTCCTGACCTTCAATTTGGATGATGACAGGTTCCTGAGTGAGAAGCCAGACCTGTAATCAAGGTGCTCAGATGCGCCTAGCCCCAGACTCGGAGGAGCTGGAGCACAAGATCTGCAGGTGCTGGAGGCCGTGGGCCTGGCCATTTCCCAAACCAACAAGGTGACACGGCAGATAAGCAACCATATAAGTGAACTGCAATAGCCCTTGTGCTCTCCACCCACATGGTGAGTGTTACACACAAAACAAAACACTAAGTCTTGTGCAAAATTTTTCTTGAGGCCTGTAATAACTGGGAATTACACACGGAAGAGAATTCTGGAAAATGTGTTTCCAGTTTAGGTAAATTGACACAAAACAAACACACCGGAAGGGCCTTTCTTAATGCACAGAGAAAGGAAGCTTTAACTTGGTGCTTCCTGGGAAGAAGATAACTCCTCGAGAGAATATAGCTAAACATTCCTATATAAACAGAGACCCACAATGTCAGCACTCAACACAGTACAGTTTATGTCTTACTTACACAGAGTCTACTGTACATCTCAGCAATTCTGCAATGCAGGTCTCTGCCACACGGTGATCGAGTGATCTGGACACACCTTCCTTGTGGATCCACCATTCCAACTGAAGGCCCCACGATCACTGCAACAGAGAAAACTAATGTACCTTCCATCCTTCAAACTAAAGGGTTAATTGCATTTCTGCGCTCAGCACTTTATCCATCAGAGGGCCTTTTGGAACAGGCCGTAGAAACAAATTATTAAGTGTTCAAGGTTTATCATCATCATCATCATCATCATCATCATCATCATCACTATTATCCCGTGACATGTGCTGTAGACACTCTTACCACTCATATTACTCTTATCAATTCTTTTAGCAATGGTGCAAATAAGGTGCCCAGGCTACGCACACTTCCACCTGGCCAGCTATAAATTTGAGAGTTCCCATGACCCCCTCCCTGAGGTTTGATAATTTGCAATAACAACTCACAGAACTTATTGATGTGCTATTTTTACAATTGTAGTTTATTATAAAGAATACAAAAGAATACCCAGATCTTAAGAGATACATAAGGTTAGGTCCAGAAATGTTGCAAGTGCAGCAGCCACCATTCTCCTTGGAGTCAGGATATGTACTCCCCCAGCACATGGATCTGTTCACATACTTGGAAGCTCCCTGAACCACACTAATTAGAGGTTTTTATGGAGGTTCCTTTAGATGGGCATGATTGATTAAATCATTGGCCATTGGTGATTTAATTCAATTTCCAGTCCCTCTCCCTGGAGGTCCAGGGGTAGAGCTGGAAGTTGCAAACTTCTAATCGTGGCTTGGTATCTTTCGGGGATCCCCATAATAAAACTATCTAGCCTCTGACTCCCATTCCCTCACCGCCTCACCTCTCACCTCCCCTCATGTGTCATCTCATTAACATATAAAGATCTTCTTATCACTCAGGAGATTGCAAGGGTTTTAGAACTTTGTGCCAGGAACTGAGGAGAAAGAGCAAATATTTGTTTTTATTGTTTTATAGGGTCTAAAGATCATATGACAAGTGGAGAAGACTCCAGAGCATGGAGTATTGGCCACAGAACAAGGGCAGAGGGTAGAGGAAGAACACCACAGTATGGGTTCCTGGGACACTTGAGGACCATAGAATCCTGCCAACAAGTACTAGAGAGGCAAAGGAAATAATTGATAGATGACTGCAAAGGGATATCCTACCAAAGATTGCCTAGAATAGAAAAGTTGGCATTCTAATCCGTTCTTAAATAACAGTTATCCACGCATTCTACAACACATCAGAACTGAGGAGAGCAGAACTGAGAATTTCATGCATGCAAAACTCCCCCAGGTGCTCCAGGGAATAACATATTCTAACCCAGTGTGCATTTCCTCAAAGGAAAGAAACTTATTTTGGCTATTTTCACTCTGAAGAATAAATAAGGAGTATAAGCATTTATTTAAAAGCTATACCAGAGGTCAGTGGATGTAATGAAAGTCAGGTGGGTGTATGTACACGTGTGGGAATGACAGAGGGAGAGAGAGAATGGGTTATCTGGAACTAGAGAACTACAGAGAGCTTTGGCATTTTCTAATTGATGTTGTTCCCCTGGGAGCTTGAACACTCTAACTACTCAGGTGAGTGATAATGGACAATTACCTTGAATTGAGTAACTAATTAGCATTGTAAATACTATACAGCTATGAAAGCACTTCAGGAGAGGCAAGAAAAAAACTGGGGGGGGGGAGGAGGCTGTCTGTAAGACTGTAATAAGTGATAATGCCTAAATGATAGAAACAAAAGTTTTTAAGAGCTAACGCAGAGGAACTCAATAACACAAGGACTACATATTATCTATTATTAAGTGGAAAGAAAAGTGTTTCTCAGTTTTAGTTAAACATTTTTCCACTGAGGACCAAGTGTCCCGGGTGTTCTCGTGTTTTATTCCTTACTGGGACAATGGTGGGCTTCACAAGCATGTGCAGGGGATTCTCTGATTTGGGGCATTCCAAGAAGTGTCTCTTTCCCAAAATATCTCTCCTAACCATCACTTACAAGTCACTCGTTTCCTTCTATCATCTGCGGGCCTATATTTAAAATGCAAATACTTCTGGGATAAGTGGGATGCTGACACTTTTCAGGACCCTCACACTGACCACTGCCAAAGAAGTGATCGGATGCCTTTAAGAGAAAGACAAGGGCCTCTTCAAACCTTCAATCATGATCATGGCTTGAGAAACTAATCTACTAATGTCTTTATTCCTTTTCTTCCCACCTCCAGGCTGAATCTGCCAAATGCTCTCCATCACCGGACTTTTCATGCTTAGTTCAATTCTGCCTCTCCCTTCATCCCTTGACCCTGACTTAGAACCTGGGAATTTCCCAGTTCCCTCAGCATCCGCTCCCATTTTATATCTCTGATGCAATTACATCATTGGCTCAATTTTCCTTTCTTTCTCACACTCGTGGGGAGAAGGTAACACTGGTCACATGTGACCACATGACGGTTTTTAAATCCACACAAAGCAAATGAGGCTGGCTCAAGACATCAGACAGGACCTGAAATGTCCATCTATTCTGCCTCACAGACTCGCTGATGCACTCCCGTTATGTTCATTTCTCCTACTTCAATATGAGGCTTCACCTTAACATAGAAATAGTATCACTAATACCAGATGGGTTTCTTTAAGGGAAATTGAGTTGCTAAGGATAGAGCCACTACGTTGTCCAAGGACAAGGCTGTCATCTCCATCACAGTGTATGTGAATGGTGCCCAGGTAGTTGCACAGTGCACAGCCTATGTGCTATAAGCAGCAACCATCCCCAAGGGAATAAGATATTCATTTTAGATGTAAATTTTATCAGCTTTAAATAAAAGAACACAAATAAAATTCCTCCTTATATTCCCCGTAAAACTAAAAGGGCCTAGGGGCACCTGGGTGGCTCAGTCGGTTGAGCATCTGACTCCTGATTTCGACTCAGGTCAGGATCTCAGGGTTGTGGGATCAAGCCCCACATCAGGCTCTGCACTGACTGCAGAGTCTGCTTGAGACTCTCTCTCCCTCTCCCTCTGCCCCTCCCACACCCTTGCACACATGTGTGCTCTCTCTCTCTAAAACAAATAAATAAACAAAATCTTAGAAAAAAAAAAAACCAAACTAAACTAAACTAAAAGGGCCTAGGGTCAGTTTGAAGAGAGTGCCCTTTTATAAACAGCAAGACGTTTAACTACTGGGATGTAGCCTGGCTCTGTCACTGCTACCTGGTGAGATCTGGACCACAGTGCAGTTTCCTTATGTCTTGCTGATGGCAAGTATCTCAGAACTTTTGATGATCTTTTAATTCCAAACCCTACCATCAAGATCTCCTCAGGGAGAGGAGGTGGCTTGCCTACCATCATAACATTTTTTAACTATCTCAGAGCAGGAAGCCAAGGTGCCAGTGCTCTGCGAGCCATTCCCACAAGATTCTGAGGTCTTTGAGGTCAGCTGCCTCCCTCTTTATTTTTGTTCCTCCAGGAAAAAGTGAAGTTGTTGAAGTTACTCAGTAAGTGAGAATAATATAAGAGAACAAGCTGAAGCACTTGCAAAAGACTAAGTCACAAGCACACGTGGGTCCTATCTCAGGCACCTCTAATAAAAGCCCACCCCTTCCTAGATATGTAAGCATGAGCAAGCTACTTAAACCCTATGCCTCAGTTTCCTCTATGTCAAGGAGGCTAATAATGAAAGCTTGGAACAAAATAGTAGCCTCGAGAACAGAGCCTTGTGCGCAGTCCATATACGATCCGTGTTAGCTACTCTCATCACTTTCCAAACATGAAGGTAGTCTAGGTAAACACTCAGAGCTAAATGTCTATTTACATAAGAAAGAGTGTGGTCAATACTGTAGAGTCCCAGCTTGTAGGTAATTTTATTTACTGGAATGGATTTAAATCTCACTTCAACTCAAATAACTATTTCTTCAAGCACGTACCACTGAGCGAGCTCACCATTTAATAGGAAAGATCGATAATTTACATATGGTAAATGTATCAAGACACCTAAGTATAAGGGCATGTGGCACAGAAAATGAACTAACCCTAAAATCAAGACCTGTGATATTTACTATAAACATACATATATACACATATATACATATTAAACATACATATGTATACATATATACATATATGTGTATATACATGTGTGTGTGTGTATATATATATATATATATATATATATATGGCCTAGCCCTACAAACAGCAAAATTAAATGAACAAATCCACACTGTTACCCTTCCATTATTTTAGATGCAAAGATCAGTTTGAGCTAAGGATCTTAGATCTATGCTTAGTTGCTTATTTCACATTTATGCTGGATTTTTTTTTTAACTTTTCTTTCCATGAGTAGCCACAGGGTTGAAAAATCAATGACTTTATCTTTACTAGGATTCTTCAGAATTTTAGTAATTAATTATCTAGTTCATAAATTGCATTCTGAGACCTCCCTGAATGACCCTATTCTAATACAAATATCTTAAACAGAGAATTTCAGAAACTATAGCTTGGAATTATGGGAAACATTTTCTCCAAACATAAAACATCTTAAATTGTGCCATGAATCTCTTGCAGCTAAATAAATAATCAATTCAGCAAGTATGTTCTTAGAACTTATAAGATATTGTATTGGTATTAAGACAAGATCCTTTGGGGAAGGTCCATTCAAGGAGCATGCAAAGTCATTGAGGAGACTGAGGGTGAAGCGTGAACGTTAACCAGGCAGAATGGGCTAGGACTGCAAGAGAAGTACCGAAATTTGCATTTGTGGAAGATGTGAGTGATTCTTACTTACAGGGTCAGGGAGAGCTCCAGGGAGATGGGTCACTAGAGCCACTCTGCAGGGTGGAAAGTGTTTGACAGGCAGAGGAGGGCAGGGAAAGACACTGCTGGCATAGTTGGCAAAGGGGGCCGTGCACACCAAGGCCTGGAGAGCAGGTGCAGGGAAAGCTGAGCAATGCCATCAGCTGGGCTAACTCACAGTGCACAGAAACCAAGCTGGAATTACGAAGTAACTGAAGCACCAATATGGAGCACCCTAGGAGCTTCGCCCTATTCTGCAGGTCCTAGAAAATGTTCCAGATGCTGAGAGTAACAGATTGACATGAGGAGTCATATACCCTTGTGGTTCTGGGGTGGAAGCTGCAACCAAGCCGACCTCGCCTTGAACCCCAACTCCTCTGCTGAGTACTTAACTTCTCTAAGTCTTGATTTCTTCGTCTGCAGAGTGGGAGTAATATTGGCACCTAATTGTAGGGTTTTTATGAGATGTAACCGTGATGAGACACATGAAAGACATTAGTCCAGTGGCTCCTTTAGACTAAATACTCAATAGACGACGACGAGGATGGCAATGGCCACCATGATGGTCAAAGAGGACGAGGAGGAGGAGGACAAAGAGAGAGAAGCTTGTTGACAATGAGGATCATGTTTGAATCCATTTTTGTGTTCCAACACCTAGTACCTAAAGCCTGGCAAGTTGTGGGCACTCAAACTGTTGGTTGAATTACACTGAACAACAAATTTATCCCAGGGAACCACAAATATAGTCAACATCTCTTGTCCAAGACCCCCAGTGGATGCCTGAAACCACAGACGGTCCTCAACACTATAGAGATTTTGTTTTTCCCTGGACACACATACCTATGATAAAGTCCAATGCATAAATTAGTCACAGTAAGAGGTTAGCAACAATGATTAATAATAAATGAATAATTATAACAGTATACTGTAATCAAAGGCATGTGAATGTGGTCTCTCTCTCCCAAAATATCCCACTGTCCTGTGCTCACCCTTCTTCTTGTGAGATGATAAAATGCCCACATGAGGAGATGAAGGGAGGGAAATGACGCAGGCACTATGGGGTAGTGTTAGGCCTCTACCGATCTCTGAGAATAGGTCAGAAGGAAGCTCATCTGCTTCCCAGTCATGGTTAATAACAGGTAAACAAAACAACGGAAAGCAACCCTTGGGGAATGGGAGACTACTGTATATTTGTTTGATATATTCACCAGCCTTGGGGGAATGAGGGAAAAACAAAGGTAGAGAATGAGAAGCAGCCTGAAAAAGAAAAACGTAGACTGGATAATTTGAAGTGCTTATTAGAAAACTCTATGATGAGAATAATTACTAATTATGCCAACCAAATTTATTACCTTTATATCACAATTGGGGGGAAAATGTCAAGGTCAGTGAAAACCACAGAGCTGAAATGGAAAACCTGGCACCCTTGAGAGGTAATTGGGTGTTCTTACTGGCTTCCCTCTCATTAGATTTGATGTAATTGTTTTTAAAACGTCAAGACATAATGACAAGTATGTATTTCAATATAACCCTGATGCAATAATCAAAAGGGCATTTAAAATTCACTGTACAATTACAGTCCCATTAAATCGAAGTTAACTGCCCATTTGAGTCACTAAATCTAATCTGTTACGTTGCAACACACATGCAGTGTGTCTCTGTCACAACTGAATCATAACCAGACTTTGTGCGTGGCTCTGGGAAAAGTTCTGCAATAACATTTTAACAAGGGCCGAGCAATGCACACAGGCAAGAACAACGTGCCCACAGAATCACTGGGAGCCCAGGACTCATATTGTCACATCAGGAGCGGGAACAACGGCAGGGCCACTTGAGTCCTGCAAGCAACAGGCAGCCTGAGCCATGCCACTTAGGCTCCTACTCAGGACAAAGAGGAATTTGAAAGCATTGCATGTCTTTGCACTCAAAAACCTGACTGCAAGGTTCCCCCATTTTGTTGTGGGCAACTTCTGAAGACGTAGCAAAAATGATTCCCGGTCTGCATTCTTCCACCTTCTACAATAAAACAACTTCAAAAGAGTCCCGAAGTGGGACTGGCCTTGGGGCATTCAAAAGTTGGTGCAGATGGGGTCTTAAGAGGAAATAGTTTTGAAAGGACAGGCCTCAAGTGCTTGGGGCAGGCAAGAGAAAGAAAGGATCCTGCAGGGAGCCAGCTGGCCCATCCAGCTGCGGAGGGAAGCTGCATGATGGATGGCTTCCATGGGGACAATGGGCGGCCGTGAGGGACAGGTCTTTGTTCCCAGGTTCCTGCACCCTCTCCTTTGACCTGCCCCACTGACCTACGCACTGGTGCACACTGGAGGGATGCCTGGCCCTCTCCAAGGTAAGGCTGAGCACGATTGCTCATGCAAAGGGCCTGCTGCCTGCTGCTCCCCGCCCCCCACTTCCATGCGGTCCTGGCAGATGGTGACAGGATTGGAGGTGAAATCTTTGACTATGGAGGACAAGGCTTCCAATCTGCAAACTCATTTCAGGATTAGCACAAATCAGTGGCACTGAAAGATAAGAGCTGGGAGTGGGAGTAAGCTCTAGTTCTCCTCCAGAGGGGAGAGTGAGTAATCACACCCAGTGGTTCCTGGAGGCATGATTGATTTGTGTTCCCAGATATATTTTCCAATTCAAAGTAGAAAGCAGGCAGAACGAAGAATCTGGTGAGATTCAGCATATTCCTCCCACACTTGCAGATTTGGGGTCAGCTTTGTGGGTGCGAAGGGCAGGCCTAGGCCTGTGGTGTCACTGCACGCCTCACTCATGCTGGCCTTGGCATCCTTGTCCGTAAAACATGTTAATACTTCCTCCTCTTCTTAATCACAAGTGCCTCCCTGGAACAAGCTAACTGAAAAACACTGTGGAGAAAGAAAAAGACCTCATATCACTTATATGTGGAGTCTTGGAAAAGTTGAGTTCAGAGAAGCAGAGAGCAGAATGGGGCTAGAGCGGGGGATGGGGAAAATGGAGAGATGCCAGTCAACAGGCCAAAGCCGCAGTTAGGTAGAATGAACATTTCTAGAAATGTAATGTATAGCATGATGACTACAGTTAATAATCCTATATTATGTACTGGAAGTGGGCTAAGAGTAAATTTCAGATGTCCTCACTACAAAAAAAATTAAAAGGTGACTATGGAAGGAGAAGGATATGTTAGTTAGCTAGACTATAATAATCATTCTGCTATGTATACAGATATCAAAATACGCTGCACGTTAAAAAGATACAATTCTAAATTTTAAAAGATTTTTATTTAAAAAAAAATCTTAAGTGAATGTAAGTGGAAAAAACACTGTTCAGAAACACAAGGAGGACTCATCCAATGACTTACAATGCACGTTTCACAAAAATTTGGGGGAACACCAAAGTCTGGTACTAATAAGAGTAATGGCTACAATCACTATGCACCTACCTGGTGGCAGGCATCACTGAGCCTCATTACCATGCTCCAGAGCGCTGTTATTAATCACATTTCACACATGAGGAGATGCAGACTGCAGGTGTTAAGTGACCTGCCCCAGGTCATGCAGCTCGTAAACAGGTGAGCCAGGTTTGAACTTAGTTCCTCAGCCTGAAAGACTACACTCCTCCCACTGGGCCACATGGTCTGTGTCAGGCTCCACACACCCCAGGCTGTCCCAGAGCTCAAGTTCAGGTGTACATGGAATATAAAGACCTTTCCACGCAGAGTACCTGAACAGTGTGCTGTGGCCATCGGCAAGCCTCCATACTGACACACTGACCTCTCCCCCACGGCTCCATGCCTTTATCCCCATGACTTTGGATCACTCCTCACAGATGTCCCTTCTGGGCTCGAAGTTACCATGTTTAAAGGCGCACACATCCTCTCTCCTCACCCTACCCCACCCAACCAGAATTTCCCATGATTCACCCTCATCCAGTTGCACAGGTGGGAAATCCACGCCATGCCTGCTCTTCTCTTGCCTTTCTCTTCCACCTCGGCTCCAGTAGCAACCCCACCCCCACCCCAGTTAAGGCCTTTATGATATTCCAACTGTATAGTTACTCTAATTCCCTGTCCTATTTATCCTATAAATAGCCCAACATCACTCCTTGAAATGCAGCTGGGACCCTGTCATTGCCTCACTCAGAAAACAGTCCCTCTGTTACCTCCACAGTGAACCCTAAACTCTTTAACAAGCGTTCAAGACTCTCCTTGATTTGACATCAACCTACACACTGAGATGACACCCCCAATTTTCCCCATCACATACGTTAATCTACCACCAGAACCAGCTAATCAGAATTCAGTGGCACAGGATTTGGTAGGGCAGAGACGGTATACCAGACAGATACTCCGTAGCTGAGCTTGGGGGGACAGGGGGGTCTGGCAGCTGTATCGCCGACATCTGGGATGGCTAATGGCCTGGAGCAAATAGAAGGGTCTTGCCGAAATAGTCACACCAGGCACAGGAACCACATTCCATATCTGCTACAAACAGGATAGGTTCCCAGGGCTCGGGAAATGGGAACACCAGACAGGATATAAGCCCGACAGAAAGGAACAAGCCAGGAACATGACACAGGGACTGCCTTTCAAGGTGGGAGTTGAAGTGCAAAGAAGCAGGTGAAAGAGTCCAGGTACTGGAACAGGAAGAGCCTGGCAGAGAGGAAGCAGCAGCTGGGCTGGCAGATACAAGAGCTGGCGGGGAACTTGTCCAGGCCCTTTGAATGTTTCTTAGCACTGTGGTGTTCATAGGTTTGTATTGCTCTGGCTTCTCATTACTTTTAAGTTACCATAGTGAATAACAGACATACTCAGCCCCCTTTCCCCATCAGAGGCGGGGGATTTGTGAGTGGGGAAGCATGCAGCTGACACGGCAGTGGTGGGGTCCTTCCACGCTATGCTGGAATATAGTTTACCCCTGCTTTTTGCTTCTACCCTAATGAAAAACTGGAAACATTTACTACGTCCCTGAAAAACTTAGAACTGAAAAGCAAGTTTTACAATTTGGGTGGCTGATTTCACGCACAATTATGTTCCACGGTTTCTGAGTTTCCTGGCAATTCTATATATTTTTTTATTTTTTCCTAGTGTTGAGATACTGCATTTCGATATGGGGAGGATAGAAAAGGCATATTATAAACTATGCAAAGATACAGCGTTCTTTGTACCTCTCCCTCCCCCCGCCACACTACGAAACTGATAAAACAGTTATTCTCATTTGGGAATTTGGGTTTCAGTCACTCTCAACAAATTCTTTTGTCACTGTCATAAACCTCAGAGCTACAAAGCCCCGTGCACATTGTTAAATACAAACTCCTGGGCTGGGGTATCAGAGCTGACTGTTTGTCTGATATTCTCGTGTCCAATTTCAGTCAAACAGGGTAAGCTGATCAAGGCAAAGCCACCTCCAACAGAAAGAAATGATGACTTAAAGAGACTTAATTCTGTCTGGATGTGATGCAAGCCCTCCAACACGACCACAAAGAAGGAGACAGCTTACAAGTGCCTTTTTTCAGAACTGATGTAAATTAGAACATCTCCTAAGACAGGTCAGCCTGGAGTAATTTTCCAGTTGACTTGTCAAATAACCAGGAGACAAGCTCCCACATCTCAGCGCAATGCAGAGGAAAACCCCTTGTAATTTCTCTTGGGTTTTCACATTTGTTCGTTTATGGTATGGAAAATCGTCAGTGTGTCGCTCGTAGTACAAGCAGGCTGGTGGGAATCCAGCCAAAGCTCGACCTGGCACATAGTGGGTTAAATAGTTGTTGATTACCACCGTGAACACCAAACGGTCCTTCTGCTCTCTGGACACTCAAATACCCGGCAGACGCTTTCAAAATTTCAGCCACTCTGGCAGCTCCAGGAATGCCCCTGTACATAGATTCTCCTGCCAAACTGCATAGGAAATAAGGGTTTGGGTCCATTTTAAAAAATTTTGAAAGAAAAAATGAAGCCTTTAATTTCCTTCCCTCAACCTATATGTGTTGTTTTGTATGTATTCCGGCTTTGTGGTCTCCATGTTTAAACAGCTTTCCCGTATTTGGAGAATAGCTTTGTTATGAGCCCTACCTCCCCAGGGTGGAAACTAGACACACACCCCTTTCCTAGGCTTGGACTTCAAAAATCAGATGCACTCACAAGTGATGTTCATGTGCAGTGAGGCTAAGAAGGTAAAACCCAGCGTCAGGCCGGGACCGGAGATATTTGTGCCCAGTGGTGAAGGCAGTGGGGTCTTCACCGAATGACCTCATGGGGGCGGGGGGTTCAGACATTGCTCCCGACTGTGCACTCTCCAAGCCTACTGTTGGCCCTTCCACAGACTCTGTGAACGCTAAACGAATATATTTCCTTCATCCTTGTTCTGCTTAAACTACAAGGTTAGGATGCCAGCAGCTGAGAACACTGGCTGCAAAGTGTACATTGTGCCGAACGCCACAGTACGCATGGGGATACAAAGACCAGAAAGACGTGAATGCAGCTCTCAAGATTCCACAGTCTAAAGACAGGTATGGACTGGAGCACATCAGGGGAAGAGCCCATGTGTCACACAGTGTGATCCGAGTTGGGAAGTGCGCTCGCAAGGACAGCCAGGGTTTGGCAGAGCAGAGAGAAGGGATAGCCTGCCTGGGAGGGTGCAGACCCTGCATGCCTCAGCGACGGAGCCTGCCCGTGCCCGCCACAGAGCCTCAAAACACGCCTTTGCGAAGGGCTCAGTCCTACCCAGGATATCTGAGACGAGAGACACCGAAATCCTGTCACCTCATGGGGCTCAGATGTATACACCACCTCAGCCCGGCATGCAGAGCTGCAGCCAAAATTGCTGGACTCCTGTGTTCCTCCCTCTATCTTGCTGTTCACTCTATCTGCATGTTGGACGCCCTCCTGTCACGGAGAAGCAGTGGCCCCGGGGACAAGCACAACCGCAGGGAACTGGAGTAGCTCAGGCTGCACACGCAGGGTCTGTGGGATCTATCGGCACAGCCGGTTCTTAACTTCAGGGTGAGCGGGCCCTACTTTGAATCTTTAGCAGGAAGAAGTCTAAAAAGTGCTCCGGGGGTGGGGCCAGCACCCTTGCAACACCTTCCTCTCGGGGTCTGGCCATCCATGTTGCGATCGTGTTTAATTCTATTTCCTTTAACATCTTTCCACAACAATCTTAACAACCTTACAGTCACACAGGGTGGTGCGGCAGCACAGCAAGGAGCCAGGAGATCGTCAAAAGGTGGCATCCAGGGACAAAGCCTAAATCATAGGCAGAGTAGGAAATGCAAGTGTGAAGGGGCTGGGCAGAGTGGCAGGAACCCACCTGTACATGGGGAGGAAACTCAAAGGTGGCAAGCCAGTGTGGTCCCAGGACCAGGTATGTTGGGAGGAAGCTCCTAATACCTATGCAGTCCATAATCTCTACTTTATCCTTCTCTCCTGGTGGGATCCTCGTCCATGCTGCCCACAAGTACACTTATGGGCCTCCGGAGAGACCTGGCAGTGTGGACCATGACAGCAGCATGTGACTTCTGCATTGCTCTGTCATCCAAAAGCCTGGCTCGACCCACGGGATTGAACCCTCCGATGATGGTTTTGCCTACACCACAACTGAAGTGCTTTGGACACCGTACCCCACAACCCTCAGCAGCAACAGCCTCCAAATCACCAGTGGTTCCCCAGAGTGCAAGGACCTGGGAGAGGTCCTAGACGAGAGAGGGGCCTTCCAAAGTGTGGCCCCTCACAGGCCGGACATGAGGGTCCTATAGGTCCTACACACATCTGAGGGGAAAAGAACACTACAGCACAGTAAGAATGCGAGGCACCTCATTTCCCTCCCTCTCCTCTTACCATCCCTTCTTACATCAAAGGGGCCATCTCCGCTGGGTGCTGGTGTGTCTTGAACACCTCCCTCATGGTTGTTAACCTCCCTTTATAAACAAGGCGACCAGTCTCAAGGTGAGGATTTCCAGTTGCAACAATAGCTAGCTAACAGGTAATAATAATGTTGTTTTCATTGTATTTATGCAATTGATTTTTAAAATATGCCTTACTATTACCTTTTTTCATTTAGGTTAAAAATATTGATATGAATTTCCCTTTTAATTTTAAATATTTTTAAGGTAAATGAATATAACATAGAAAAAGTCAATAAAATATTTAAAAATTATTAGGACCTAGATAAAGCAGAAACCATGAAGGCCGCTGGATGACTAAAATTTGGTGACCGTGCCCCTTTGCTGTGGTTCTCCTTCTTGCCCCTCCCCATTCTCTGCATAGGCTCCATTCCTGGGGGGTGTGGGGGGGGGGTCGCATCATGGGCAGCCAGCCAAAGCTGGGGCACTTAAAGTCACTGGTGTTTGATTCTTTTCTCTTTTTCTAATTGTTTTCCTCACTGTTTGTCTTTCACCCCATTTCCCCATTAGGGGGCGGATTCCTTGAGGGCAAATACAATGTCACTGCTGTCTTTCCAACTTGCTTGCAGCTGCCAGTTGCAGTATTAGGCACACAGTGGGCGTTCGATAAACACTGCTGTCCGACATTCAACACTCAGGCAACACCACCATCCCCGCTCACACCAGACACTGGTAAAATAGGTCATCTGTTTGGCAAAGGCACCAGGATTCATCAGGACAAGATCTATGAATGGCGTAAATTAACAACAACAACAATGAGAAAAAGAAAACCAACACATCAAACTCAGCCTTTTGGAAAAATGACATCTCTGTTGTAAAGATGCCAGCGTGTCTGAAAATGGCTAAAACCTGGGGATTTTCCAGAGATTAGTCATGTGGTTTAAATAATTAGAACCTAAGGCCCAGTAGGAGATTGCCCCCAGTGAAACACGAGCAGGTTCCAGGGTAAGTTTAGTCATGTGTAAAAAGGAGAAGCTCCTCAGACTGACAGCAAGGAATTAAAAGAAGGAAGAAATCAAGAAAGAACCTGCAGCCCAGAGAGAATGCTTGCATTATGTGGGCTGGGCCTCGAGAAAGGGGTGCAGAAAACGCAGGCAATGTGGTGAATATATTTGCAATTTTATGGAAAGAATCCAGTCTACATCGAAGGCATTTGGGGTATTTGTTTTAATAACATTCTAAGTGAAAGCCTTTTCACAGGTAATAGAATTTCTTTCCATTTTTATGAAGTCAAAAATGAAAAATAAGCTAAAGCAAAAGAATCTAATTTCCTATAATAAGGTTTTGTTTTTAGTTACTTATAAATGCGAAATCACGGGGTCTCCGACACCAGAAGGCGTATGGTTGATCATGAAAATGAAATAAGAAAAATAAAAGAAAACCTTGGAAACCCACTCATAAATATTGACCTTCCCTTTTCCCTCCCTCCAGCTCCTACCTACAACTTCACACGTGAGTGCCCACACACACACACTCACACACCCAGGGAGAAATAACAACACTGGCTTTCAGAGGCTGCGCAAGATAGACTGTGAACTGACCTGTTCTCTAGATAGAACATGATTGTTCAATAAATTCATCACCTCTGGGTGGAAGTCCTAGGAATTCAATACTGCTGCCAAAAATGCCCATACTTAGAAGGGATCAGGAATACTTGTGGTCCCACATGGCCACATGGGACCTGAGCTGTTGGGGGCTCTTTGACAGGTCCATAAGAACTATATGCCTTCCCATTTCCCAGCAAGGTCAAACTACTCTGTGAAAACCTGTGGTCCCATTGCAGGCTCTGGAGTCAAGGACACAATCTTCTCGATATCTGTTCCCTCAGTTTTTCTTCTTCCCAAAATAGCAAAGGTGTGACCCCCCACTTTCTACTTTTACATATTTGAAATTGTCATCATGAGTTGTGAGCCATGTTTGTCTCATTTTTGCATCTCTTTAGGACCTCCCATCTCCCTATTTCTAGTATGAAACTAATTCTGCACCCTCATCCTATGAAGCCACATGCCTCCCTCCATATTAATTACCATGCAGTCCTCCCTGCACCAGGAATAAGCATCCATTATGCGAAGTTGGCCGGATCTTGGTCCCACGTAGCATCCTCTAGTCTTCCCTCTTTCGCTTGGCTGGACAACTTCCTGGTTCTCAGCCTCCACTTGACCTCCTCTCTCCAAAGGTTCTTCAGCCTCTACAATGCACTCAGGCTTTGGACATGGTTCATACAGACATGAAGGAAAGGTATCCTTGACCCTCAGAAGTCTCGACTAAATCTTTATAACTTTTTCTCCTTTTCCCTGATTTTATCTTTTATCCTTTTCTCTACATGGGGCCAATATTCATCCAGAACTACTTATTCAAATAAAAAGAACTGTTTCGGGTGACTTTAAAAACTCTTTGGAATCCAATTGCCTCTATAAAGGAGCCACTGGAAGGGCTGAATGGAATATCAATATTCTCGTGTGTGTACATTGATGTTTATATACACAGAGTGCCATGGAAATAGTGGCAGTTCATAGTCATGCCTGAGTTTGAATCCCAGCTCCACCAAGAACCACAGGCACCATCATGACCCTTCTAAGTTTCAATCACCTCATCTGAAAAAAACGTGGAGATTATAGGAGCTATTTCAGTAATTTGGTACAAGTATTAAATAAGTTCCTTTGCATCAAGTCTGTAAGCTCTCAGTAAATGCTAGCAAAATGTTAGGAATGATATTATTATTATTATTATCATTATTATTATATTATCATCAGTAGTAGCAGTATTGCTACCATTTGGAGTGAGAAGACCTGGTTTTCCAAACTAGTTTTGCAAACAACTTATTTTCCTATAATAGATCTTCGAATGTTATTTCTTCCTCTGTCATAGAGCATGAGGGTTGAGACTGTGGATTCCAATTCTAATTCCGCTCCCTCCTCCATTTATTATACAATATTGGGCAAGCTACTTAAGCACTGTGAGACTGAGCTTCTTTATCTATAAAATGCAGGTGATAATAGCAACTACTCCAAAGGGCCATTGTAATTATTACGTGAGTTGATGCATGTAAAATGCTTAAAAGTGCTTGGCACCTAGTAAGTGCTCAAGAAATGTTTTCAAAATCTGTAATAAGATGTATCGACATTTAGTGAATTAGTTTAGGCTTCTGAGGATCAAGGATACCTTTCCCTCATGTCTGTATGAACCATGTCCAAAGCCTGAGTGCATTGTAGAGGCTGAAGAACCTTTGGAGAGAGGAGGTCAAGTGGAGGCTGAGAACCAGGAAGTTGTCCAGCCAAGCGAAAGAGGGAAGACTAGAGGATGCTACGTGGGACCAAGATCCGGCCAACTTCGCATAATGGATGCTTATTCCTGGTGCAGGGAGGACTGCATGGTAATTAATATGGAGGGAGGCATGTGGCTTCATAGGATGAGGGTGCAGAATTAGTTTCATACTAGAAATAGGCAGATGGGAGATCCTAAAGAGATGCAGGTTATGGAGAGGATTTGAGATAATACATGAAAAGTGCCAATACCGTCACACAATCTCGTATAAGTGGTTCTTAGGCCAGTATATATCTTAAGAGTTACCTGGGGATATTTTAATAGAACTAATGCCTCTGTCTTGCCCCAGACCAATGACAATAGAATCTCTACGAGCGAGGCCAGGGCATTTTAAAAATTCCTCCATATGACTTTAACATGAAGACAGGGTGAAAAATCACTTGTCTAGCAAGAGAAGTAAGTTGCTAAAAGGTGGTCATTATTACTCTCTAGACACATACATGTATCCAAACCCACAAAAAAAAAAGGGGGAAGGGGTGGAATGTTGCCTGATTTATAGAAAGATTAAGCACTTAATAAAAACATCCTGAAATGATTCTACCTACACCCACACTCTACCCAACCAAGTATTCATTTACTAACCAGGAGCAGCTGCCAGACAACAGTAAGAAGCTGACAAAATTAAAAGAAAGCCTTAGTAGCCGCACCAAATTATAGAGACACACCTATGCCTTGTACATTTTGGGGGCTCAACAGTTGTTTGCTAAATTGAACGGACCCTCTGCTGTAAGCCAATGGGGAAAGACTGATTAGTAAATGATACTATGGCTTAAAGCAAGATACACTTCTGCACGCACACGTACTCAACCTCCCACGCACGCACCCCTCACTCCCTTCACCTCAATGGGATTCTGCCTCCTCCAAACCCTTCTCAACCAGCTTGACAGTACCACTACTGCCACACAAATAAGCAATATAAGGGAGTCATACTTTACCTTTTATTCATAAGCATTTATGCCTCCTGTTCTTTCATATTATCTTTTTCTGCAAAACACTATAAAAACTGATCCTCTTAGAAATGAAAATTTATGTCCACACAAAACCATGTGTACACATGTTCATAGCAGCCTTATGTATAACAGCCAAAGAGTGGAAACAATTCCAAAGTCTATCAATAGATGAATGGACAAAGAAAATGTGATATATCCATACAATGGAACATTATTTGGTCATAAAAATGCAACACTGATACATGCTATAATGTGAGTGATTGTCAAAAACATTCTAAGGGAATGAAGTCACACACAAAAGACTGCATATTCTGTGATGCCCTTTATATGAAACCCCCAGAGCAGTGGAATTCATAGGGACAACTAGGAGATTGGCAGTTGCCTAAGGCTGGGAAGGGTGGGGGTGTGTGAGGAGGAGAGCTAGAGAGCAGTAATGGGGAGTGACTGTGGAGTATAGGCTTTCTTTCAGGGATGATGAAAATGTTCTACAATTAAATAGTGATGGTGGTCACACAGTGCTAAATGCACTAAAAATCATCAAATTGTGCACTTTGTGGAATATAAATTACATCTCAATAATGTTGTTTAAAAAATCTATGTTCTTAAAGATGACCCTGCTCCACCAAAAAAAAAAAAAAAAAGGAAAAGACTTAAAATATTTCATATGCTTTAGCTAAGGAGCAATAATATATACTTTAGGAAAAATTATTTACTATTTTAGCCTTTTAAGTTATATGGACACTTTGTTCATGCAAGTCAACTTCATCTTCCAATAGCATGAGATGAATGAGGCTGGTGGATACGGTCTTTGCTGAACAGGGGGTCACCTGCAGTTTCACCCTACTCCCAGAGGAAGAAACTTGGGGGGGGGGGCGGTCCTTATCTTTACAGTATTTCCCAGGGAATTTCTGCCTGGTAATGTCCTCCAGCTTCTATGGAGCCAGTCTGGGAATGAACTCTCACCTGCCTTGTGGGCAGAGGCAGATCCCAGGAGGTCCGGCATACCAGTAGGTTCCATTAGGGTCACTGCTCTTCAGTTGACCTGCCAGTTCTCTTGCTATTTTTAAAATCTCTTAGGAAAGTCTATTATGTTACCCACCCAGGAATCACTTACTCCTCCTCCCCTACTTTCCAAAATCTTGATTTTGTTTAGGTTGCAAAGTGCACAATCTCAAGGGATAGCTTGTGTTCGCTCTTAAGCCAATTATGGTAATCCATTTCTCTGTTACTGAGTGGTCTAGTGAGTGGTCTAGATTCCTAGTCTGGCTAATAAGGGAAAGTTAGCTTGAGAGTATATTAGAAATACGTATTCCTTAATTTAAAAAAAAATCATAGGCATGTTTAAAGATAGTCCAAACTCTTTGCTCTCTTCTTTGAGTGTAATTATGTGTAAATACTTTGAGACTATGAGGGAGACATTTCCTTTTTTTTTTTTTAATATTTTATTTATTTATTCGACAGAGATAGAGACAGCCAGCAAGAGAGGGAACACAAGCAGGGGGAGTGGGAGAGGAAGAGGCAGGCTCATAGTGGAGGAGCCTGATGTGGGGCTCGATCCCATAACGCCAGGATCACGCCCTGAGCCGAAGGCAGATGCTTAACCGCTGTGCCACCCAGGCGCCCCCTGAGGGAGACATTTCCTAAATGCAGAAGTTGGAAGAGCAGAAGAATGGCAAGAGCCTGGGTCACATGATGAGATTACCAAGCTGTTGAATCAACTTTGGAACTGTCTACCTCCTAACTTCCTATTATATAAAATAATTAACTACTTTATTACTTAATCCATCATTACTTGAATGTCTATTACATGTAATCAAAAGGATATTAACTGGTACATCTACCAACCTAAAGATTCATAGTTTCTTCTAGACCAAGGCTTTCTGACAGCATCAGTCAGAATTTGGTTAGACTACATGTAAGTGTAGCTGAAACAAGTAGCAGTGAAAGAAGTTCAGAGGTAGGGACTACAGATCTAGTATGATGTTTCCACAGTCATCAAGGCCTCAGGTTTCTTCTATTATTCTGCACTATGATCCTTATGCTGCCATTCTCAAGATTACCTCATGGTCTCAGGTGGCTGCTGGAGCTCCAGCCCTCACATTCACACTCCAGAACAAAAAGAAAGGGAAAGCATGGAAGAACAATAAAGAAGAATACTATATATCTGAATTTCCCATAAAGAAAATCCTGAAGTACCACACAAAACCATTTACATTTCAGGACTAGGTCGTGTGATCACACTGCATTGCAAAGGAGGCTGGGAAATGTTTTCTAGCTGGCTACATTATTATGGGGTACCATTTTTAAGAAAGAAGGGCAAATACATATTGCAAAAACAATGAGAAATCTCTGCTCTATAGGGGAATGTCCTCAATCTCAGTATACTCTTCCACTAGCCAAAGGTGAAAAGATGCTTGACGCAAAGACTATCCAAAGATATTGGGCTGGTGAATTGCATAGTGAGTGCACCAAATGTCTCCAGTGTGATAAAATGCACGTGCTTTTTTCTATGGAACATAAGAACTAGAATGATCAGTAGGGGAAGAAAGGGATAAAGAAAGGGGGGGTAATCAGAAGGGGGAATGAAACATGAGAGACTATGGACTATGAGAAACAAACTGAGGGCTACAGAGGGGAGGGGGGTGGGGGAATGGGATAGGCCGGTGATGGGTAGTAAGGAGGGCACGTATTGCATGGTGCACTGGGTGTTATACACAACTAATGAATCATCGAGCCTTACATCGGAAACTGGGGATGTACTGTATGGTGACTAACATAATATAATAAAAAATCATTATAAAAAAAAATGCACGTGCTTTTTAAGATGACACTTTGAATATGGTTAATATATTTTTAAATGAAATCCAAATGAAATTCTTGGGTAACATGGAACTCAGACTGAAAACCAGTGAAATGAATCACTGATAGCACCCTACTTGCCCTAGAAGATTCTAGAACTTCTCAGGAACAGATGCTATTTGAGATGGGGAAACCATTCCAAAGAAAGAAATAGTATTGGGTGGGGGGCAGCTGGGTGGCTCAGTCATTAAGCGTCTGCCTTCGGCTCAGGGCATGATCCTAGGGTCCTGGGATTGAGCCCCGCATCAGGCTCCCTGCTCCGCTGGGTGCCTGCTTCTTCCTCTCCCACTCCCCCTGCTTGTGTTCCCTTGCTGGCTGTCTTCATGGAATCCCAAGCAAGATTTAATTTGAAACCAGAATTCTATTACTAAAAAGTATTTGGAAGCAATTGAAAAAACAATTTGATAGCTACTGTCTTATTCTAAAAGTGAAAGTCAGCCCAAATGTGGTTTTTACTTCTCTTCTTGAGATCCAAACCAAAAACATTAAAAATAAGCATCACAAATCTTATAATTGTATGAAAAACTTATCCCCGGTCATAGCCTAATTTATGGCTGGATATGACTTTATAGCATATCTCAGACCATATGCTTGGATTGTAACATCCTACCCCATAAATCACCAGCATTGCACAATTTCAGGCTCAATGGGTAACAGGGACATTCCCTTTAATTCCCCACACACGCATTCCCAGCAAGCAGATGCATGCCTCAGATGCACCTCCTCACCATCACGTCCTCTCGATTCCACCTACCAGTTCAGCCATGCCCAGGGCAGCCTCCCCTCCCAGACTTGCAAACACAGGCTCCTAGACTCTGGCCTCTTCCTCGCCTTCATGCTCCAAAACCTATTTCTCACTATCTCATTGCTTGATGATTGCTAAAGTTTCTCATGCTGCCCAATGACCAAAAAGTGATGTTGTATCATAATATTAACATTTTTGCTTGCCTGCAGGCATGGAATCAGCTTTTTCCCTGTGGTTTTCAGACCTTCTCTGTGAAACTGACTCAGTGGCTGCTGTAAGCCAGGAGATCCTCCCCCCTCCTCCAGGTGCTCTTGGTTTGTCTTATGGATCAAGTGTTCACATAAGGGGTGCCTGCATGGCTCGCTCAGTTAAGCGTCCGACTCTTGGCTTTGGGTCAGGTCATGATCTCAGGATCCTGGTATCAAGCCCCATATCGGGGTCTACACTCAGTGGGGAGTCTGTTTGGGGATTCTCTCTCCCTCTCTGCCTCTGCCTCTCACCCTGTGGTCACACATGCTTTCTCTCTCTCAAATAAATAAATAAATCTTTAAAATAAGTGCTCACATAAAATGTATCAGAACAAAAGCTTCACATTTATCTGTAAGAACGTTGGAAACAACAGCTTTTCTCAGAAATGGCTTGAGGGATGACAAAGCTCTTGCTTTTCCTGAAACACAGGAAGCATCCAGTGCTCACATCACACACCAGCTATGGGAAACCTGTCCCTCTCTGCGTTCTAGAACAAGGAGGCCACCTATTTCCCCCTGTCAGAATTTTGAAAAGTCTGTATTGATGTCATTCATAACCCAGTTGTTGATTTCATGGGCTTGAAATAATATTCCAATGCAAGATTATTTTTAAAAATCAGTCGCAGGGCACCTGGGTGGCTCAGTTAAGCGTCTGCCTTAGGCTCAGGTCATGATCCTGGGGTCCTGGGATCCAGCCCCACGTCAGACTGCCTGCTCAATGAGGAGCTTGCTTCTCCCTCTCTCTTCCCCCATTGTGCTTGCTTGCTCTACCTTCTCTCTCGAATAAATAAATAGAAAATCTAAAAATAAAAAATCAGTCCTGAATGAAGATTATTTTTAATAATCAGTCTTTAGAGGCAAACCCTTTGATCATTCCAGCCATATCTCTCATGGCTATCTTGGACTCTGCAACATCGGTCTTAGGGACTGACATCAGCAGCCAGGCATGGACCCAGCGCGCTATCCCTTCCGGTGCATTTGGTGGCATCCTGGACCAGCAGCATGCCGTCCCGTACTACTTCCTACAGGTGACTTTTAGCAGGCCATCCTTTGCTTTAAAGACGTTCTTTACCTCTTCATTCCCTTATGAGGCAGCCACATAGTCCAGCAATTGAGTACATGAACCCTGGCATCAGACTGCCTGAGATTAAATCCCCACTTTGCCACTACCTGCTGTGTGACCTTGAGCAATTGCTTAATTTTGCTAAACTCCACCTTTGTCAGTAGCAGAGTGCAGATTAAGAATATCCCCTTCATCTTCATAGGGTGCTGTGAGAAGGTAGCCCAGAAGAATGGCTCAGCCTGGGTCTGGCGATGTTTGGTCCGCATTCGCTAACGTCACAAATGAAACCAGGGTGTGTGCCTCCAACTAAAACCAAAGCTACCTAGAATCAGGGACCTGTAGCTCATAGCAGTGCCTGATTAGCATGTGCTGAATAAATGAATGGAGGGATCTGTAAGGCACAAACCCTCCTGCTGAACACGGGCCATGAGAAGGTAGATGGGCTTTGTTGCCAGACGGTTCTGTGTCTGTATCCTGGCTCCTGCTAGTCCAGTCACCTCAGCACATGGCATCTTGGTTGGCTACCTGGGATGTTAACTGTGAAGGCAATGCATTGCAGGGCGACAAGTGAGGATGAAATGGAGTCATTCTGGAGTGCCACAGTGGACTTGAGTGGAGTCTCCTTCTCCCCAGGTGCCCTGGAATGCAGGGAGCTAAGCCCAGATTCCTTTGGGGTCCGGGGAACACAGGCTGCTTTGGGAAGGAAGCAGATGCTTTCTTAGCATCACATAGCCTGGGCTACAGTTCTTAGGAAATAGTGTTAAAACGGTGTGAATAGGGGGTCTGTAAAGGAGAGTCGCCTTTCAGCTGTGAGGTTTGCTGCATTATAAACATGTTAGCTGAGAACAAGCTGCAGCCAGGGAGCAAGTTCGCTCTTTGGTCCTCCCCACCCTCTAGGTGAACAGCACTCACCTTCTTCCCCTCCAGCCCCCAAGTTGGGGGACCCTGAAACCATGCTTCATCGTCCAGACCGCATGGCAGCTGAACCGGCTGAGAAGGGCCTCAGCCATCAGTGGGTAACCAAGTTTGAGAAATGTGTCAGACGCAAGAGAGAATTTGGAACTTGATGGTTTCTGAGGGAGGGTAGATGGACCCAGAAGTCTGGTGAGAGCCTCTGGGGAGGAAGAGAGGGTTAAATAGGAATTTTGTGAGAGGACTGTGACAGCCATGGAGGTGCCACTAAGATCTTTTCAAGAAGAATTGCTGCACAGCTTCGAGAAGAGCGATTAACTGATGGCCTCCAGCTGCTTGCATCTTCTGGCTTTGTCTCGGCCCTTTGCTGATGCCATACTTTTCCTAGGTGGCTGCCAGCCAGTGATGGCAAGGGAATTGGACCATTTCTGCCCAGAACAGGACCCTGCTAGTGGGCATCTTTGTTCCCAAGCTCCCTGTGGCATTGGCCGGGGTGGGTCAGAAGGGCATCAGAGCCCGAGGTCTCCTCCTGGCACAATCTTGCTCTTTTCCCTTTCATCTTTCACAGATATTACCTCTCCCTTTCCTCTTACCCAAATTGCTTGTGCTCCTAACTCTGTCTCAGCAACTGCTTTCTGGAGCACCCAAGTGACCAGGGAAGGAAGAAGTATCATTAGAAAAACAGAGGATACCCTGGAAGGCCCTCAAGAGGCCTAAGGTGCATCTACACTGGTTAGGACCTGCTTCTCTATTCTGGGCAAGGTATTTAGGTGGCCAGATTTGGGGATTAGGGCCCAGTGCTCAACTGTAAATACCATGATTTGTTTTGAACATGCTGTCTGAACTCTTGAGTAGAGAAGCATTGACATCTTCTGGCGTGTTTGTGTTGGCCTCAGTGAATAGCAGGGTCACTAACAGGCATAGCAAAAGTATGACTGAGAACTATCAGTTGTCAAGAGGATCCCCTTATTGAGGAGATGATATGAAGCCAGTTTTATCAGCTCTGGCCTTACCTCAACAATAATTTGAGACATAATGGAGGGGAAAGAAAAGGAGGTACTTCAGAATGTCATAATGTAAAACATAGTTCAGTGTCTGACAGACAGTTGATGCTCAGAAATTGTGAGTTTTTTTTATTTTATCCATAAATTGGTATGATTCTATGTTTCCAAGCTAATCTCCTAAACTATGTTTGGGTTAAGTTCTCTTGCATACAACAGGGTTCCCGTATAACACTGACCTAATATAAAAGTTTATTTTCTCACTTTCATAAAAGTCTCTGGAATTGGTATGGTAGCTCCATGGTCAGCAGGGGACCAGGCACTGTATACCTTTTTCTTCTGTAATCTTTAGCTTATAGTTTCCAATTTGAAAATAACCTCATGGTCATAAGGTGGCCACTGCAGCTCCAGGCATCACATCAATGCTCTAGGCAGCAGAAAAGAGGAAAAGACAAGGACAAAAAAAGGTGCATGTTTATGACTGCATCAGGCCCTATCCTGGAAGTCCCAGTCCAAAAAGACTTAGACTTCTACCTCATTAACCATTTTCACTACAAAAGAGGCTGAGAAATACAGTTTTCAAGATAGACCTATTACCTAATCTGATAAAGTGGGAGATTTCCTATGAAGGAAAATGGAGAAGGTAGTAATGTGTAGGCAGCTAGCAGTCTGTACACCTTCACTTTGAGCTGGTTTTCTTACAGTTCCTCATCTAAAACAGGTCATCCAGATCCAGGACTGCATGGACTCCATGTCTTCTGTACCATCTTACCTACCTGTCCAAATCGAATCCCCCTTCAAGGTCCCAGACAGGCCTCCTTTCTCCATGAAGCCTCTCCTAACCCTACCCCAACCCAGCAACCTCTCCTCTGAGAAGTTACTCTGTTGGTTACCCTTTTTCATCTATTGGTCCTACACCACCAGTGAGTATATAATCACCTATACGGCAGAAATAGCAGATTATCATCATCTCTCAAATCAACAGCAAGTGCTAGGTACAATTTTAGATGCTGCATGAACCATGTGCTAGATTAATTCATTTATGAAGTATTTCTAACTCATTCCTTATAAATAAAATTTATTTTCCCCTTACATGCACTCAAATGACATTTTCTCTGTCTTCATGGAGTTGCATGAAGTCTTCCTATTGCTTATTCCCATTCATTTGGCATTTCCTCTCACCGAGGGACTCTGTGTAATACATAGCCTGGAGCTTACATCCAAGCAGATGTCCTAATCAGACATAGATTTCTAACCTACCTTCAGGCAGGAGACGGGGAGGCTCTCATCTTGTGCTAAACACTACCAGCTGCCTACCCCATATCTCATCTTTTCCCCACTAACAGAACTCTGATTTAAGGTAGAGGGGGGTTGGAAGGCAATGATGTTTCCAGCTCAAACAAACAAACAAACAAACAAACAGAAAACAACCGCATTCTCACCCTCTTGCAGCCGTAGGTGGCCATGGGACCGAGCATATGCAATCATATGGATAGGTGACCATGCGACAGAGCTCCAGCCAATGAGATGCAAATAGGAATCGTCGCAGCTGCTGAGAAAGCACTTTTCACTTATCTGGCACTCACATATTCGCCTCCCACCCTTCCCCTCCTCTCTGACAAGAACACAGACAAACATAGGTGGTGACACAACCACCTTGAAACCATGAAATAAGCATGAAGACAAAAACCACATGGTAAAAATGACTAAACAGAAAGAAGCCATTGGTCTCTGCTGGCACAGAAGAGATGCAGCCCCAGACTGGTTACCTCTTGACTTCACTCTACAGGGTAGAAAGTAACCCCCTCACGAAGTTTAGCAACCCTTACTCAGGTCCCCGTAACCGTCAGCAGAAAGCAACCCTAACCAGCAGCCCACAGGGAGAAGCGTCCCAGCAGCTAACTGTGCTGCTTCAGCAGGAGGTGGCTCTGGGGCTTGGGCGCTCTCACAGCACAGTGTTTTATACGCAAACTTCACGGAGCTCTACTCCCTTAATTGGGATTTGTGGCTGTGTCGCGCACTGCGCTGCCACTGCCACATCGTCCTCAGACACTATAATTTCTATTCCCTTCAATTTGGCATGATGCACAGTAAGTTTTCATCATTAATGGTGCCCAAAATGTCAACAACTTATGCATTTTCATAAAATCTTCAAATAAATGCAGGGAGAACAGTAAACCATGCCCCGTTCAGAATGTAACAAAGGGAAAGCTGGTGAAAATGAGAAGCCATCCCAATTACTTCCTATTTATCAAGCCTCACACTCTTCACCTCGATGTGATGGACTTTTGAAATGGCTCTCTTTCATCACATGATGACGAATCCAATTCTGATATGTTCAGAATACAGCATACATCTCTTGGCCTCATTAAATTATGAGAATTTTTTTATTTCTTAATCATTGTAAGTAGGTGCTGACAAGACAGAGTTGGCCCTTCAACTTTCAGAAAAATTCAACTCTTCCTTAATCAGCTTCCTGATGAGACCTAATGGGGCGACCAATCCATGGTCCTCACTTGCTGGGACTCAGGGGTTGGCAGAATGCAGAAATGAACTGGTACAACCAGGAAGGTCCCAGAGATGGGCTAGTTACCCTGCATCACAGCCTGTCCACGAAAACAGAGAGCAAACAAAAAGGGCCACTGTTCCGCTGAACTACAGTTCACCCCTTGGCCCTGCACTCAGTCAGTGCCTGTGGTAGTCATGTAGTGGACATTTTTAATAAGCCTGGGTGTCCTTTTTTTCACTCCCATTGCAGGCACTGGTATATGCATAGTCATGTGTGTATACCTTAGAACATCTTAGAACAACAACAACAACAAAATTAACAGTTGGTTCTGTGGTCACCCTCTAGCCTCAGAAATGCCTAAGGATTTGACTCATGGTCAACACTACCTCCAGGAATCATCAGACTATTACCTATCCTGGACCCAAGGCGAATGGGAAACCAGAAGAGGAAAGAACACCATTCCAAGCACCTGTACCTCATTATTGAGACTTTATTGGGAATGGAGGAACTGGTATTGAGGAGATACAGCTGCAGCAGAGAAGGGGCATTAGTCACACACCCCAAAAGGTCCCTGAGTCTGGAGAACAGATTCTAAGAGGGAGACTTGCATGATGGAAGTTTCTGGGAGAGGGCTCCTGGGATGTGTACCTGTGAGGGAGTGAAGGCAAGGGAATCAGGTAAAGGGAGAAATGAATTGCAATTTATTTGGAAAGAGGCCTCAGTGGACCTCCTGGAAAAGGAGGGATGGTTCTTTAGAGCTATCCCATATTGGGGTAAGCCCTGAAAGAGGCTCAGCTATAAGTCAGCAGTAGCTAACATCCCTGGGGAGATGGCGGAGAGAAGGGCCTTGGTTCTGAAGTGGGGGACCTGAACAGAATGCCTCAGAATCTACCACAGAAAATATATGACAAGCTACATATCAAGTTGAAGGGACCCCAAAGCTTATGGCTTTTTGTAGCTGAGATGGTCCCTAGTCTCCCAGCCCTGTCTCTTGGGACCACACACATTATTCTGTGTTGTTGCCTGTCCGTTATGCTTACAATGACAACCAGTGCTTGTAAGTGTGTCTATCAGTCTGAACCCAAAGCCACTGCTGCTGGTCCACCAGCAGGAACATGCTGCAGGCCCAGGGAGGTCAGCGCAGGCCTGAAGAACAAAACATATAACCAGGAGGTGGGGGTGGGGCTCTCTGAGGAGGTTATAATGAGGAGTAATATACACAAAAATTTCTTAGGTATCAGAAAACATTGGCCATACGAGAAAAAGTTGCTAAATTTGACCTCAAAACTTCTTTTATCAAAAGACGTTACTAAGAGGGTAATAAGACAAACTACAGACCACGAGGTGATATGTGCCATGCAAGTGTCAGACAAAGAAATCATATCCAAAAGACATAAAGAACTCCTATAAACTAAAAAAAAAAAAAAAAAAAAAAACCCAAAAAACAAAAACAACAACAAAAAAAACAGGTGTCAAATACTGTTTTTGAATGGCAAAGCACTTGATCGGTACTTTACCAAAGACACTATCTAAATGATCAACAAGCCTATGCAATGTTGCTCAACATCATTTGTCATCAAAACAATGCACATGCAAACCAATGATGAGACACCACCCTGCACCTCCCAGAAGGGCTAAAATTAGCCAGTAAGTACCAAGTGCTGACAAGGACATGTTCTCATACGCTAAGTGGAACACTTGTACACTGCTGATGGGAGGGTATGCTGGTACAACCACTTTCAAAAACTATTTGGCAGTGTCTACTAAAGCCAGCCATCCCCATCCCACCATCCTCTGGCACAACAATTCCATTCCTGGGTATATTAACCATTGCAATGTCCGTAATGGTGCTAGTCATAATAACCAAAATCTAGAACCAAATGTCTTTCAGCAGTGGAATGGATAAAGAGATTCTAGCATGTCCACACAGCACAATACTACAGAGCAGAAACAAGAGGCTGCTGCTATCAGCAAAAACCAGAGAGAGCTCTCACAGACGCTCTGTTGAGCAAAAGAATCCTGACACAAAGATGTACATGTCGTATGACTGTGTTTTATGAAATTCAAAAACAGGCACAAATGCTCTGTGGCGATAGAGCTCAGAATACTTTTTGACCTCTGGGGAAGGGATAAGATGTCGACTGGCAGGAGCACAACTGAGCCTTCTGGGGGCCTGGGAGGGCTTTATATCTTGGTCTGGTTGGTTGTTTTAATGGGTGTATACATATGGAAAATTTCATCAAGCTGCATAACTTAAAATTTGGGCCCTTTAATGTATGTGTTGCACCTCAAAAAAAGTGAATTACTCTTAATAATAAGGAGGAGGAGGTGGAAGAGAAGGAGGAGAGAAGAGGAAGAAGAAAAGGAGGAGGAAAAGGAAGAAGAGACAGGAGAGGAAAACCACCAGCTGTGGGACCATTAGGCAGAAAGAACAGAAAATATTGAGTTCCTGAAGCAAGAGCAAGCTTGCCATTGATGGCAACAGGAAGAGCAGGATGTAAGGAACAAGGAAGGGAATGGTACCTCATGAAGCTGGAAAAGGAGAGGGGGTTCTCAAGCAGGGCCTTATGGTCATGGAAGTCCAGAGTTTAATCTAAGGACAATGGGAAACAACTGGCTGGTTTTAAAGCAGTGAGGGGTAGGTTAGCACGTTATCTGACCTATGGGCTTCTTCTAGAATCACTTCACCTTCTGGGGAAAAAGGGACAACAGTACATGCAAGCAGGGAGACCATTCATGAGACTCTTGGAGTTAAAAAGGATGCTGGAAAAGCTGTTGGAGGCAGACCTGCTAGCAACAATCAGAAGATATTTGACCACTCTCTCACACCATACACAAAGATAAACTCCAAATGGATGAAAGACCTTGATGCGAGACAGGAATCCATCAAAATCTTAGAGGAGAACATAGGCAGCAACATCTTTGACATCGGCCACAGCAACTTTTTTCATGACACATGTCCAAAGGCAAGAGGAACAAAAGAAAAAATGAACTTGTGGGACTTCATCAAGATAAAAACTTCTGCACAGCCAAGGAAACAGTCAAAAAAACTAGGAGACAGCCCACAGAATGGGAGAAGATATTTGCAAATGACACTACAGATAAAAGACTGGTATCCAAGATCTACAAAGAACTTCTCACACTCAATACACAAGAAACAAATAAACAAATCAAAAAATGGGCAGAAGATATGAACAGACACTTTTCCAATGAAGACATACAAATGCCTAACAGACACATGAAAAAGTGTTCAAAATCATTAGCCATCAGGGAAATTCAAATCAAAACCACCTTGAGATACCACCTTACACCAGTTAGAATGGCAAAAATTGACAAGACAGGAAACAACAAATGTTGGAGAGGATGTGGAGAAAGGGGATCCCTCCTACATTGTTGGTGGGAATGCAAGTTGGTACAGCCACTTTGGAAAACAGTGTGGAGGTCCCTTAAAAAGTTAAAAAATGAGCTATCCTATGATCCAGCAATTGCACTACTGGGTGTTTACCCCAAAGATACAGATGTAGTGAAGAGAAGGGCCATATGCACCCCAATGATCATAGCAGCATTGTCCACAATAGCTAAATCGTGGAAGGAGCCGAGATGCCCTTCAACAGATGACTGGATTAAGAAGATATGGTTCATATATACAATGGAATATTACTCAGCCATCAAAAAGAACGATTTCTCAACATTTGCAGCAACATGGACGGGACTGGAGGAGATTATGCTAAGCTAAATAAGTCAAGCAGAGAAAGACAATTATCATATGGTTTCAATTATTTATGGAACATAAGAAGTAGGAAGATTGGTAGGAGAAGAAAGGGAAGAAGAAAGAGGGGATAAACAGAAGGGGGAATGAACCATGAGAGACTATGGACTCTGGGAAACAAACTGAGGGCTTCGGGGGTGGGGTGGGGGAATGGGATAGGCTGGTGATGGGTATTAAGGAGGGCACGTATTGCATGGTGCACTGGGTGTTATACGCAATTAATGAATCATGGAACTTTACATCAAAAACTAGGGATGCACTGTATGGTGACTAACATAATATAACAGAAAAATATTATTAAAAAAAAAAAAAGAAGATATTCCTCTTTCATTCGCCACTTCAGACACCCTCTCAACCCTTCACATTCTACCCTACAGAGGGAGCCCTTCGGTAAGCCCCCTTGACCTGGGACTACTGGTCCTCTCAGCAGAGGAGAGAGCTGGAGGGGACGGAGGGGGGTGTTTATTCCCCAACTCCCTCCCTGATGCATTGCTACAGGTCGACTGAAGAGAACAGCTCCCATCGGGTAGCCCTTTCCTCCAGCAGCACAATCTACGTTGTGGAAACTGTTCCCTCTCTCATCCCTTCAGAGATGTCTACACCTTTATAAGGATCCTTTTTATTGTATTCTCCCCAACTACCCTATTTGAGTGTGCCACTTGTCTCCTGCTGAGTATGAAGTTCATACAATATAGAAACATAGACCATTTTTGGACACCTCAGGATGACCCAGAGGTCAAGACAAGGATAACATGTATCCCACAAGCCCCTAATAAAGCAGGAAAATGTTTATACACTTCAAAGGCCTCTTATATGTCTCCTCAATAGTACTTATCACAACTGAAGTTAGTTATTTGTAATTTTTATGCCCATCTTCTTTATTGGACTCTAAGTTCCATGGAGATAGTCTATGGAAATGGTCCATGAAGAGGTCTGTCTTATTGCCTGCTGTATGTCCAAGACTTAGAATAATAGCTAACATAGAATTTAATAAGTAAATGTTGTTGAAAGATGAAACTGAAGGAGGAAGCATAAAAGGATGGAGGGAAGAAGACGAATGTGGAATTTAAAATTAGAAGAGGAGGATGAGGACCCAGCTCCCCCAATTACCATTAGCTGAGTGTTCATATATATCCAACTTCCGAAGGCTTCTGCCTCCATACATATATAAAATTAGGATAAGAACTCCTTCCCCATCTAATGTTTGTGAAGATCAAATGAAGTAATACTTATCAAAGTAAATGGAGTCAATGAAGCAGCCATCAAATATGAGATGATATCATTATAATAGAAGCATCAGTAAGATGGGGCAGGACCTGGTTTTCAGGCAGCACACATCAGCTGTTGCAGGGCACGGAGAGATATTATGATTCTTACAGTTTTCATTTAAGAATAATTCAGCTCAAGTGGCTGCAAACCTTGGAATCTAGTACCATGCATCTAGGTGTTAAGGAATTCAGACAGCCGTGTACAAAGCATGACAGGGTAACATGTGCCTTATTCTCCCTGGTTCCTGAAGCGGTAAAGTGAAGCCAGAGGCCAAGGGACACAATCATTTCAGGCGGCTTCAGGAGCATAGCACAGTCCATGCTCCTCAGCTCGGCCCTGCCCACCACACCATTGCCAGAGGGCCACGTAACCAGGGCTGGGACTGGAGAAAGCGGAGCAGCAGTGAGTTAACAAAAATAGAGGACCCCTCCAACAGTAGAGGTCAATCTCTCCTGGGAAACACAGAAACTGAGAGTGTTATCTTGACATTGCATATGACCATTCATATCTAGATAGGAACAAGTTCTCTCAATTTTATATAAGCTTTTATATATTTATTTTTAAAGATTATATTTATTTATTTGAGAGTGTGTGTGGAAACAGACCATGCGCAGGGTGAGGGTAAGAGGGAGAAGCAGACTTTCCCCACTGAGCAGGGAGCCCAAAGTGGGGCTCAATCCCAGGACTCCAGGATCATGACCTGAGCCGAAGGCAGATGCTTAACCAACTGAGCCACCCAGGCACCCCATATATAAACTTTTAAATATGAATTGCATATCTGTGTTAGTTGGGGTCTTCAAAGAAACAGAAACAATTTGAATATATATCTATATATAAAATGTGTGTGTGTGTGTGTGTGTGTGTGTGTGTGTGTATACACACATACAAACAATCACTGAAGCTGGCTACTCCAAAATCTGCTGGGTGGGTGGGCAGGCTGGAGACCAGGGAAGAACCAAGTCACAGGTCAGGTTCTGTGGGCATGTCCCATGCCCCTGCACCTTACTGACACCCTCTGTTCTTGCTGGGATGTTCTTTCTTTTTCCAATTGTCAAAATTCTGTTTATTCTTCAAGACACTCAAATGTAATTTTCCAAATGAAGTTTTCTCTAATATCACATTGATTTTCCTCATTTCCTTTTCCTAATCAGAATTAATTACTCCCACCTTTGGGCCCTCAGGCATTGCTCACGGTCCTGTGTTGAGAGGTCTAAACACGGTCTGACATATTTTATAATTTGCTGGGTAAATGTCTCTCTTGCCCTTCCTTCTCTATAATCATAAGCTCTCTGAGAATAGGAACTGGGATTTCCTGTCTCTCTCATTTTTTTAATATTCCCAGTAAATGACACAATGTCTAGTGTAGAATAAATACACTTATTAGGCATTTATTCTGTGCGTTTATCTGTTATACAATAAATACATTTATTTAGGGCCAACTTGGAGCTAGGTACAATATTAATTATATATGTAGTATCTCCAATCCTTACAAAAACCTGAGAGTTAGATATTATCCCCATTCTACAGATGAAGAAACTGAGGCTCAGAGAGGTTTAACTGGTTTGCCTAAGACTCCAGAGTAACCTAAGTTTGGGCCCAAATCTAAGTCCACCACAGGCCTCCAGCAACCAGATGCCTTATTCATGGCCAGCACAGTGTGTCTATGAAACAAAAGAGAGTAAACTCACAGGAAGGGCATTTGCTATTTATTACTTCACAGTCTTGGGGAATGAAAATAATCATTCTCCCTCCCTTACCCAAACAAGCACAAACACATGGATACAATTTTGCCTTAAAAATTACACTAAAAGCCAAAATACTGCATTTTCTCATTTTGTATTATTGAATAGGAAATGTTTTATGGATTAATGAAGTTGAGGGATGAGTCACTAATAAATCTAGCCATAAAAGGAGACATTCTAGATCATAAAGCATATTTTATTCATCTTGACAGTTGTAGTTTAATTTTAAGTATTTATGCTATTACTTCATAGTAAATATGTCTAATTCATGGAAGCTAGGTAATATGAGATCCAACTTTGGAAATTTGCTCAAGTTTTTGCCATTAAAGCTACACGTGAATGGATTTTGTGCTGAGAATTATGGGTTTTATGTAGTAATGACATGAAAATTATCCATATTCCACTCTACTATAAAAGCACTACTTCCACAACTTGAACCATCACCATTACTGAAACTACATTTGATTTTGTGGAAGTAAATCAACTAACATACCCTCTATTATACATCATTTGAACTGAATATGAAAAATGCTACAATGGGGAGTCGTTATATTAAAAAAATTTTACCATTTGAGCTTACTTTAAAAAAATCACGTGGTATAGATTTTGTAACCTGGAGAACTACATTCTTATGTCAACAATGTTTTTACTTTTAAAAGAAATAGTTGATTCTTACAGAAAATCCCTCGTTGAGTATCGCACATCTTCTCTATGTCTGGGGCTAGGGAGAAAGCAATGGGATTTTAAGTGATTTAAATCTTAATAAAGACCGCAACTATGACTCCTCCACCAGCTGTGAGGAGGGGGCCTTGGTCTCTGCGTCCAATGGACTGTGACATATTTACAAAAGAAAGCAGAGAACGTAACCTTTGGCTTCCCTGAAAATCCTCACATGAAAGATTTGGCTGTGATTTAGGGAGACTCGGTGAAGAGTCGTCACGGGGGTTTCTGACCATGCTCATATTTATGAGCAGTTGTTAGTCATACAAATCCACTGAGACGCTCCACTTTACCCGTAACTCATATCTTGGATACCAGAGAGGAGAGCCCCAGAGCATGGAAGAACTTTATTTTGAAAATACAGCAAAAATTAAAATAAGAGAAGTTTTGAGATCGAGTTTCTACCTTGTTGAAGAGTAGGAGGACAAGAAGAGGAATATACAAACAAGGGCCCTGGCAGCCTCTGCTCACATCCTTTTACCTAAGAGCTATCTTCCGCTAAATTGCTTCAGAATTCCTAACCAAAGTCTCTCCATCAATACATTAGAAAAGCACCCAGAAGCTTTTCCTAGTACTTCATCACTGATTCGCCCTACAGGCAAATTTCACATCTTGGTCCCAGGGATGAGAAGAGTGTGGATTTTTTGCCATCGGGAGAAGGCCCTGTTGGAGACGCTAGACTAAACTCTGTCCCCTTGTGGAACCCTATGTGAAAGCATCTGGAGGGAACGGGAAGACGGTAACTGTGTGCACTAAAACTGATGTGTCCCATCCTAGCCAAGAGCAGACCCATCACATTCTCAGCAGATAACTTCTCCAATTAAAAAAAAAAAAAAAATCCACTGCAGCATGTAGCTAGGCCGGAAGAATCCTTTGAGCTAGGCTCTACATTCTCGAGGGGCTTTCCAATTTAGACTTTGGAAGCCATCTTCAAAAGAGGCTTTCATATAGTTGTTATAATATGCTGACAGGACTGGAAAGTGAATATGAACATCACACTTCTTTAGTTTTTTGCCCACTGGCTCAACTATACCGACCAACATTAGTGAGCAATGAATTGATACATGACATGATCTCATGATTATCTTTTGTGTTTAAATATTTGTTTTTAATTTTAAAACTTAAAAAACTTTAACAGGTGAGAGTTGAGAGATCAAGAAAGACCAAGAGTGGGAAAGATAGGGAGAAAGGCAGCTACCTGCATGTCCCCCTCACATCCCTACCACGCACGGCATAGAATGTCATTTCCTGTCTCAGGTCTCTGTGCCCCGAGCCCTACCTACCCTTCATGTGGTTCACCTGTCTGAGATACAACTGAATTGTATCCAGAATTCATATAGCACATCAGCATTCTTTATTTTAGCATGTAGCTGGTTGATCTTTCAATCTCATCGAAGAGACTTGACTTCCATGTTCATTCCCTTCTTGCCTGAGCAAAATCCTACACATGCTTCAAGACTCAGCCCAGGCACCACCTCCTCCAAGAACTCTTCCAAGACCCACCTCCCTTTGCCCCCTCACCCCATTCATTGTCTGCCTATGTGCTCCTTTAGGGTCCTAGGCACCCCTCTGTCTCTGCCCTTGTCACAGCAGAGTGATGATGCCTATGTATCGGTCTCACTGGGTTGTGATCCACTCTGGGTCAGGGATTCTATCTTAGGCATCTCTCTCCCCAGCAGAGAGCGCAGTGCATGATGCGGAGCTGGAGCTCAATACATGGTTGTTGAACTTCATGAACTACTTTGAATTACTTATTCCAATTTAAGTCTTATCTCCCTTGTCGGTCTCTCTGCTCCACAAAGCTGGGTAAGATGCGTATCTGATCACATGAATATCTCTAACATTTGGTGCATAATGGGATGTGATAAATATTTGTTGAATGAGTGAATGAATGTGTCCTGACCTTAGCCTCTCACTACAATTTGCAGCAGAAATGAGAACATAAAAATTCCATCTGTGTAAGTATTTTTCTTATTTACAACTGTTTTTTATTTCTAAATTCACTGTCAAGAGGATACCATAGATCTCCTTTCTTTGGTTTTTGCCAGAAGAGAACATCTGCTGTGGCCTAGAAGGAAAATATACCTGTAGTTAAGTGTGGGGCAGAAACTCGAGAGCTTTCCAGATGTTTTCCACAAACCCCTGATGCTTTAGTATCCAGGGAAAGTCATCAATGACACATAGCCCAGGTAGAATAGGAGACTTTGCCAGTATTCATCCATTCATTCACATAGTCTCTCAACAAACATTTACTGAGCATCTTCTCTGGACCACGTGAGGGCATGTGCTAGCTGCCAGGGAAACAAAGATGAGTAACAGACAAACATTTTCCCCCGAAACTTCAGAGCCTAGTAGGAAATTAAGAGCAATAAAATTAACAACTCCAAGTCTGTGTCGTCAGGGCTGTTTTAGCAGTAAACACAGGGTATGAAAAAAGCAATGGTAAGAGTTCATTTGCTCTGGAAACTTGACTTTACTTCCTGAAGAGGCAGGGCCACAGGTGAGGCTGTGGGCACCAAGGGCTGTGTGAGGCTGGCGACTACCTTGACAGGGAGGCTGATGGCACTAAGATGACCCTGGGGCAGAAGTGAGATTACAGACAGTCATCTACGTGAGGATCTTGCTTTCCCATCCACTGAGTGTAGACTAGGGCCTCTCAAACTTTCCCGTACATTTGAACCATCTGGAAATCCCACTAAAAATGCAGATTTTTTTTTAGTGGGATCAGGGAAAGGGTTGACATTCTGCATTTCTTTTTTTCTTTTTTTAAAGATTTTATTTATTTATTTGACAGAGAGAGACAGCCAGCGAGAGAGGGAACACAAGCAGGGGGAGTGGGAGAGGAAGAAGCAGGCTCCCAGCGGAGGAGCCCGATGTGGGGCTCGATCCCAGAACACTGGGATCACGCCCTGAGCTAAAGGCAGATGCCTAACGACTGAGCCACCCAGGTGCCCCGACATTCTGCATTTCTAATAAGTTCCCCCATGATGCTGATGCGGCTGGCCCATGAGTCATACTTCGAGTAGCAAGAATACAGAAGAAAGAGCACTGGCTTTCTAAGGCTAGTGACCTGGATATCAAACCCCACCTGTAACAATTAACTATCTGCATGGCTCTTGGTGAATTACTTTTGCTTCCTGATCCTCAGCTTGCTGGCTACATTTGTTTAAAAAAAAAAAAAGGATAATAAAGTCCACATCATAAAATTGCTATAAGGATTAAATGAGAGCGTTTGAAACAGGTACTCAATAATTACTAGCTATTACTTGGAGGATTTTCACTCTTTCCTCAAATGTGTATGGAGATGATCAGAAAAATTTCCAACTCTTCCATGCCCCAATACAATTCTTCTTCCTTTTGATCAGTATTCACCGTTTCTCCCCATGTGGGCCCACTGTCTGTTTAGGATTTCTGTTTTATTCCCAACACCTCTCAATTTAATATCAGATGCTATTTATGAACTAGCTGGCTTGTTTATCTGGGTTATTAATGAAGCTGTTAAGTGAGACTGGAGGGGAAGCCAGAGCCCCCTGCTCTCTGCCTCTCCATAAATCACCACCCCGAGCTGGGAGGGCCTCTGCCACTTGTCAGTTCCTATCATCCCCCACATCTCAATGAATTGGAATGAATTCCATGATTAAAGTTTCATGAGATACCACATCAAACACTCTCTAAACCTCAAGGTCTAACACTTCAACAGCACTTGCTTTTGTCTTCTCCTCCTCCGGTTTTATCATGGAAAAAGCATGCAGGTGCACCTTGCAGGGTACAGTTTTTTCCTTTAGACGTCCCCACTACAGATTCCTCGTAAAGCTGTTATCTCCTCAGTGTTAAGCAGCTTCCTTTCAGCCTCAGCTCCTCACCTGACAGGTGACCAGCTGGCTCTGCACATAATATATGCCTTTTACCTCGGTCATAAATCTGGTGGCTGTATACCTGACAGCCTGCCCGTGGCTCCAGTCACCTGCATACGCATGCTGCAGGACCCAGGCAGGCATTTCTCCAACCTCGTCCCACACATGCTCAGTCAACAACGTCATCCACATACAACCATGTGCTCCCAGACCCATCAGAACAACTTTGCTAGAATTCTGACTGGCTTGGGCTCACATGTTACATGGCAGAGAAATAGGCCTATTTTCTTCTGAAAATAAAAATAAAGGGCTCCTTGCCTAGAATCTACAAGGCTTTCCACCACTCAAGTACATCTGCATGTTAACATCATTAAATGACTATTCCTTGGGACTCCCTGAACAATTCAGTATTAAGTGAGTTAACAGCCATGACCCCAAACTCTTGAAACACTAATGGAACCCTCAGAAAAGACCAGAGAAATGTTAGAATCCACTTCAAGAATGTTGCACATTGGTATCTTCTCAGCTCATTTTTAAAAGAAAGCTCATTCTATTCCCCACGAGGGAGAAATTAATATAAAGGTAGGTCACTGGTTTGCAAGTTTGCAATAGCCTTCCTGAAAAAGAGATACGTGGTATGCAGAAAAAAAGGTGGGATCTGCAGAACTGAGGCAAGAATGCAGTTTAAAAGCTTGCAGAGGAAGGGCTATTGACCAGCAGACTCATTCTTTCCCATTTGGGGATCCAGGAATCTCAAGGCCAAAGATTCATCCTATCTTTTGTCCAAACTTTCTTTTTTTCCTATTATTAAATCATAATGAGATACAAAATTGTACTTTTTCTACAATTTCACTATTTTCAAATGGAAAGCATTTGGCTATGCCCTTTGCATTCTCACATGCATTCTCTCTCTCTCTCTTTCTCACACACATATACACTCCGCTCTGCCATTTCACCATCATCTGTAGCTACACTGTCCCGTAGGGTAGCTGATTGACACAGGTAGCTCTTTATTTTGATTTAATTTATTAAAATTTAAAAGTCAGTTCTTTGTGGCTAGTTGCTACTACATTTAACAGCACCTATAGAGAACGTTTCCAACACTGCACAAAGTTTTATTGGCCAGGGTTGACCTGTACTGTACATATCATATGATAAACATTCAGGAAATATGTGTTAACTAAATGGGTAAATAAATGAATGAACATGTACTATGGTTCTTCCAAATATGTATTTTTTTCCTTGTCTTTCACCAACTTCTCTAAAACTTGCTTGTTTATTTAGGGATAAATGAAGTTAAATTTCCCTACCTCACACCATATACTTATAGAGCTATCCTATTTGGCATACATTTCAATATTTTTTTAAAAAGCTACTAAAAGAAAATATTCAGTGAGGAAAAGATTCACATATTTGTCTATTATACATTTCAAATTTCTATGAGATAAAAATCATTAAAAAATGAAAAGGTCAACAAACACTTGGTTACTTTTAACATATGGGACTAGTAAGAGATTAAGAATAAGATAATTTTTTTTAAATCAATTTGAAAAATGCTCCAATAAAAAAATGAACAAAATAAGAACAGCTCAGGCACGCCTGGGTGGCACAGTCATTAAGCGTCTGCCTTCGGCTCAGGGCATGATCCCAGTGTTCTGGGATCGAGCCCCGCATCAGGCTCCTTTGCTGGTAGCCTGCTTCTTCCTCTCCCGCTCCCCCTGCTTGTGTTCCCTCTCTCACTAGCTGTCTCTCTCTGTGTCAAATAAATAAATAAAATCTTTTAAAAAAAAATAAGAACAGCCCAATTCACAAATGACTACAAAGAGTCATTTTATTCATTAACCTTACTACTAATCAAAGAAATGCGATCAAAACAACAATAAGATATTTTCACCAACCAGTCTGATAAAGATTAAAAGATATTCTCATAATCAGCACTGGCAGGATTGTGGGGAAATAGGCACATCCAATCTTGACATTCTGAATTGTAAATTGATATGGCCTTCGGGGAGGGCACTTTGGCAGTTTCAAGCAAAATTTTAAATATGCATCTATCTTTATCAGCAATTTCATTTCTAGAAATTTATCCTACAGCAGTACTCAGACAAATGCACAGAGAATTATGTACCTAGAAGTTTATTAGAACATTGCTTATAAGAGTGAAAAATAGACACATCTAAAAGTCTACTAACAGATAACATGTATGCAATGGAATGTTGTATTATTACTTTTTTTAAAGGAGTTTTATATGACTAAAATAATATACTGCTAAGTCAAACGCACAAGATGCAAAATAACATACATATTAACACTTCCATGGACATGTATACACACAGAGATATAGATCTAGATAGCCCACTTATTGAGGGTTTACCTCGTGCCCATCTCTGTTCTTGCTTTATATATTACCACATGTCATCTTCACATAAACCTATGATTTATGTACTGTTAAGGGCACTAAAGCATGGAGAAAATACTAGCACAAAATCACTTGGCTAATAAATGGCAGAATCAGCATTTGAATCTCAGTGTCTGATTTGAGTCATGATTTGAGCCTCAGAGTCTTCCCACTTAACAATCCCAAGTAGTATTTTAGAGGGCATTGGGGAAGATACAGATAGAGATGGAGACATAAAGAGATAGATTCCAAATTTTTAACCTCAGCTACATCTAGTAAGTATAGTTAGGCTTAGAGGTGGTTGGATGAAGAGGAATGTGACAAGGGAGTTGAACAACAACAAGAAGAAATAGAGAAATTTTCACATATTACAACTTTATAATGTTTAAACTTTATAATAAGCATTATCACACTTACACTAAAAAATTAAAATCTGAAAAAAATGTTCTATATGATTTTTTCTAATGGGTTTAGAAATATTACTTTTTATTTTATTTTATTTTATTTTTTTAAAGATTTTATTTATTTATTTGACAGAGAGAGACAGCCAGCGAGAGAGGGAACACAAGCAGGGGGAGTGGGAGAGGAAGAAGCAGGCTCCCAGCAGAGGAGCCTGATGTGGGGCTCGATCCCAGAACGCCGGGATCACGCCCTGAGCCGAAGGCAGACGCTTAATGACTGCGCCACCCAGGCGCCCCTACTTTTTATTTTAAAAGAAAGAAGGGTCAATGTGATTCACGGACAGCTTGAAAACTTCGAATACATCTAGTAAGCTGGAGTGAAATCACCGGTCTTCTGGCAAAGACTGAGGCTGAGTGGAGTCCTCTGGTTTAGGAGACTTGCGACAGTCAAGAAAAAACACACTGGCCAAGAGTGACGCTCCAGTCAGCTGCCTGCACTGCAAGTCCAGCTCAGCCACGCATGTGTCTTTGTCCTTGGGTCTTGACTTGGCCACACTAAGTTTTGGTTTCCTCACTTGCATAAAAGCAATAATGATTGGTCTCCCCCACCCCCCAGAAAGGCTTGTGGTGAGTATCGAATAAGGTCTGAGGTAATCACTTTGGGCAAATCTTGGCGCACTGTTGGACTCAACCATTGTTGGCCACCATGGTTATCACTGACATAGTGAACTCTCATCACCCCCTTCTCCTTGCAATTTGGCAAGTTGATAAAAGTCATCTGAAGCAGCCCAGAGACCAGAAGAACTAGTTTGGCACATTAAATAGGGGGTGTGACTAAAAATGAGAGACTATGGCCAAGTAACTACTGATGAAAAATATCAAAAGACCTCTAGGAACACCTCTTCAAGTGTTATAGGCATTTAAGTTCTACAAGTCCAATCTGTGTCTATCAGTCTCAGAATATGTGAACAGTTCTGTTCAGAAAGATGGTGCCTACGATCACTCTCCTGTTTCCTCAGCAAGGATGAAAACTCCCTATAACCTTATAAACCTTTCTCGTTTCCAAAGCTCTTGCTCTCCATTCATAGCTTCAGCCTTTCACTTACAAGTAAAGAATATGTATTTAGCAAGTACTCATGGCAAAATCCATTAAAAAAAAATCTTTTTAAAGAACAAAAGAAAAATACCAGAAACTCCTTTTAAAGACAAGGGCCCAGAAAGTGCCCATCCAAGATTTAATTGAAATAATGAAATGGTAGCTTTGCAAATGACTGTGTCAACAGACTACACCCTCTGTCCCATGTCCATCCTGCCCCACATTGCTTCGTGTGGCGACACACATCTATTTGCACAGACACACACATACACACCCGTGTATACACACACACACACACAGCTTATCTCCCACACTTTCAAAGACTGTTTTGAAACACAAGGCACAGCCAGGTTAATAAAACATGCTTGAGGCTGTGTTCTGTGTGTTCATTAAACTATAAAGCATCTTAAACCTACAATTAATTCTAGGTAAATTAAAGGCATAACACAGCCATGGCACTATTGCAAGAGCATTTGTGCTAATATCTTACATTTTTTACACTAAATCACCCTGCTGAAAGGTTTAACAGCCATTCACATTTATAACTGCTTTCTAGATTTTTTTTTTCTTGCCTACCTCAGTTGTCAAAGCATTAACGAAGCTGGCTTTTGGGAAGAATTCCAATTCAGAGTTATTTTTCCATGAGGTACTTAAGACTCCACACAGCAGCTCGTGATTATGTTGGCAGTGGCTTTGCATAACTGTTGGTTTCCTGTAGTATAAATAAGTGAACAGCTAAGAATGCCAATGTTTTGCTTTGACCAAGAAAAAGCTCTCAATAAATGACAAGGAATTGCCCTCATTGGACTACTTAAGTTTTTGTGTTTTTTTTCTAAAGGAATAAGTTAAACCAAAGCAATAGAGATAAGTGATCATATAATACATGCTACCACTTTCAGAGCATTCTTCAAATTAAAAAAAAATTGTTTAATTCCCAAAGTCCATTCTAGTTGACAAACTCAACTGGACAAAGGTCATGAGGGTCACTGATGAATAGCAATGCAGATAGTGTCCAGTTGTGGCGAAATCCAGTGCAGAGAAAGTCAGAGCCTTTGCTCTTCTGGGATTTAGACTGAAGAGAAAGAAAAAGAAGCCTGGGTTGGACAGAGAATAGACTAGAAGGTCAACAAGGGAAGCTGCAGAGGAGAAAGCTTGGCAAGAAGGGAGTGTGCAAATGGAATTCGGAGGAGCAGCATCTGAAAGGGAGAGAGGCTTTGTTTCACATCAGCTGTCATGGTCAAGAGCAGGACAGGAACTCTGTGGGGTGAGATGTTAAGGACCTTAAAAGAGCTTGTCCCTTGTCCCTTTTGCTTCTCCACATCCTCCAAAATATCCAACCATAAATGTTCCCCAAACGGTGTCTGTTCTCACTCTTCCCTCACCCACAACAATCCAGCTATATTGAGCAAAAGCCAGGTAAATGTCCTCCCGGAGCACCTTGCTGTCATTACTGCCCTTCCACCTTATCTCCTCCCCTGCCCTTTTTGCCCTGCCCAGGATCAGCCTTCTAGCTGGGGTACCCCTGCTCACCGGGACCAACTGACTGCATGCCTTTGGCCTTATGAGCCGTGTCTCACATGGCTGCTTTTCTGCTGTTTTGTGGGTTTCACTTGTCTGTCTCCCCCTCTCGAAAATGAATTTCTCCAGGATTGGACCATGACTTAACTGATTTTTATTCTTAGAGATCAGCCTAGTGCTGCACATGGTGGACTCTTGAGAAATGTTTTTGGAAAGAACAAACTAATGAATGAAATTTGTGTTTTCCACAACTGAAACTACCCTTATCAAGAAATAGTAACAGCTACTGCATTAAGCAAATCCTTTTAACTGATTATTTGAATATGTTTAAATCACTGAGATAACTGATGACTAACTAGGTAATACCTATATATTATAATATATATTATATATAATAGTATGAGTAAATATATATAACTAATATTATATACAACCCAATGTTATAATATAAAAAATTGTTATACATAAAACATTATTTATATATAGGTATATGTTCACATAAATAAGTTTCACAGTGAATGATACAGTCATAAGTCACCTCTATCTGTCACTGAAAGAATTAGTTGAACCACCACTGTTGTTTTGCCAAGATAGTCATTTTTAATTTTTTATAATAGACATCAGGCATACACAGAAGTGAGAGAAGGGAGACAGAACAATATAATAAACCCCATGATCTTATTACCCAACAATGGTCAGCTCAGAACCTACTTCATCTATGCCCTCAGCTAACTCTCTGCCCTGTATTACTTTAAAACAAATCTCAGGCATATCACCTATAAATATTTCAGTAAGTATCTCTTTTTAAAGTGTTCTTTTTAAAATATAATGTCAAATCACACCTAAAATCTTAATAATTCTTTAATATCAAATATTTCATCAGTATTCAAATTTCTAATTGACACATAAATGTTAATAATGTATTATAGTTTGTTTATGGAATCAGAATGCAGAAGCAATCCACACATGGCTGGTGGATAAATTTCTTAACTTCTTTTCAATTCATAAGTTCCCCCCTTCCTCTTCTCTTTCTTACAAGATATTTGTTGAAGAAACAAGCTCGTTTGTCTTGTAGATCTTTCCAGTATGGGTTTTGCCATCTCCATTCAAGTGATGTCTCCTGATATGATCCTGCATCCTCTGCATTTCCTATAAACTGGTAGTTGCATCTAGAGGCTTGTTGAGATTCAAGTTTCATCCATTGGCAAGACTACCTCAAAGGTGGTGCTGTGTTCTTTGGTCAGGGGGTACATCATTGTCTCTCTTTTTGTGATGTTAGCAGCCACTCATTTTCAATGCCAAGATCCACTCGTTCATTAGTGGTTCTGTCATGGTGTTCATCCAATGCTATCAACCCTTCTTCACTTATTAGCTGGATATTTCTATAAATATAAATTTCCCATTATTTACTATTTGGTTACTGAGTGGTACAGTTTGTATAGGAAAGACAAAATTAATATTTGATTCTCTCTTTAGTGTTCACAATAATGAGTTGGCTCCCTAGCATCTGTCAATGGTGAGCAATTAGGGTTTTTCCTCCCCAGTGTCATTTTGAATTCATGGATTTAATTATATTTGATGAATATCAATCCATTGAAGTTAATGTCCTTATTTGATCCTCAAATTGTTTCATCTTTGACCAGTGGAGCCTGGTTAAAGTTGGCTCTTGAGTCCTTTGGATATGATCATAGTAGCCCATGACAGTTATGTTAAGACATATTAAAACAGCCACAGAATAAAGAGAACTTTCATGCAAATAAGCACCTCTCTTCTCTCCCAGATGGCAATATATCTAACAAAATGCCATGCTACCCACTGAACTGCACTTGACTCAGAGATCTCCTTGAGAAATGCTACAGGAAAAAGACTGGAACCCAGGGGCTAGAGCCATATGCTTTTACCTTGCAGATTGTTGTCAAGCACTCAGGAAATAACTAGGGTATTTTATTAACATGAGGCTTACATTTTGTTTTCTTGAAACTACAAAGCTGCATTTGGCTAGATGATTAGCTTCCAAGAGTATGTAATTGCAACAGTCAACTTCACAACGGTTTCTTTTGGAAGTAAAATTAATATCATGTAGATAATGCCCAAGTTCTAAATGACAAATAGGATTAGTCAAGATGATCCCATGGGCTTGACTTCTCTCTACCTCCTTCCCTCTAGCAGTGGGCTATAATCCCATCACGCGGGAATGGCCTGGACATCAAAAGCTCAGCAATGAGAGAGCCACAAAAGGACAAGGAAGGCACCCGGCCACCACTGCTAAGTATGAAATATCCATTCCTGAAAATGTTTACAAACCATGGAGAGAAAATTTGCCTTGGATTACTTAGGGTAGGTTATAATTTACGGTAACAGAGTAGGTAGGGGCACCTGGGTGGTTCAGTTGATTAAGCATCTGCCTTTGGCTCAGGTTATGATCCCAGGGTCCTGGGATCCAGGGCTGCATCAGACTCCCTGCCAAGTGGGGAGTCTGTTTCTCCTTCTCCCTCTGCCCCTCCCCCTGCTTGTGCCCTATTTCTCTCCTACTCTCTCTCAAATAAAAAAAAATTTAAAAAAAAAACAGAATGGGTAGATCAATTTAAATGTTTCTTCCAACTAACGTGGGACGAATGTTGTCTGACCAGTTAACAAAGCACAAACACAGGCATACCTTGGAGCTATTGCATGTTAAGTTCCAGACTACCATAATAAAGTAAATATCACGATAAAGCACATCAAATTAATTTTTTGGTTTCCCAGTGCATGTTAAAATATGTTTACACTATACTGAAGTCTATTAAGAATGTAATACAATTGTCTCTAAAAAAGTATATACTTTAATCAAAAATACTTTATTGCTGGGGTGCCTGAGTGGCTTAGTAGGTTAAGCATCCAACTCTTGATTTCTGCTTGGGTCATGATCTCAGGCTCATGAGATTGAGCCCCATGTTAGGCGCCACACTGGGTGTGGAGCCTGCTTCAGAATTTTTCTGTGCCCCTCCCCCCCAAAAAATATTTTTTTGCTGAAAAATACCAACCATCATCTGAGATTGCAATATGTCATTATCTTTTGTTCATTATCTTTTTGCCTTAGTGTTGATGGCTGCTGACTGATCAGGATGGTAGTGGTTGAAGGCTGGGGGGCTGTGCAGTTTCTTAAAATAAGATAACAATGAAGTTTGCCACATCAATTGACTCTTCCTCTCACAAACAATTTTTCTGTGATGCTGTTTGATAGCATTTTACCCACAGTAGGGGGACTTCTTTCAAAATTGGAGTCAGTCTTCTCAAACCCCGCTGCTGCTTCATCAACTAAGTTTATACAGTATTTATAAATTATATATATATATATATATATATATACATATATATATATATATATGTATATATATATATCTCCTTTGTTGTCATTTCAACAATCTTCTCAGCATAGGAGATCATAGCTCAAAAAAAACACTTTCTTTGCTCATCCATAAGGAGCAGCTCCTCATCCATTCAAGTGTTATCATGAGACTGCAGCAATCCATCATATCTTCAGGCTCCACTTCTAATTCTAATTCTCTTGCTGTTTCCACCACATCTGCAGTTAACTTCTTCCACTGAAGTCCGGAACCCCTCAAGTCACCCATGAGGGTTGGAATTTCTTCTAAACTCCTGTTAATGTTGAATTTTGACCCCTTCTCATGAATCATGAATGTTCTTAATGGCATCTAGAATAACGAATACTTTCCAGAAGTTTTTTAATTTACTTTTCCCAGATCTATGGCAGCTATAGCTTTATGAAATGCATTTCTTAAATAAGACCTGAAAGTGAAATAGATCCTTGATCCATGGACTGCAGAATGGATGTTGTATTAGCAAGCCTGAAAAAAATATGAATCTTGTTGTACATCTCCATCGGAGCTCTTGGGTGACCAAGTGCATTGTCACTGAAGAGTAATGTTTTGAAAGAATTTTTTCTGAGCAATAGGTCTCAACAGTGGGCTTAAAATATTCAGTAAACCATATTGTAAACAAATGTGCTGTCATCCAGGATTGTTGTTCCCTTTATAGAACACAAGCAGAGTCGATTTAGCATAATTCTTAAAGGCCCTAGGACTTTCAGAATGGGAAATGAGCATTGGCTTCAATTTAGAGTCACCAGCTGCATTAGCCCCTAACATGAGAGTCAGCCTGTCCTTTGAAACTTTGAAGCCAGCCATTAACTTCTCCTCTCTAGCAATGAAAGTCTGAGATGGCATCTTCTTTCAGTGGAAGGCAATTTCATCTACATTGAAAATCTGTCCTGTAGTCATTAAGGCTCTTAGGTCTAGATCTAGAACTTCTGCATAATTTGCCGCAGCTTCTCCATCAGCACTGGTGGCTTGCCCCTTGCACTTTTAATACTATAGAGATGGCTTCTTGCCTTAAACCTCATGAACCTACCTCTGCTAGCTTCCAATTCTTATTCTGCAGCTTCCTCACCTCTCTCAGCCTTCATAGAATTGAAGAGAGCGAGGGCCTTGCACTGCATTAGGCTTTGGTTAAGGGAATATCATAGCTGGTTTGATCTTCCATCCAGAACACTCAAACTTTATCCATATCAGCAATAAGGCTGTTTCACTTTCTTATCATTCGTGTGTTCACTACAGTAGCACTTTTAATTTCCTTTAACAATGTTTCCTTTGCATTCACAACCTGGCCATCTGTTTGGCACGAGAGGCCTAGCTTTTGGGCTATCTCAGCTTTCAACATGCCTTCCTCACTAAACTTAATTATTTCTAGCTTTTGATTAAAGTGAGAAACTTGTGACTTTTCCTTTCACTTGAACACTTAGAGGCCATGATAGGGTTATGAACTGGCCTAATGTGAATATTGTTGTGTCTCAGGAATTAGGGACACCCAAGGAAATGGAGAGAGGCAAGGGATTAGTTGGTCAGATCACATAGGGCATTTATCTATTTAAATTCGCCATCTTATATGGGTGTGATTTATAGCACCCCAAAACAATTGCAATAGTAACATCAAAGACCCTGATCACAGGTTATCATAACAAATATAATAATAATGAAACAGTTTGAAATATTTCGAGAATTACCAAAACGTGACTACAGAGACGCAGAGCACATGCTGTTGGGAAAAAAGTGTCAGTAGATTTGCTCAAAACTGGGTTGCCATAAACCTTCAATTTGTAAAAAACACAGTATCTACAAAGCTCAAAAAAGTGAAGACAATAAAATGAGGTACACCTATATATGATCATTCCTATCAGTCACAAAGCATCTTCATTGTCTCATTTTCAACCCCCCCTCCCTCACCATTTTTTCTCACCTGCAAGCATTCACTCATTCATTCATTCATTCATGCTATGACTAGTGATTGAACAGCTTCTACATGTCAGGAGCTGGGGTGCACTGTGATGAACAGAAAGAGCAAGATCTCTACATTCAAGTTTTCTTTCTGGTTGGAGAAATAGTCAAAATATAAGTAAAGGACTCAACAAAATAGTTTAGATAGTGCCACATGTTTGAAAGAAAATGAAACAGAATAAAACGATAGAGAGCCATTATAAGGCTACCTAAAATAGCTGATTGGAGAGGGTTGCAGATGAACTAGAATAGGGATCAGTAACTTTTTCTGTAAATTGCCAGACAGAAAGTATTTTAAGCTTTGCAGACCATATAATTGCAAGTACAAAACTTCTTTGACCCAGCGATAGGGTTATCATCCTGATAAACTCATCCTAAGTTGAAAATATCCTAAGTCAAAAATGCATTTAATATACCTCTACTACTATCATAGCTTAGCCCAGCCTTTCTTGAATGTGCTCAGAACACTTACAGTAGCCTACAGTTGGGCAAAATCATCTAACACAAAGCCTATTTTATAATAAAGTGTTGCCTATTTCATATAACTTGCTGAATACTGTATTGAAAGTGACAAATACAATGGCTGTCTGGGTACAGAATGATTGTAAGTGTATCTATTATTTATCCTTGTGGTTGTGTGGCTGACTGGGAGCTGTGGCTTGTTGCCACAGCCTAGCATCATGAGAGAATGTCATACAACATATCGCTAGCCCAGGAAAAGATCAAACTTCATTTCTACTGAATGCATATTGCTTTTGCACCATCAGAGAGTCAAAAAAAATCATAAGTCAAAACATTGCAAGTCAATGACCATCTGTACTCAGCTCTACCACTGCAGCATGAAAGCAGCCTTAGACAATACGTAAATGAATGGGTAGAGCTGCGTTCTAATAAAACCTCATACAAACACAGGTGGATTTGGCCTGTGGGCTGTAGTTGGCCAACCGCTGAACTAGAAATCTATTTCATTGATGTCTGGATGGTCCTACTCAAGAGGCCCAGCCATCTTTCCAGAGTAGCTTCTGTAGACAGACCAAAGCTAACCTATTATTCTAACAACGTTGCAGGGGACGTTGAAGTACATAGTCCTACTTGGCTCAAGTCTCACTACCCAAGTGTATAATAACTGAGGATTTAGGATAGTACCCTTAGGAAAAGAAAGGGGATAATTACATCTTGACTTGAGCTCTTTATTGCAATGTTTGAAGTATGCTGCTTTAGGAAGCCTGAAGGTGCCACCCAATGTGTGAGCCTGTTTAGCAATATCTTGTGCAAAGTCTTTTGGAAATCCTAATAGTCTCAGTCCACTGTCTTATAACCCTCTGCTTTCCACATTATCTCCTTCATGCTCTTTCTCTCTTTTTTTCCCCCACCACATTAGTCAAACAAGATTTACCTTTTATAAAACCACAATGGCTAGTTTTTTGTCAGTTCATATTTCTCCAGATGTTCTGTGATCTCATTCTTTCTTAATGTCTCTCAGATCTGCCTACCTCTGAGGTTAGGCTGGATGGTCTATAATTTCTCATCCCCTGCCACTCTAAATGGGTCTCTGGCTAAGCAAAAGCCCCCTTCAGTGAGGTCAGCCAGAGAAAGTCACACATATCATAAACATGCCGTGAGCTATTCAGCAATAACATTCAGTGGAGTTTGCTATAGTTCAGAGGCCAAGGGGATTTGGCAGAAAAAAAATACACAAAAGGCTATTCTGTTGGAGTAAGCTTGTCAAAGTCAACTGCTAAAGAAAACTAGAGCCAGACTTTTGGCATCTAGAAAGGGAAGAAAAGATATTCTTCCCATCCATTTTTCTGAGGTCCCCAGAATAAGAAAACAGATACTATATGCGGTTGCCTATGCTTTCATTATGATTTCACTCTTCTCATTATTAAACCACAGTGTCAAATCCAAGTTCAGCTGTGACTTGACCCAGAATTATGGGTTTGTCTGCTAGAGGCACAACCTGCCCCATCTTTGCAAATGGATCTGCCCCATACACACAAACGCTGATAAAAATGTGCAAAATCCAAGGCTGAGGGAACATACATTGCTTTAGGGTCTGTGCCATCTGTTCNNNNCTGCTCTCTGTTTCTCATTTTCACATTCTTTCCTCTCAGACACTAACCCAACCTGACAAGACCCAGGGACTCCTGAAATTTGTATCAGATCTCCTTGCTCTTCCAACCCTGGTTCTTATCTTCACCCTCTGACCCTCCATGATGCAGTGGTGGGTAGAGGTCTGCTTGTTTTCCAATGTAACCCTGAAAAAGCTGGACCAGCCAGGCCAGCATCATCAGGTCTCCACTGTAGAAATTGGAGGGGTGGGAAAATCAGTTACCAGAAGTTGAAATATAGGAGCATGGGAATGAGTGAAAATGTGAGACCATTACTGAACCCAATTCTAGAAAGTCACTTCAGGGCCAGAGCTAGGGCTGGTGCAGTTTCGAAGGACATCAGTAAAACTGGGCTGGAAGTCTGATTCTGGGAGGTTGTCTAGGGCAGATAAAACCCCAAAACATTGGATATCATTACTAGAAAACCAACCCCAGGGACATGTTGACAGCAAGGTCAGAAAGCTGACCTGAATACAGACCAAGGCAAAGCTCCTAAAACAGAGCTCCTTCCATTGGCCTAATCTACAACCATATAGGGGTCCTTGAGTACACAGTACAGCAGGAGCAGGGAACAAATTGGACTGAGCAGGACACGGTCTTCAGCTGTCCTTGACCTTCTAGTCAAATGATCAAAAATCTTGTTTCAGCTTCATGACAAGGTTTGAAGTAAAAGGAGCTTTGTCCGTGCTTGGGCCAAAACATTCAAGAGAAGGTAGCACCACCTCCCAGCCCTGCCCAAGACGAAGCTGGTAAGGGTCTGGTAATAGGTTGGTACCCAGTGGGGGAAGGTGGGGAAGAACAGCGGAGGCAGCTGAGGAGCTACCCGAGGCCATCTCAGTTTCCCCTTTAAGAAAGAAAGCATTTCTTTCCCAGGGCGGGAGGAATGTGGGGTGGAGAGTCTCTGTCAGGGGAGCGTGTGAAATAAATGACTTCACCCATAGAGACAAAGAGTTGTCTTGAGTCATTAGCATTCTGGGCCTACATGCACCTCATGGTGTTGCAAACTGGCTGGTTGGGGTTGAAAGGGTAGCCCAGAGTCATGAAAACAATGTTGACCAATTCACACGAAAGTTGAGCCCACAAACGCTGGCCCACAGCATTGAGCAGCAATGCCTGAAGGTGGCTTTTTGAATGCAGCCCCGGACTCCAAGATCTAAAATACAATGACTGCATCTACCTCTTCTTGGGGGGGGGGGGATCTAGGCACTGACAAATATCAGAGTATTTATTGTCAGCAGCAAATAGAAGAGAGAAGATTCCTAAAACAATGCCCAGCTGTGTAAATCAAAAGCATCATGTTCTAATCAGCAGTTCAGTTTTATCATTCAATGGAGATGAGCCACATTCAGTGTATTAACAGCACAGGACTGAGAGCTAACACATCACCCTGAAGCAGGATTCAGCCAAACAGAAACGTCTTAGGACCCATCGACCTCTTTTCAGGCCAGTGTCCCTATGAGGAGGAGATGATGCTTCTCCAGGGCTTGGGCTACTTGCCTTCCCTCCGACCCATTCTCAAATGAAGCCTTTGCCTCAGAACCTGGAAGGTGAAACTAGTCTGGTCAAGGAATCCTCTGTGAGGCCAGAAAGACAGACAGAGGCTGCTCATCTCATTCCTCTGAAAGGAAACATTTGCATTTTCACATAGCCCTTCCGTGACCTAACCCAGAAAATGCTAAGGAGAAGAAGAAAGGTATTCACAGGCCATTCTGAATGTAACAATTAGGAGGAAATAAAACACTGGATTTGGAATTGGACAAACCTGGTTTCAGAGCATGTTATTCTATGTAGTTTTGAGCAAACGACTTTTCTTTAAGTCTGTTGTTCCTCCTTCCCCTGCTGCTCTCTTTTCTTCTTCACAACAACATTTTGGTGAGCACCTTCTCTCTCCTAGGCTCATGAGTACATTAAGGAAGATAAAAACCACTTCCCAGAATTGTTGTGGGAATTAAATTTCGGACTCTACCTCAAGCATGTAGGCCCGTGCCTAGCACAGAGGAGACGCGAAGGAAACCCATTCGAGCGTTCTCTGTGCAAGAGCAGCCCCAGGCAGCTGAACTGAGTACTTAAGCAGCTCAGGGAACAACTTCATTGTTGAGAGGAGCCCCGGTGGCCAGACACCTGTCCCTTGATTCCAGTGCCTGGAACATCTTGAGTGGGTGAGTGCGTGTTCTCTACATCTGGGGGAGCACGAGGAAGCTCAACAGGCCAAGCTTTTACAGGCTGGTCAGGAGAACAAGGCACAGGCCATGCACTGTTGTTTGGGAAAACTTCCCTTTGTGTTGTAAACTCCACATCTTAAGAACAGGCCTCAAAATCAGAACTCAGAGTTCCAGAGCTGATGATTTTAAAGAAAATAAAATCATTTTAAAGAAAATAAAATCATCAGCTGCAACATTCTCAAGTGTCCTTTAAAAATGAATTGGGCAAGTCAGGAATTTAACAGAAAGTATTCAGAACTAGAAAGGACTTTCAGGATAACCAAAGGCAGATATTAGGTATATAAGGAGACCAGGAAAAAGAATGGCCAGAGGACTAGTGTCGTGAAACAGTTTGTGGAAGAACAGGAATTAAAAAGAGGATTTCAGGACATCCAGGTTCTATGATATGTTATCCAGCTGGCCTCTGCAATTTCTCAGGCCAAAAAAAAAAAAAAAAAAAAAGTGACCTTGGCTTCTGGCTTCTTCACAGAAGAAAAAGAAAGGGAAGATTGGTATGGCACAAAGTGCATGGGCCTAAAAATTTAGCCTATGGAGTCCAATTTGGGCCACCAGGCTGAGTGACTGAGTCCAGGTAATGTCACCCACCTCCATATCTGCCATCAGAAACTGTTGGGCAGCTGCTGAGAGCTCTGTCCTAACTCCAGATATTACAGGCATGCAACTCTCCCCAAAAGAGTAATAGAACACCCAGGGTGCACTTGGCTAACAGACTCACTCCAAGCTCTTTTCCTCACTCTGTCCAAATAAAGGCAACCGCTCTCTGCCCATCTTTTGTCAATAGTATTTTTGTGCTATCATCCCCGGGGTCACTGGTTGTTTGTTTTTGGAGTGTTTTCTGGGAAGCTTTTTTACTGCCATGCCGAGCCTCTGCAGTGAGTTTAGAAGAGCCTCAATCACACAGGACATCTCAGAGAGTAAGAAAAGAAAAGCAAAAAGGAAAAAAAAAATAAAGAATCGCAATATTAATATTAAGCTGGCCTATCCCAAACTGCATAATTGCACAACTGGGCAAATAGAATTGTGCCTTCCTTTGACTCTGAAATCCCCCACCACTAAGGCAAAAAAGAACAGGTCAAAAGCTCAGATCGTTATTGGTTAAGACAAGAAAGTGAGTCCTTGGATTTAAATTCCTCTTTTTTTATGGGTTTTTTTTTTTTTCCATAAATGCAACTCAACTCATATGCAGTCAGCAGCTCCTCCACTGCATGAGGACACCAAGGTGGAGAAGGGTCAGCCCAGCCTTCAGGGAGATCATGGTCTGGTAAGACTAAAAGGGGATGAGAACAGAATTGCAACCTAATACCCATAACACCTAGCAGAACATAAGTAATTCATTCAGTCATCTGAGCCTTCTTTCGTTCTATAGACATGTATTGGCCTATCTGTTATGTGTCAGGGCAAAATGCTTAGAACTGGGAATTTAAAGAATAAATAAGCCAGCATCCCAGCCTTCTAGGAATTCATAGTCCCATTGAGGATACATATATGTCTGGTGCCATGAGACAGAGTCACAAGGATTCAGAGAGAGGAGAACTTTCATTATGAGGTGATTAAACCAGCCCCCAAAACAGAGGTGACATGTAAGGGAGAGCTTGTGTATTTCCTGTCCCAGACTTGGAATCAGCCATGTCTCCAAGGACATCTAAAAACAGAGGTCTAGAGCTGTCCAGACAGAAGAGCAGTCCAGGTGAGTGCAGATCAGAACAACAGCACAGAGGTGGGAAAATAGGAGGGAGGCTCCGGTCAGCTGGGCTGGTCCATGGCAGAGCACACAGAGGGGCAGCAGGGTCCTAGCTAGAAACTCAGGTTGGACCAGGCTGGAAAACACATTTGGAATACCCCGCTGACAGACCTGATGGGTCAGGAGGCTAGCAGGTCAGCTGGGCTGGTCCGTGGCAGAGCACACAGGGGGGCAGCAGGGTCCTAGCTAGAAACTCAGGTTGGACCAGGCTGGAAAACACATTTGGAATACCCCGCTGACAGACCTGATGGGTCAGGAGGCCAGTGAAATGGCAACATGAAAGCAGGACGTGACTAGTTCTGGGCTTCAGGAAGATCTGGCAGCAGTCAGGAAGATTCTGGTAGGAATCAGAACTGGTGGGTCAAGTTTGCTATTGCAATTGACTTTGAAAGTAATGGAGAACCCTAGTTCCCAAATGGTGGTTTTGACATATGTTTCCCACAAGAAAACAGGAGTCTTTGACATACATTTTCCACAAGAAACCAGGCATTCTTGGAGACATGGCTGCCTCCCAGTCTGGGACAGGAGATAGATAAGATGGATCTGGGGTATCCTGTTATGTCAGATAACAAAGAAGTTATCAAAGACTACTGGGTTGTGCAAAAAGAACTTGAAACCTACTTGGAGAAGCTATCACAGGCCAAACACAGAGCTATTCAAATACCACATCAGGATCACAACTGAAGGGAATCAAAACACATCACATATTAAGTCTACAATCTCATATTTAAAGAAAAGCATTAATTGGTCACTGCTAGAAGATGCTGGAAAACCGTTAAGGAAGGGAAAGGATCATGCACTTATCTTGTCTTTCCTACGTGAAATGTACCACTGGGAACCCACATTTTCAATGAAAGGAAGTTTACCTTCTTATGATGATAAATACATAAGGAATGATAGAATTTAGAATATCACCATTTTAAAAAAAGATTTTATTTATTTATTTGACACAGAGACAGCCAGTGAGAGAGACAGCCAGTGAGAGAGAGACAAGCAGGGGGGGTGGGAGAGGAAGAAGCAGGCCCCCAGCAGAGGAGCCTGATGTGGGGCTCGATCCCAGAGTGCCGGGATCACGCCCTGAGCCAAAGGCAGACGCTTAATGACTGAGCCACCCAGGCACCCCTAGAATATCACCATTTTGCCACTTCTTATGAATGAAGGTTCTAAGCATCAGTGACTGTTACAGGAGAGACAAGCAGATGTTATGTGCCTTCTACACCATTCTGAAGTACTCTTGCCAAAAAAAAAAAAAATCTGTAAATCAGATCTGTAGGTATACCAATTTATGGGAAAAACAAGGCACAGAGGAACATGTCTAATGCCATCACAGGATACAATTAGCAAGATTCAGACTGTGGAAAAAAATCTAAAGATGAAAGACCTGGTTTCTTCAACAAATACTTTGCAAGGAAAAGGAAACGAGAGATGAATGGAGAACCTATAGCTTAAAAGACACTTAAAAGTGCTATCGACCATTCACAAATTCAGACTTTAAATGGATCCTAGTAGAAAACAGACTGTGAAAGATAAAACCATTTATGAGATTTAAGTACATAATAATATTAAGAAAATATTGTTAATTTCTTGCTTGAGCTGTAAATAATATATTATGGTTATGTTTCTTAAAAATCTACTTTTGTATGTGTTTTAAATGTTCCATAACGAAAGGTTAATAGTAAAATCAAAACAATAAGAAAGAGTGAAGGATTGAATAAAGAGTTGAGGAGAGAGAGACAAAGGGCCAGAGACATATCCTTATAGGCCTGCAGGGAAACCTAGCCCCTGGCAGAGTGCCTGGCTGGGCAGTTGCTCAGGTCCTAACAGCTCTTGGCTGTTCCTCTTCTCTTGTCTTGGCTGAAATTCTCCTTTGTTTGCATTTTCCTACCTCTTTTTCAGTGTCTTCTCACCTGCAACATTCTGGTCAAACTTCACCTCTTTCTTGCAGCATTTTCTGACTGCCACCCCTCCCCAGGAGTATCGGGTATAACCTCGTCCTCCTCTTCCCCTGTGCATGCTTGCTAAAGTTTTTCACCACCATGCCTACCTCTCTCCAGCCCAAGGACTACGTCAAATGCATGCTTGCATTCTCCATGCCTAGTGAAATGCTTGTCACACAGTAGACATTGAAATAGTTGGACAAAGAATGAATGGATGACTCTGAACTTGGGGTGACCATGGCAAGTGTGATGCCAATCACAGAATTAAGGAGACATGAGAACTTAGATTGAGAGAGGATGATGCACTTGGCTTCAAGTCTAAGACTCAAAGGACTTGGACTCAGAAAGGAAACTTGGAGTCAGAACTACAGATTGGAAGCCCCTTCCACAGAGATGAGCCCTGAAGCCATTGGAGAGGAGAGACCTGCAATGCAAGAGGAACATTCCATGAGATGGCTGTTGAGGACAGACTTGGGAACTAGAAGGATGTAACAAAAGAAAACATGTTAAAAAAAGAGAGAGAGAGAGAGAAAAGAAGAAGGTGATACAATTTTTCAAGAAGGAGGTAGGGTGTAGGACAGAATTCCAGATGGATCCTTGGAAGGACGGAGCCCTGTGAAAGTCTGAACTATGCCTGAAGAGGCGGCCCTCAGTGCCCCCACAAGGACATGGCTCTAGCAAAGAGCAAGTGAAGGAGGGCAGAGACTAGAGGTCAGACTTCAAGGTCAATGGAGGCAGAAGCAGTTGATAAGGAAGTGTAACTGTGGCTCTCTTTTCATGAAGCCAGTGATAAAGAGATAGCAAGAAGTAGTAGCAGCATAGGACATATTTTTTAACATTGCAAAAAAGAAAGGTTATGACACAAAACATTCCTGGGAGAGACATGCGGGAATGAGGAACTTCTGACTTCCAACCTCTGAATGTCTGTTCTTTGTTTTACTCCTGTGTGTGATGGAGATAGCAAAATGTTATTATTACTGGCTCTTAGAGCTGTGACCAAAACTATACAAAACTATGCAAAAGATGATATTTATGCATCAGTTACCATTGCTAGTCTGTTCCAAGTGTTTTACTGACATCAGCTCACTAAGCCCTCCCAGTCCCACCTGATGGGCACGGCACTGGTATTATCCCAACTTATAGGAGAAGAAATGAAGGCACCATGAGGTTAAGTAACCTGTGCAAGGTCAGCTTGTGCAAAAGAGATCTGGACCTTGAACCTGCTAATCTGGCTCCAGAGTCCAAGTTCTTCACCACCACGACCTGTGACCTCCAATGTAAGGTGAGGTAAGTATTATTAGAACCATCTTATAGAGGAGAAAGCTAGTTCAGTGAAGATGAGGAATGTGCCAACTAGACAGAGTCAGAGCCAAGACTCAAATCCATGTCTTCCTGTGCCAAGTCCAGCATTCTTTCCATTACCTACTATTACCTCTTCTCAATAAAGGAGACAAGATGTTACCTACAGAAAGAGAGAGAAGATTCCAGGGGAACTGGGCTCCTGGAGAGAATTTTTAAAAAGAAAGAAGCTTGAAAGAGCTCTTGTGCATAATGTGATAATGAGTCAACAACATGAGTACGATTTCAAGCCATAGGCTATAACCAAAAAGCAAATTCCAATGGAAGAGTTATCAGTAAATATTTGTTGAATTAATGAACTAATGAATGAAACTGATAGTGAGATCGCCTTTTCCTCCACCCATTAGCCTCCAAAAACATCACCCGAAATAAGCTATATCAATAGAAATGATGACTAGCATTTTTTGAAGATTATGTTCCCAGCTCTGTGCCAACCATGTTAAATGCATAATCTCATTTAATTTTCATGACAATGCTACCCAGTACCATACTATTATTACTAAATCCATTTTACAGAGATGGCACACGTGCCTTCCCTAAGGAAGCTCGACTAGTAAATTGGGGACCAAGATTTAGGCCCGTCTTTGGCAGGCTCCAGAGTCTGTGTTCTTAATCACTAAAGATGTCAGTCAGTGTTTGCCTTGTCCACCAGGCTTCTAGGAGATTTGACCCCAACCTTGGATATTCATGTCTCAGAGTCCCTGTTGGAACCACCTAATCCAGGCTCCTAACAATGGCTGATGGCTGGGAAGTGAGCATTTAATCCAAGTGTTGTCCTACTAGAGGCTGACTCCCGACCAAGGATTTGATGTAAAAAGATAAAATGGAACAATCAGATTTATCCTATGGAAATTTAAAAATGGGTAGCCAAGGCACTAAGCAGTTAGAAGAAAAAATAAAGTTATATATGAGCATGAGTAGGGTTGGACCATAGAGCCCTTGTACGACTGTATATAAGCCAACTGACGGAGTGAGAGGAAGTCAATGGTGGTGGAGGTGGGTGGCACAGATACACAGAAAGTAGCAGCAATGTTATCAACAATGAGGAAAACCCAACAGCTCCTAAAGGAGTCAATAAAAAAAAGAAGATTTGGTACCTTATGGTCTTCCTGTTCCTGTTCCAGTGAGGTCTGGATATTGTGCAGTTCATTTCTTCAGAAGCCAGACTTCAAGATGGGACCCAGTGATCCCCACCTCCCGGTATTCATACCCTTGCAGAGCCGTCTTCCACAGGGTTGGTATGTGTGATAATAGAACACGGCAGAAGTGATGGTGCGTCACTTCGGGGATTAGATTGTAAAAGACGTTTATAAAAAAAAAGGTCTTAAGGCTAGGATTAGGTTATAAAAGACTGTGGCTTCTGTCTTGGCTTTCCTCTTTTGGATCACTCCCTCTGAGGAAGGCCGGCTGCCATGTCATGAGGACACTCAGACAGCCTGTGGAGAGGCGTGCCTGGAAGAACAGAGATTGTCAGCCAACAGCCAGTGAGGTAAGGCCTGTCAACAACCATGTGAGTCAGCCTGGAAGCAAATCCAACCTTAAGATGACTGCTGGACAGCAACTTTATAAGAGACCTGAAGCCAGAACCACCCCGTTGGCTGCTTTTGGATTTCTGACCCACAGAAACTGTGAAATATAAATGTTTGTTGTTTTAAACTACTAAGTTTTAGTGTGATTTGTAATGTAGCAATAGATAACTAATACACTTTCATAGCTCCTAGGAGATTCGTTGCTCTATATTTTGCCCTAACAAGCTTCCTTCCAGAAAGCATCTACTTGTTTCAAATGGTTTGAATATGACTTTGTTTCTTCAGGCTTAAAGGACCACACATGAACCCAAACCACTGCGCTCAGTCCTTAGAGACAACTCTCCCTGGAGCTTCGACAACTCACCTTGATTTCTGAGCCTATTTTCATTCCATCTGCTCTGCTCAAATAACTGCCTGGGTTAGGATGCATCTTGTTCTCTTCTTTTATCTGCATCCATGTGGTTCCAAACGAGTTGCCCAACTTTGACCTACTGACAGGCTAACTGGTCATCTAGGTGTTGCCTTGGCCTGGCCTTCTAGCCTTTTGTGAGTCTCACAATGCTGACTTCAAGTAAGTCTCCTCTTCCCACTATCACCAACGTCTCAGTCTCTACAGTGAGGAACAAGACAGGGATGTCCACTCTCACCACTGTTATTCGATATAGTACTGGAAGTCCTAACCTCAGCAATCAGACAACAATAAGAAATAAAAGGCATCCAAATTAGCAAGGAAGAAATTAAACTTTCACTATTCACAGACAACATGCTATTCTACATAGAAAACTTGAAAGACTTCACCAAAAAATTACTGGAACTGACACACGAATTCGGGAAAGTCACAGAATATAAAATCAACGTACAGAAGTCTGTTGCATATCTATACACCAATAATGAAGCAGCAGAAAGAGAAATCAAGGAATCCATCCCATTTACAATTGCACCAAAGCCATAAGATACCAAGCAATGTCCCATTCACCATTAAACAAATCTTCATTAGCACCTACAATATGCCAGCCATGATGCCAGTCACTGGGGACATAGAGATGAAATAAGACACAGCCCTGGTCCTCAAGGAATTTTCAGTCTAGTTAGAGAAACTGGTGCGTGAATAAATAATAATTTAATGTGAAGTAAAGATTTCCATGGAAGTGGTGACATTTGAGTGGTTCAGAAAAGCTAACAAGGGGTCCTCCAATTAAAGAGCATGAGAAGCTGATTCCAGGCAAAGGGAACAGCAGAGAAAAGTTTTGCATTACCAATGAAAATGGAAAAGTCCCCTTAGAGTTTGCACTGGCTACTTGCTTAGAAATTAGGCATTTCGTATGCATACCTTTTGATCTAGTAATTCTCAGAACTGTACTTCACAGATATCTCAGAGCCTAACCAGAAATGTATTTTATGGATAAATTCAAAACGTACGTGAAGACATAGATACACAGATGTTATTGCAACTTTTTTTTTTCGATAGAGGAGAAAAGGAACACAGCCTAAATGCTCATTATCAGTGGAATAGTAGAAATAGATTATGTACATTCCTACAATGAAATGCTAGGCAACTGTTAATAGAATGAGCCAACTCTATAGGTATAGCTATAAGATATATGAAACAAAATGAAAAAAAGTGCAGAGAAATATAAATAGCATACTACCAATTGTAGGCAGGGGTGTGTGTGTGTGCTTGCCTTTCTGCTTATTCATTAACTCATTCAACAGATATTGTTGAGCTCCTCCTATGTGTCCAGCACTATTCTAGAAGCTGGGGATTCAGTGGTGAACATAACAGAATATAGGATATCAAACTGACATTCTGGGATGACAACAGATCAACAGTAACAATTGCTGCCCCGGGGGCAGGTGCACTAAGGGCTGAGAATCAGGAGTGTGAGTTTCACTGTCACTTTGTATATTTCTTGGTACTACTTGAAGTTTTTACAATGTTTAAGAGTTATCTAGTCCCCCAGATTTTTAATTAGAAGACAATAATCATTTCATAGAATTAAACCACTTGCAGTAAAGTCAGATTTAATGCTGCTCCAAAGCACATTCATTCTACATTCCCTACTCATTCTATTCTTTCCATAAAGAAAAACCTCAAGCCAAGAAATGCTCCAGGAAATATCTTTCAGACTGATGGTTTCTGGTCTGAGCTTATCTCTAGACCAGAAAAGGGTCAGCTGTAATCAAAACGTGTGATTTATTTTATTTTATTTTTAAATAATTTTATTATGTTATATTAGTCACCATACAGTATATCCTTAGATTTTGATGTAGTGTTCCAAGATTCATTATTTGCATATAACACCCAGTGCACCATGCAATATGTGCCCTCCTTAATACCCATCACCGGCCATTTTTTTAAAGACAAAATTCCACCCTAAAGTCACAGAGAAGAATAAATTGATTTTTGTGATGGGCTCTGAGTTGGTTACTAAGACACAGTCCCTCCTGTGAAAGAAATAACAGGGTTGGACATGATTAGTATCATTCAAGTACATTGCCACAACGTAATTTTACAAATGATTCCCAGCAATGAGGGAGAAAGAATGTGCCAAGATTCCAGTAGCAGCCCTAATGGCTGGGGTTTGGGCTGGTTCTGGAAGGGGGACACTTGCTGAAATATCAGACATCATGCTTTCATTCAGGTCCTCTGGAAACACCCAGTGCTCCCTCCTCCAGCTGAGTAGCCTGCTAACAATATATTACCCTCAGCTCAAACCAACATAATTCACTAATAGCATTGCTGGTGGAGAACCACGTTTAGGCATGTATTTGGATTAGGCGTGATCTGTGATGACAAAGGTTTCAAACTAAGCACAAATAACAAGGATAGATTTATGCAGGCCAGGATGCTCATTGCAGTTATTTATCACAATTACATCATTTTGCTTTGCGGTGGGATGGGGGAATACGAAGCCTCTGGACCCTTTGCCCTGGTTCCAGCCAGCACACAGAGAAGCACTGTTTGAGTGCTCCCCCGCTCCCTCCCCGTCTTGTCAGGGCTTCCTTGACACCCTACATCATCCTGGCTGGTCCTGTCAGACATCTGTCTTTAAACAGAGGCTACCATTCAGACCTGGTCGGATGAGAGTCTTATGATACCTATCATGTCTTTCCAGAGCAAACTGAGGTCACTAAGTACCTGGGAGTGTCACCTCTGTGATTGGAGGCAACGATCTGACCTAAGATTCCAGCATTTGAGCCTCTATCTGCCAGACTACATTGAAACTCCCTCTGAGTTATACTGACTTCAATGTCTCTTTTTGTTCTTTTCCACTGAGTTTTATGGGCAGTGGGTTCCCCTCCCTGCTGGATATGAGGTGTTGTGGCCTCCCAGAGCCAAAAACCACTGTTGGCCCAGGAGGCTCATACTTGGCTTTCAGACAATCCTGGCAGACACTGCCCACGATTTGGCTGAGGGCCGGCTCTGCAGACTTTGTACAGCAACGGAATCAACACAAGGAGACCGTAGAATGCAATAGCTCAGCATTGCCGGTTCAGCTCATCCCGTTCGAAGGATAAGAAAAATGTTACCGTCCATGTCAATTGCATTACATCTACACGCAATGCACAACGATTCTAAAGGTCTTTAGCATTTCAGAATCTTTGACATCTTCCCTGGGGTTTCACACAGTGTCTGAAGCATCCACAAAAGCACCCTCACTGTAAGGTGGACATCAGCATAAGAGAAGAGACACTGGTTGCCCTTGGCCGGGTCAGCCAATATTTACAGCACAGCCAGGCACCGGCGCTGTGTCAAGCACTCTGAGACGATGCTGGGAGGTGCGTGACAGTGTGCACAGCCTCGCTGCTCACCATCACCCTGGGTGAATAGGACATAGAAAAATATCGCTATGCCTGTGTTACAGATGAAAAGCCAAGAAAAAGAGAAGATCGATGCTTTACACAAAGTCACGAGTGAGAATTCAGAGAGGCAGGGTTTGGACCTGCACTTCAAAAGAAAGCCCAGGGGAAACATTCATCCTATTAGCCTTTGTGGATCAGGGCTTATAAAGCTACTGAGTGTGTTTCTTGCACACAGAGACCTATGCCCAGGAAACACGTACCACTATGTGCACAAATCCATGCATGGAGTCCTCTACTTCCCTGGAAATCACGGATTCATTTGCTACCACCTTTTACCAAGAAAACCCTGGAAGGAAAAGAAAGGGACTTCAGGAAAAAAAAAAAAAAAAAAAAAGGAATACAAAATAACTAGTGGAACACAAAGTTGGGGAAGCTAGGATGGTTTAATCCTAAAATAGGGAAGTTTCCAGTCACATAATAAATAATTTTCTATTGAAGAGTCAAGATGTATCTCAGGGTGATTGTACAGAAGTAATGAGAGATGCCAAGAGGTCACTGAAAATTTCTTCCTTTAAGAATCTGCCACATGCACCTAAAAATTCCATTTCCTGGAGGCTCGTGCTTGGCATTCATCTGCATCAACTTATTAACCTTTAATGCCTTGTCACGGATTAAAATCCACCATTCACACATAAAAGCATGGCCGTGCAAAGAGCAAGGCCATGTGGGAATAGGAGGCTGGCTGGAAAGAGAAAGGCAGGCAGGGGCAGTGGGTCTGAGGGCATTGAGACCAAGCAGGTAGGTGGTAGCGGCTGGTGGAGTCCTTGTCATTTGTGGCAGGGGCAGAGGGACGGTGAGGCTGTCGAGAGGCACGGTAGTGAGGAATTTGGTCTTGTGGGACTAGCACAAGCACCTGGAACAGCATGCCCAGTCCACCTAAGTGGTGCACAAGAGGGGTATACAGGGGAACATTCTGCTTTCATTTCTATGCATTCATTTTAATGTATATTAGAAAAATTTTTGCCAGCATAGCCAGCCTGTCATTCCGTAGATCTTAGTGCTTATAACAAAGCTGGGTTTTTAAAAAGTGATTTGATTTAAGATCACTTTGATGAGGGGTCTGCAGACACAGCAGAAATTGTGAAGGGGACATCAAAATAATGGCAGTTTTGAAAATCCTGATTTAGACCTGGGTTACATTCGCAGAAACGCCGAGCACCTCCTCGGCTCCAAGCGCCACGTCGGGTCTAAGAGTACCTGCCCTTGGGGAGTTCACAGGCTAAGGGTAGTGCAGCAAGACAGGCATTGCAAAAGAATGTGCTATGGCTACTGTAAATGCAGAGAGGCAAGGGACCCGCCCAGGGACGCTGCCTGGGAAAGGGAACATGGAAACTGAGTCCAGGAGCATTTGTCAGCATGGGACAAGCATGGGAGGAGCATGGTGTCCCAGACACAGCACAGCCTCATCAAGCCTCAGGCGTCTGAAAGCAGCTATTGCTTTTAGCCTCCTCTACCTCTGTGAGCCTCTACCTCTGTGAAGAGTAGTTCCTGGGGATGGCAGGGAGACAAGAAGGCAAAATAAAGAATTGCCTTCCCAGCCAAGGGGACCAGGTCAAGTGGATATTGGAGGCCCACAGAGACTCTGTGCCAGCTGATCTGATTCTAGGTCCCTACACTGCTCCAGTCCTTACATCTGACTATGAGCTTCCCTGGGGGCTCTGGGTGCTGACCTCCAAAAGCCTCAGCCCCACTTTTTGCCATTTGGGCTGCTTCCACAGAATTCCGAAGTTCTTAGTACCCCCCAAGCCCTGCTTCTGCATTGCTTGTGTGTTTGATCATTCAGTCTTTTGTTCATGACCTTGGACTGTACCATTAATCCAATACCCTCCCCACTGTGGCTCAGAAGTGAGGGACCAGGGACCCCTGGGTGGCTCAGTCGGTTAAGCATCTGACCAGCTCAGGTCATGATCTCAGGGTCCTGGGATTGAGCCCTGTGTCATGCTCCTGGCTCAACAGTGAGTCTGCTTCTCCCCCCTGCCCCACCCCCCGCTTGTGCACATGCTCTCTCTCTTGCTCTCAAATAAATACAATTAAAAAAAAAAAAAAAGTGAGGGACCAGATCCTTTCCCTTAGTGCCTCCCAAAACCAGTGTGCATCTCGTTCGATGGTAAAACCACACAGACTTGAACAGATAGTGGTGGATTTTTCTTTTCCAAAACTAGTGCCTTCCATTTCAGAAACCATGAAAAGTGTACAATGAAAAAGTGAAATTAATTAGAACCCTGAAAACCCACCAACAGCCATCTTCCTAAAAGAGCAGCCAAAGAGAAAGCAGCAGTCCCCACAGCCACTGCGGGCTCTAGCAGGCACCACCAGCTGAAAGAGATAGGCCCCAGACAGCACCCAGGAGGCCAATAAAGGACCATATGCAGCCTTAAGATGCTGTAGGAAACTCGCTGCAATTATGAGCTGACGCATTCGGGGCAATGGTGTAACTCGATACCTCTAATGAGCACCCAAATACACTTTTTAAAAAAATTTTACAATCATGCCATTCTTATAACCAATTTTTTTCTACTTCACCAGACCTAAAAAGAGGGGGAGTAGGCAATCAAAGTAATAGCATAATAATAAAAATATTGAATAAGTTTGCATCTCTTTTGCTCTTTGGTAAAAGAAAAGGGACTTCATACATAATAAGTGCTCAATAAATACAAGTTTTATAACATTATGGATCTAAAGGACATAAAAACACAACAACATTTGAGCCAAAGCTAAGAGGAGTATTTTCCTACAGATGTTGTTAGGAGGCATTTTTTTAATATATTGATTGATTTTAGAGAGAGAGTGTGTGTGTGTGTGTGTGTGCAAGTGGGGGGAAGGGTAGGCAGAGAGGGAGGGAAGCAGACTCCCCACTGAGCGGGAAGCCTGACACAGGGCTTAGCCCCGAGACCCCAAGATCATGACCCTGAGCCGAAACCAAGAATCAGATGCTCAACTGACTGAGCCACCCAGGCACCCTTGTTAGGAGGCATTTAAATGGAGACATTGTTAACACCTATCAAAGCCTTTTATAAAAATGGTACTCACCTATGTTGTGCATCATCTTCACATCTCGGACAGTCTGCACTTCCCTTTACCACTCTACAACCATGTGGTCAGCAAATTCAAGTCATATCATTGGCATTCACGGATGGACAAATGAAGGCCTAGAGGAGTGATGCATTACCATCTCCTAACTGGCCGAAACAGACCTCCTGACTCTGACGGCTCCTCTCCCATATTTCATTCCAAGTACTAATTGTGCCTCAACCCCTGGTTCTCAATGGGGTAAAGATGCTTCATTCTGATTTCCTAAATGGGAATAACCTGGAGAAGAAAGAGTTAGGAAGGAAGGAAGGAAGGAAGGAAGGAAGGAAGGAAGGAAAGAAGGAAGAACCAAAAAAGCAAAAATACCCTGAATCTCATTTCTAAAGAAAATCCCTTTTTCAAAGAGCCTGCTGAGCACTCAACCAATGACTCAGTCTTAAGTGGACGTGCCTACATGCAAAGCATCATGCTTTTAAGAAGAGAGCATTAGATAGGAGGGTTGAGAGCTGAAAGCCAAACCCCTACTGAGATCTCAGAGGTGAGCAGCACTCCTAGATCTAAAGGTAAATTGGTAAGCTCAAATAAAGACCGTTTCACCCTAATGTTAGCATCTATTGTGAGGACTCCAGAAATCATCAGGACATCCCTTCTCATATGTCTTCCCTTCATTACTGAATCTTCCAAGGTTCCATGTTTCTCCCCAACACACAAATTCCCCCCAAACTGCCATGCTCCTAGGCTTCGCCAAACTGTGGCTCTTTCTCTTCCATTTTACAAAACTTGAAATCTATT
>NW_024423343.1:92359156-92420999 GCF_017311325.1 Ursus maritimus | reverse complement strand
TGAACCTTTCTGTTATTAAGCCTGTTTCCCTTTAATCGGGTCAATATGCAGCCTACTAGCATTAGGTACACACTCTACTTTGCCCTAAATTAATTGACATTTGCCTCTGTAGATCTTACCAAATTACTTCTGATGTTTTATTTCTCTCCTTACACTGTAAATTCTCAAGAGCAGAAATCAGAGACTCATCCTTTCTTTGTGTCTGCTTTCTCAGTTCTCTGCTCCAGAATGTCTCACTCATTCATTGATTCTTTATTCTCTCTCCCTCGTCCTCTTTTCTCTCTTTCATCGTGGTTATTTTCTCACCTAAACACAATTTTATCTGGCATTTATCAAAATCGCAATTCAATAAACAATCCCCACTTGTTCGATGAGACAAATGTAATTAAAAATAGCATTAATAGTTTAACTACACTTTATATTTTACAAATTACTTTCACGTATATGATCTTCTCGTTTGCAAATTCCAGGTGCTCTTTCTGATTGAAGTTCTAGTATCCAAAAGGGAAATCACGAAGGAAAGTATCTTTAATTGCTTAATTCATTTCAGCTCTTTAGGTATTAATCTAATCCACACCATTTTGTTGGTATCACTTAAGAGCCATTTTTATAAATAAGTTCAAAGTTCCATTTGCACGGTGGGAAGATTATATTTCAGGATTAAAAGGGTGAGGGAGGGAGGGGGAAGAAATGATTGCCGTTTCAGCAAGAGAACTACTGCAGGAATTTCAACAATTTTTTGTTTGCTGGCTGATTACCTTATTGGGAATTAAGAAAACACGAAAAAGGGTTTAAACTGTTCCATCCACCAACTGTTTCTAAAAGCTCTTAATTTAATCCTGGGAGGTACCTTTTCACACCGAGTAATCCTGTTGAGAAACCTCTTTGTATATTTTATGCGCTGCTTTCCTTCCTTTAAACCAATGATGAAGAATCTAAAACTGTGGGCACAGCGCTATCTAGTGGTGCGAATGGGTTGGTCAGGAGCCTTGAATCAGGCGGCTCCCAAAAGGCTTTTGAGACCAGTCCTGTCTGCAGCTCAGCATGAAAGCTATGTTCCCTTCGGCTGAGATACACAATATTGTTAGGGCATCTAATAAGCAGCCAACACTTTTTTTTTCCTTTAGAAGAGGGGCAGAGGCAGAGGGAGAGAGAGAATCTCAATCAGACTCCAAGCCCAGCACAGAGCCTATTGTGGGGTTCGATCTCACAGCTCTGAGATCAGAGAATCAAGAGTCCAACGCTTAACCAACTGAGCCACCCAGGCTCCCAAGCAGCAACTTCCAAAAGACAAGAGTCTCTCCTACCTGCCTAGAAAGTAAGACTTTCTCTTTAATTATGGAAGCAAGTCCTAACGGTATAGGTAGGGAGCTGCTCAGGAATAGGCAATTAAGAATGGAGGAAGGAGAGACCAGGCCCTCTCAATAAGGTATGGTCAGTTCATGAACAAAATACGATGTTGATCCAGCTCTGATCTCAGTAAACATGGATTTAAAGTGATGATAGTGATAACTAACATTTAGCAAATGCTTCTCATGTGCCACATCCTAAGTACCTGTAATAACTTATTAAATCCACCCAACAACCCTGTGAAATTCATTTCTCTGATGAAAAAACTGAGGCAGAGAGTGGCTAAGTAATTTTCCCAGGGCCAGAGAGTAAAAGACAGATGGTGCAAGAGTGGCAATGGGTGGAGAGCCCTTCCGTCCGCCCACCTTTACGTGGTAGCTGGTCTGCACTTAGCAACGTGACACATGCTGTCAGAGGTTCCCAGGAGAAGAATAAGTCCTTCTTATCCCCAAAGTGTCTAGACAATAGTAAGGAGGATTTATCATCAATGAACACTGATTAAGTCAGGGAGCATGGAGTTGGGAAACGGGGTGGGACCACAAAGCCCAGGACCGTATATCGTTCCACTGCCAGCTAGCTGGGGCTGGTCTCATTTGCCTTCTTCGGGACACAGAACCATGACTCCCCTCCTCATAGGAGGGTTAAGAGGTCGATAGGCAATAATTATTCATGTACTCAGCACAGTCCTTGGCCCAGAGTCACTACCCAGTGAGGCATGGCCATTGTTGAGAATATAAGGGGATTTACATGAATCTGGGGGAGCTGGGTGGTGGGGGTCCCCGGCATGGGTTTGAGCTATGCCTACAGGGTGAGTGGACTTTGAAAAAGTCAAGGAAAAAGAAACCATTGTTAGGCGAGAAGGACAATCGAACTGAAGGTGCACTGCCAGGGCAGCTGGGTATCCAGCTGATTATGGTAAGGTTCCTCCAAGAATAAGCCCCAAGCAAAATGCTAAGGGTGCCTGCTGTTTTCATGCCCGCCCCCCCTGCTCTCTCTGGTAGGTTCTCCTCTTCTCTGCTAGGTCTTCTCTGCATTTGCAGTGCCTGGGATGACTCCCGTTACAATCTCTCCACCATGGCTCTGCTGCCCAGCCACGTGTTCAACTTTCTTGAGGCCTTTTCATGTAATAGGAATGTTGAATTAACTCTTACTAAGGTGTCCATGGCTAATCCATATATGTATACATGTCCCTGTACACAAATCCACATAATACACAAACCCACATATATAAATGCACATATTTTTCACATATATGCAAACACACATCTATGTACACACACACACACACACACACACACACACACACACACATTTTTTTATGGAAGAACTTTTTTGCCTTCAATCAAAAGTGTGGCTATACTGGTAGCAGCTCCAGGTGTTTAGAGCACACTGTTGGAAGCCCTTGAAAACCTACTTCGCATTTGGCTGTATATATTTAAGGACACTCCTGCTATATCTACAGTGATCTAACTGAGGATAAATGATTAGCATACACATATATCCCAGACCTATTTTCAACAAAATACTCCTCCCACACTTCTCAAAAAGTCCCTGCATAATAAGAGACTTGAGTTCTGGTGTGGGTCCTACCTCCAGGTAACTGTGAAAATCCTTTGCCTCAGCATCCTTACCTTCTACTCTCCTCTCAAACTGCTCATGCCCTCTGTGCTGGACATGCCAATTTGCCCATAATAATCACGTTCCACGTCTCCCCCTTCTTCCCTGCCCTGGCAGTCTAATTATATGGACTGAACCAATGGTTTCCTTGCTCCAGCTGTGTTTGGCTAATGGGAGCCATGGCAGGAAAGCAGAGGAGGGAAGGAAAGAAAGGCCAGGGTATCTATGTATCCCTCTGTCCTTTCCCAGCAGAGTCACTGCGAGCAGATTCCTCCCTCCACCTGCAGAGATAACAGCTTCGGAAGCCCTTACTGTCTCCAAGTTCTGGGAACTGCTCACTGCCTCACTCCTTCAGCCTTTCCAGCCCCAGGGACTGCTCCTCCCCATGGTTTCTCTACACCCAGTTCACACCTCTGAAATAATCCCTTCACGAGACTCTCCTTGACAGGCGCCATTTTGTCTTTCTGGGGCCCTGACAGACAGGACAGCCATTACTTGTCTCCTCATTGGCTTATGTACCCTCCAGGGGAAACTGCTCTGTCTAAAGCTCCACTCCCCATAAACCATCCCTTGCACTGTGTGAGTTTTCTGCCCACTTCGGCCACAGCTGAGTGGACCAAGCATGGTCATCTGATAGAACATTCCATAGCAGGCTGGCCAGTTACCTACTATGCCAACAAAGGAGCTCACCCCAACAGATTCTTCTCTTAGGAATGGAGGCCTGAGAGACGGAGACAGCAGAGCAACAGCTGTGATAACTAATTACATAAGTCATGGGGCAGACATGTGGAAATAGTCAGGATCGTGTGCAAAGAAATGTTAGGAGGCAGTTCTGAGCAGAATGAGAGAAAATAGCAAATGCACAGAGAGGCGTAGCCACGCTGAGAGAGAAAGGGACTTCTCCCCAGGGCAGTCTTAGTTCTCAGTTACAGAATTTCACCTCCATAAAGCCCAGCCAGCCCTGAACTTAAACTCCCATGAGATCATTGCATCACTACAAAAATATCCTTTTACTTGACCCAAACAGAGTGCCTTCTTTGAGCCAGGTACTGTATGAGCACTGAAAACAGAGGAGAACAAAACAGACAAGGTCCCAGCCCTCAGCTTACATCTGTGGGCTGCTAGTGACAAAATGGGGTGGGGTGAGGGAGGTACAAACGTGAGATATCCTTGACAGGATTAAAGTGAAATCAAGGGGTCTTAGGGTCGGCAGCAGCTCTACAAAATGCACACAGATGCTAAAACTATTGAGTAAAACTACAATAAGAAATAGGACATTAACCAAGTGCCAAGGTTGTCCTTGTAAGTTACTTACTAACTGAAAAGGGGAAAATCATTTTATGGCAGGAAAATCTGGACATCACCCCCTGATCCAAGCAATTCAAGTCAACATCACACTGTCAAGATGTGGATACCGAGTGCCTCCTAATGTGATGCCCTGGGAAAGACACAGTATCACACTGGGCAGCCCAGCCCAGTATGCAAGACCTGAGTCTAATCATGAGGAAACATGAGAAAGAAATTGAAAGATATTCCATAAAACAAATTCCCCATACTCCCGGGACGCCTGGGTGGCTCAGTCAGTTAAGCATCTGCCTTCAGCTCAGATCATGATCGCAGGGTCCTGGGATTGAATCTCTCACTGGGCTCCTTGCTCAGCGGGGAGCCTACTTCCCCCTCTGCCTCTGCTGCTCCCCCTACTTGTGCTCTCTCTCTCTGATATATAAATAATAAATAAAATCTTTAAAGAAAAAAATTTCCTGTACTCCTCAAACTGTCAAGACCATCAAAGTCCAAGAAAGATGGAAGAAGTGTTTCATGTTAAAAGAGACCAAAGAAAGGTGACAGCAAAATGAAAAGGGTGATCCTGAATTAGATCCTGCATGAGAAAAACTTTTTTTTCTTTCTGTTTGCTAACAGACATTACAGAAAAGGAAAATGAGACCTGGATTACTTACATAAAGACATGGGACCAGAGCTCAGATAACCTGCTCCTCAAATCCATGTCTCCACCTCTATCATCCTGACTCCAAATAGCTGCACATTTTATTTCTAGCTTTATTATTATTTCTCTATTATCATCAGCTCACCCGAAGATGATCTATAGCAATAAAATCTCAGCAATGACTACCCGTCTGGTCTCAGGGCTTCTGACACCCTTGGATTCTGTGCTGCTAAACATACCTATTAAATAACAACACATCACAGAGCCAAACCTGGTCAGTTGGGTGAATTTCCCATTTCTGTTCAAATCCATCATCTGATGATATTTCAGAAATAAAAACCCAGGCGGTCAATAGTTGTATTGTGGCAATATCAGTTCTGACTGAAAGGTCTATATTTTTGGATTTAAAAGCATTTCAAGGGGAAGTGAATGTTTTGAAAACTCTGGGAGACTGAGGAAGATGTTCTAGGTAACAAATGTCTATTCAGAAACAGAGTATAAAGCACTGATAGATAGCTTAGGTTGGTGCCCAGTAAAGACAAAAGAATAAAAGGAAAACCTTCAGCGCACATTAGGCTTAACCGTGGGCCTAGAGCTTAATGGAGACACAGTGCGCCATACAAAAAGGTGTATATTAGGTAATACAAGCTTAAATGAATAGGCATCACCAATGAGTGAGAAAGAGAAACCGAAGCAACTTTGGGTAGTTACAGATTTACTGACTTTCAGAGCTTTTAATCTTTTTTCCAAGATGAAAATATGTGTTTGATCTTTGTTTCGCTTTATTGGTTTTAAGTGGGTGTCCATCACTTTTATTAACTATGAGCATCTCATCCTCCATCATGGATTCCCAACTTCCAATATTGGGATGTTCTCAACTGTTTGACATTTTATTTCACTCTGTGGGGTTTTTTTAAATTAATTACTTTCCACTTAATAAAAGTACTTTGCCACTTGACAAAGTACCAGATATGTATAGCAAAAACATGGTCCTACTGAACATGTTCATCTTTGACTTGAAGATACAAATAAGAAACATGTCCATTGAATGCAGGGGAATATCAGTGCAGTGTGGGGAGCTCTTAACTACATAACACAAAACTGATTGGGCAGAAGAAACTGTGGTTGGTAAGAAGTCACTTTAGCACATGAAATGAAGAAAAACTTTTTAAAAAATGTGTAATAAAGTTTACTATATTGTCAAAATAAAACGAAGATAAATACTGAATAATAATATTAACAAATACTGTGTGCCATGGTACAATTCTAAACACTATATATAAAAAATATATATAAAGCATGATATATATTAGCATATGTAAACTAATTAATATATATAAACTAATTAAATCCTCACAAAATCTCTAGAGGTAGGTACTACTATTAACCCCGTTTTACAAATGGAAAACTCGAGACACAGAGAGACTGAGTAATTTGGCCATGTTCTCACGGATCATGAGTGTCAGAGCCGGGATTTAAACCCTAGCAATCTGGCTCCAGAGTCCTTGCTCTTGACCACATTTTATCAGGCAGCAAATATTTCATGATTATTGCATGGTACTGTGTTTTCACTAGGGTGTACTAGTCAGCTTTTGCTGTAGTAACAGATAACTTCCATTTCCTAGTGGCTTACTACAATAAATGTTTTTATCTCTTGCCCACGTTACATAAGGGCTGTGGGCTATGACTCTGATCAGCTCTGAGGGGCTTAGCTTGGCTCCACTGTGTTCAACAATGTGTGTCTTCTCCTTGCAGGACCAGGATGAAGGAGGAGGTCCTCTCTGGAACACAGAGCAGGCAGGAATTTAAGAGCAGCAGAGAAAAGTTAAGCAGAGCCCACATTTACTGCCACTGCTTGAACACAGCAAATGTCAAGTCGGCTTACCTCCCACTGGCCTAAGCAAGTCATGTGGCCAAGTCCGAGGTCAGGTGAGTTTGCCTACTTTTCCAATGCGTGGCATAGGCTAGTCACAAAGAGGGAGTGAATGGTCAAAAACAATCCAATATCTCAAGAGCTCTTCGCCCTACCCAGGTGATCTCACAAGTAAATTAAGAAAGCAAGACTAGCATAAGAAGAATTAGAGAACCATGGGAGATACAGACCATCACTTTGCATGGTATCACGTTAAGTGAAATTCATGCACACAGGAACCATGTCCTTGCTTTGCAAGATTCTATGATGACTGAGATTTGATCATGCAGTACTGTGCGAAGTGAAGACTGCTGATAATTAATGATAATAATGGCTTAAAAATAAATGTTCCATGGTGAAATGGGGCCTTAGTGCAAATTCTCAGGGCATTTAAAATGAAACCTAAACCATGCCTGCAAGGCCCTAAATCATCTGTCTTCTTCCCACCTTCAGACCTCCTCTCTATCCCTCTAGCCCTAGGACCTTGGCACATGCTATTCTCTGCTTAGTGTCCTCTCCCCCCATATCATTGCAAGGCTGGCTTTAGGCATTGAAGTCTCACCTGCAAGTTGATCTCTTCAGAGAGACCTGCTCTGACCTGTCAAGCTAAATTAGCCACCCTATCACTCTCAGGTCCACTACCCTGATTTGTTTTCTACATAAGCCTTATCACTACTCGAGACCCTCTTACCAATATATGTGCTTACATATTAATAGTTTGCCTTTTTCATTGGAATATAAGTTCCAAAGGGCAAAGAATTTGTCTGATCTGTCATCATTCTATTCTTATTGCCTATGTCATTTGCTGGCACGTATTGGACATGCAATGGGACTGCTGAATGAATGAACAGGTGTGGACAGGGGCTAGATCATCTAAGGACTTGTAGCTATGGTTTGGATTTTATTACAAATGCACTGGGAAACATGCACAATTTTCTAATTATAAACAATCATACATGGGTTCCCTGATTATCCCTTGTGCTTTCTTAACCCAATTGTGTTATTTCTGGGGCAGAGATCACCATCTCAATTAATAATTCTCAACCTTGGTTAAATTTTGGAATCAGCTGAGGCAAGAGGGCTACTTAAAAAAAAAAAAAATCCTTCTGCCTGGATTCTAATCCCCAAGAATTCTGATTTAACAAGTCTAGGCTGAGGCCTGACATAAAAGCTGTAATGATACCCGATATTCAGCCAAAGTTAAAACCCACTAGTCCATATGATACTAAAGTATAGTAGAGATTCTAAGAATGCTTCTTGGCTCATTCAATGTGGCTGTTTTGAGTGTCTGACTTCATTCTTACAATGCCTGACACATAGTAGGTACTCAATCAATATTTGTTAATTGGCTTTCTAGTAAATATTTGATGAATGAGTAAATGAATGAACAACTGAATGATTTAACTAAAGTGTATAAGAAATTAGTGGAGGCAGAGGTCAGTGTAGACAGAAACAGATGCTCCATCACAGGCAGTGGGCGTGAACTAAACTCGACATCCACTTGTCCTTGTTATACAATGTTCTAGAAACCTGGAACATCCAAGTTGGAATGAGTCATGGAGACCATCCAATACAGGGGTTCGTGATATTGTTCTGGTAACAGATCCTTTAGAGTTGAATGAAAGTTTTGGACACTCTCCTCCCAAAAGGTACGCCTACAACTGTGTATCCAATTTGAGTGGGTTCAGCAAGCTCCTGGACAATGGTTTCTCAAGCTAAAATCCTAAGGTTCATCTTGAAGTCTACATCCATAGAAAATGAAACTGAGGCCCAGAGAGGGTGAGGGAACTGCTGGGAGCACAAGTCAAGATAGGCCACAGCAGTCGGATTGGAATCTAGTTCTGGCCACACTAAATGTAGTTGCCAATCTTAACTTCACACACTTGCTGAGGACAAAGTTAAGAGAATGATTGTCATTTTGTTTCCTCCTCCTTTCCCAATGACATGCCATATAATTCCAACAGCTAATCTAACCCCACAGCTGTGCCACTTCGTTAAAAAGTAGAAATTGAAATTCTAGAGCAACCAAGTCTTCTAAATCTAACATGTTTTCATGCCAGTTAAATCTTTGGGAATAGAGTATTGGGAAATTACCCTATTTAAAGCCGAGTAAACCTGCACTAACCAGCCTGGGGCTGATTTCTAAAGTAGCCTTCTTAGCCAGTCCATGTCTGTGACCACATACAGCTGAGGGGGCAAAAGCTATCCAGATGTCAGGAGAAGTAACACTGAGAATAGCCGTAGCAGATAGCTGGATAGTAGGGGTTCTGATCAAATGTGAGTTCAGAAAATAATAGGAACAAATGAGGTCAAAGGTTCCATAGGTTTTACGAGTAAGAGAAGAAACTGGTGTCTCCTTGCCCTGGCTGGGGCAAGTCTTCAAAGGCTCTCATTTGAATTATATAGCAGAGCATAACTGCCTCAGAATGACAACCTGAGCCTAAGGAAGGTGTATTAAGCCTTGCCTACATGAAGTAAGATTCATTTATGTCTTGGAAAAGGGCATGGATTAACACACTGTCAATATTTCAAAGGATTCAAAAGTGAATCATCCAATACAGTAGCCCCCCACCTTACCTGCAGAGGATAAATTCCAAAACCCCCAGGGATGCCTTAAACTGTGGATAGTACTGAACCCTATATATATTTTTTTTCCCTATACATACATGCCTGTGATAAAGTTTAATTTATAAATTAGGCACAGTAAGAGATTAATAACAATAATAATAAAATAGAACAATTATAACAATATACTGTAATAAGAGTTATGTGAATGTGGTGTATCTCCTTCAAAATGTCTTATTGTACTGTGCTCACCCTTCTTTGCCTTCTTGTGATGCTGCGAGATGACAAAATGCCTATACAATGAGGTGAATAATACAGGCACTGCGGTGTTGCATTAGACTGCTACTGACCTGATGGTAGGTCGGAAGGAGAATCATCTGCTTCCAGACCATGGTTGACTCCAGGTAATTGGAGAAAGCAGAACTGCTGGTAAGCAGGGACTGCGGTACCTGATTCTTCCTCTTCCTTCCCTCTTCTGCTGCTCTTCCAGGGAGTCACACTTATTGCCAGCACCTACTACAGAGGACAAAGAAAAGAACAAAACCCAAATTAATCACTAGATTGTTTGTGAGACCCATGGGAAGAGAACTGCTGCCTTTGTCCAAAATGGCCTTTGAGCAAGTCATGTGCACATGTCTTCTCTTACTTACTAATATATGTTCTTAAATCACTGGGTATGGCATTCGGACTCAAAATACAAAATGAAATGATCAGACCCATTGTCCATTCTGCCCAAGAAAGAATTCATGGAACGTTGTGAAGCAACATGGCAGATGCCCTATTTATAACCTTTCCTTCTGAATGTCCTTCCATGATGCTGTGGGTCAGTCATCTAAGATTTCTATTTACTATCTTCAAACCTTTTTTTCACTTTTCTATTTTCAGTAAATTGTTTTCAACATGTGTACCCTTTGAATAATTAAATCCACAGATTTGTTTCCCTATCTCACTTCCTTAATCATGTGAAATTTAGGATTAGATTAATTAATCGCATAGGGTACTTAATCTACTAGTGGGACCCATTTACAACATTAAGTACTTGTAGCCACTCCACTAGGGTAAACTATGAGTTTCAGCTTCCAAATAAGAATACCCTTCGTTTGAAATAGCTGAGTTCCTAAACATGGCACTTAGATAGAGTGCATAATTTGCCATCAGTTTTAAATATGAAAGCTATTTCTGTCAACATGTTGAGGTATATAGACCAAATATTTCTATCCACTATGAGTTTCAAATTGTTATGTAAATATTCAGAAAAGGGGGCAAGAGTGAGGACCACATGGTAAAGTGGGAACCAGCCAATGTGAATTTCAACCCACACTTTATACCTCAGCATCAAAACCTTATCCCATAGCTTGGTAAATATATGGCACTTAATTAGGAGATGTTAAATGGTAAGCCTTTCCTGGTTGAGGCCCACAATCCTGTTATTTCTAAACTTCTATTTGTTCACCTGCCATGGCCAGAGACAACTTGTCTCTAAAAACCTAAAGCATCCCAGGCCAATCCCTGCTCTGTAAACACTCACCAGGGCTTTGGGGACAAGGCTTGGTATGATAGCTACCTGGTAAGCTGCCTCATATGTGAGGCACGAGGAGGGGCCTGTTCACCTAGACTTCAAGGCAGAGGCCAGCCTCAGTATCCCACCCAGTGCCTGCTTGCCCAGACCCCATACACACTCTTGTTCCCCTTTCCAAGAGCAGGGTCATATTACCAACTACACCAGAATGCACCCTGAGAAGAGAACCCCAGGAAAGCATTTGCTTAAGAGAGTATATCTTAAAAGTTCTCATCACAAGAAAATAAAAATGCATAACTGTGTGTGGTAATGGCTGTTAACTAGATGTATCGTGGTGATCATGTCAGAACATACAAATATCAAATCATTATGTTGTACACCTGAAACAAGTATATATCAATTATATCTCAATTTAAAAAAAGAAAAAGCATTTGCCTTTCATGGTTTCATATAAATTTCCTTTATTCCTCCTCCTCCCCAAAGCTCTTCCCCTAGTGAGACAGCCTCATATACATCCCCGAGCATGGATTATCCTTAATGTCTATCAGAGCGCCTCTCCAAGACAGCACTCCTAGATATGGGTAGTCACCAACTGTGACATTCTATACACAGACTTGCAGTAGTGACTTGAAAATTAATAAAATTTGGTATTCCCCTCCCTCCCACACCCAAACATAACTAGTAACTGGCTTTTTAACCAACATTCAGACGTAAAATACTTGGAGTAACATGGAACTTCCTGACAACTGTTTTACAAGTTTAGCCAAGTCATGATCCTTCCAGAAGGCACAGCAGAAGAAAAACAAACCAGCAAACTAGCCACAATCATAGATTTTTCAAATCCCTGCAAATTGATATCCAGCCTTCAGGCTGAGAAATACTGCAGAAAAGCAGCCATTCTTGTAACATTCTTTGCATAAGAGTCCAGTTCCTCTGCAAATGATAACAGGTGGGCATTCTGGTCTAATATTCTCATTCATTGGAAATGGTTCCAAAGCCTTCCTTTTATCAAAGTGTTTCTCCTTGAGATTCGTCTGATGTGAATGTTAGGAATAGACTAATTAATGTAGGAACCTCAAGGAGATCTCAAGGGGCAAAAAATATCTGAAATGTCTGAGGCTCCTGCTAGCCACCCTACCTGGTAAGGAGCTAAGAGTCCTGTTAGTGACAAACATCAGTAGACATTCCCCACTTCGAATCATTTTCATTCAGGCAGAGGGAGAGGACCTTTCTGAAGGGCAGACCACTGATTCCCTGTAATTTAAAGGAGAGAGCCACATTATGCAGCTCTCTCATTTGAATTATATAAGACTCAGAGATAAGCATTTCCTCTCTGTGATAAGAGCAGGGGCCTATAATAGCCATAGACTATTTTTGTGAAAGAGTCTCATTTGCACACTTAACAGCTGCCAGGAGAGACGTGAGCAGCCGGCCAAGGTCTAAAGTGAGCCTGACTCCCAAGCTTAAAGCAAAGACGTGGAGGCACAGCTACAGGGGAAGCTAGCCACTGATTAGACACCAACGTTAGTTATGCTGTTCGTCTTCAGTGTCAGACCATTAGTTCCAGGATCCTGCTGAGACCCAAATGAAGCTAGAATGGGAACATTGTGAAGGATGCAGTTGGAGAGGAAGAGTCACAAATGTCAGTTGTTTTGGGCAATGACTTTTTCCTACTTGAAAACCGGAGTAGCCAGGGGGAAGGAAATTATTTTGTAATGATATCAGATACGTGCAGACTTCTGACTTGGAAGCAGGGCAGCTCCCTCACTTGTGTGTCCAGCCGTGACTTCAGCATGAGTCCTATGTCCATAGGGGTGGGGGTTTCTGAGAGAGCCTGAGGGCAGGATGGGGGGGGCTGTACACCCAGGATCACTGCAGCATCATTACTGGGAGGTCAAGTGATCAGATGTTTCCTTTTCTTCCTTTTTTCCTTTTTCCCTCTTTGCAGGAATTTGAAAAATCTAAAGGAGAAGGACAGAATAGATCTGCCAAACTAAAAAGAGCAAGTGTGGTTATTCAAGGCATGAAGAGACTGCCAAAATATTGGCCAGGAGGGCACTCATTAGACATTGGCCCACAGGAAATAAATCTGAAATGGAAAGGGAGCAAGAGGAACCAGGGGGTGACTAGGAACCAAGTCCAAGAACTGTGTGGACAGGAGAAACCTAGGCAATCACCCAGGGCAGGGAGGAACAAAGGTCTTGTGATTCATGGGTTCATTAGGCTGCCCTTTACATACAGGATACGGGAAGATAATATGAGACAACAATCAAAAAAAGAAAAAAAAAAAGCCAATTATATAGAAATATCTAAAATCCCTAAAACACATCAATGGAAAAGATTTGGGATTATAAATTAAGTAGTTGTCCATTATTCTGAACAGTCATTCAAAACCAATACATGCCTTTTACATGCCTTTGATTGAAGAACGTCCATTCTCTCTGGATCTTGAAACTGCTAGCCTTTAGAATGGAACTATACTATCAGCTTTCCTGGATCTCCAACTTCCCAACTTACTCTGCAGACCTTGAGACATGCCAGCCTCCATAATCATGTGAGCCAATTCCTTATAACATATTATACCATTGATATACATATATACAACCAATAGAATGTATTATATATGTACTATATATATACCATAATATTATATACTATAATATATATGATATATATGAGATATATATATATAGTATATCCTGTTGGTTGTCTTTCTCTGAAGAACCCTGATGGATATAATAGTATTACCACAACTTCATAAATACATAAACTGAGCTCTAGAGAGATTTAGTGACCACCATAAAGGCAGTCGAGAGTTAATGACAAGAAAGGCCTTGAACACGGGTCTTCTAACTTGAAGATATGTTGACTTGTTCTTCCCCACAGGATTAGACTTTACTTTTTAGAACAGTTGTAGATTTACAGAGAAATTGAGAAGATAGTACAGAGTTCCCATAAACATCCTGTACTCAGTTTCCCCTATTATTAATATTTGGTACAACTAATGAACTAATAATGATGAATTATTATTAACTAAAGGCCATCCTTGACCCAAATTTTTTTTTTTTCAAATTTCTTTAGTTTTACCCAATGTTCTTTTTCTATTCTGGATCCCACCTAGGATTCCACATTACATTTAGCTCTTTAGGCTTCTTTTGCTTCAGAGTTTCTCAGACTTTCCTTTTTTTGATGACTTCGACAGTTTTGAAATACAGTCAGGGATTTTGTAGGCCGTCCCTCTATTGGAATCTGTCTGATGTTTTCTCATGATTAGACTGAGGTTATGGATTTGGGGGAGGAAGAAAAGTGCCATTTTCAATACATCATATCAAGGGTATATTCTCTCAACATGATTTATGGCTGTTGATGTTGACTCTGATCACCTGGCTGAAGTGGTACTTGTCAGGTTTCTACATTGTGAAGTTACTCCTTTTTTTCTCTTTCCATACCATACTCTTTGGAAGGAGCTCACTATGCATAGTCCACATTTAAGGAGTGGGGAGTTATGCTCTAAGAGGCTGGAATAGCTACATAATTTATTTGGAATTCTGCATAGGAGAATGGTTTCTTCCCCCATTTATTAATGCATTCGTGAACTTATGGATATATATATATATATCTCCATAAATAATACTTTGGGTTATGACCCAATATTACTTTATTTTGTTACACAAATTTTTCCAGCTTTGTCCATTGGGAGCTTTTTCAGTTCACTTCCATGTCCCTTTGACAAAGCCCACCAATGAGTTATCATTTTGTTTTATTTTTATTTGTTTATGCCCTTCCTTACTTTCTCAACAACAAGATGCTCCAGGTTTATCTTGTATATTTTCTGTCCCAGTTCTAGAATCAGTCATTTCTCCAAGGAGTCCTGGCAGCTCTCATTGGAGAATGATATTAGAAAACAGAATCTTGGTACTAGGTGTGCTCATTGCTACTGCGGTGTCATTACGTCTAGGCCTTCTTGGTGGACAGAGCAAAGAAATATATGTGTCTATACTAAATTTTCTATATGCAGCCACTTTTATCTACATTGAGTTAAACATCAGTTCTCACTGACATCTTCAATTCTAGTCTACATAGATTATTCTGTTAATTTTTTTATTGAGACATAATTGACATTAAACATTATCACAGTTTCATGTGTACAACATAATGATTCAGTATTTGTGTATGTTGTGAAATGATCACCACAATAAATCTGGTTAGCATCTATTACCACATACAGGTGCATTTTTTTTCTCTTGTGATGAGAACTCTTAAGATCTACTCTCTTAGCAACTTCCAAATATGTAAATACAGTATTATTAACTACAGTCACCACGCTGTACATCACATCCGAGGAGTTATTATATATATTTTTTTTTATTTTATTTTATTTTATTTTTTTTAGAGGTGGAAGGGGCAGAGAGAGAGGGAGAGAAACAATCTTAGGCAGGCTCCACACCCAGCACAGGGCCGTAAGTGGGGCTAGATTTCACAACCCTGAGATCATGACCTGAGCCAAATTCAAGATTCAGACCGCTCAACTGACTGAGCCACCCAGGTGCCCCATGGACTTATTTATTTCATAACTAGAAGTCTGTACCTTTTGACCAACCCACATGGATCATTTTAACCTCCTCCCCTTGCTTAACTGTAAATTTATGCTCTAACAGTAAGAAATCTTGATCCCACTAGCCACCATGCATTTGCTTAATTATTCAATTCCAGTATAGTTATATAGCAGTATCAGAATATCAACCTATTCCCTTGTGGAAAATAACTTTATCAACTACATTACATCTCTTATGTACAATTCTTTGCCTTTGAGTTACAGATTCCATTAATTTCCAGAGTTATTTAGGTCAGCACCTTTTCCCTCATCCCTTTCATTGGATTGTTTTGTACATTTCCAATGCAAATATATTCTTTTATTACAGTATATATTCTTTACTAGAATACACTGACTTCCTAAACTACTTTTTAATAGATATGCACTAAGGTTCATTCTTTGTGCTATAAATTTCTATGGAAATTATGACATGCATAATGTCATGTCCAAAATTATGGAATCATACAGAATATTTTCACTCCTCTAAAAATCCCCTATACTTCACCTCCCCCCCTTCCCTATGGCAATCACTGATCTTTTTACCATCTCTATCATTTTGCCTTTTCCAGAGTTTCATATAGTTGGAATCATACAGTCTGTAGCCTTTTTTGACTGGCTTCTTTCACTTAGCAATATTCACTTAAGATTTCCCCACGTCTTTTTGTCACTTGATAGCTCATTTCTTATCACTGAATAATATTCCATTTTAGGGATGTCCCACAGTTTATTTCTCCATTCAACTGTTGAAGGAACTCTTGGTAGCTTTCAGTTTTTGGAAATTGCAAATAAAGATGCCATAAATATTTGCATGAAGTTTTCAACTCAACTGCTTCAATACCTAGGGGTGTGGTTGCTAGATCATATGGTAAAACTATGTTTAGCCTTGTAAGAAGCTGCCAAACTATCTTCCAAAGTGTATGCACCATTTTGCATTCCCACGAGCAATGAATAAGAGTTCTTATTGTTCTACATCTTCACTAGCATTTGGTATCGTTGGTTTTCTGGATTTTAATCATTTTAATAGTTGAGTGATAGCATCTCATTATTTTAATTCACACTTCCCTAATAAGAAATTCTCTAATAAGAAATTATGTTGAGGAGTTCTTTGTATACTTTGGATACAAGTCCATTCTCAAATAAATATTTACAAACACTTTCTCCCAGTTTGTCATTTCCTTCTTCATTCTCTTAACAATGTCTCAGAACAAAGGCTGCCTTTTAACAAACACTAACATTTTTTTTTCTTTCATGGATCATGCTTTTGATATCCTATCTAAAAATTTATTGCCAAACCCATGGTCACCCAGATTTTCTCATTAAAGGCCTGAGGTCTATGCCTACATGTCTTATTGGACACGTGGTTGTCTAATTTTTCTAGCATCATTTCTCAAAAAAAGACTTTCCTTTCTCCATTGAATTGCCTTTGCTCCTTTATCAAACATCAGTTGACTATATTTGTATGGGTCTATTCACGGCTTTCTATTCTTTTCCATTGATCTATACAACTATTCTTTCTCTAATACTATGTTTTCTTGGTTACTATAGCTTTATAGTAAATCTTGAAGTCAGATAGTGTCAGTCCTCTAATTTTGTTCATTAGTATTATGCTGACTATTTTGGATTTTTTACCTTTCCATATAAACTTTAGAATCAGTTTGTCAATATTCACAAAATATCTTTCTGGGATTTTTGACTGAAATTGTATTGAATCTGTAGATAAATTTGGGAAGAATCAACACCTTAATAATGAATCTTCCAGTCCATGAGCGCAGAATACTTATTTAGATCTTTGGGTTTTTTTTTTTATCAGAGTTTTGTTTTCTACATATTTTGAACATATTTTGTCAGATTTATACCTAAATATTTCCTTTTTTGACACAAATGTAAATTGTATTGTGTTTTTGTAATTTCAAATTCCAATCTTTCATTGCTGACATATAGGGAAGCCAATTGACCTTTGTATATTAACCTGTATTCTCTCACTCTTGATGTAATTGTTTTATTAGTTCCTGGTTATTTTGTTGACTCCTTGGGATTTTCTACATAGGCAATCATGTCAACTATGAGCCACGTGGTTCGATTTCTTTCTTCCCAATCTTTATACCTTTTATTTCTATCTCTTGTCTTACTTTACCAACCACGGCTTCCAGTAGGATGTTGAATAGGAGTGGTGAGCAGGGACATTGTTATCTTTGTTACCAATTTTAGGGAGAAAGCATCCAGTTTCTCACCACTAAGTATGATGTTAGCTGAGATTTTAATCAAATTGAGAAAGTTCCCCTGTATTCCTAGTTTGCTATGAGTTTTTATGATGAATGGGTGCTGGATTTTGTCAAATGCTTTCTCTGCATCAATTGATATGATCATATTTTTTTCTCTTTAGTCTGTTGATGTAGTAGATTACAACAAGTGATATTCAATTTCAAATATTGAGCTAGTCTTGCACACCTGGAATAAATCTCACTTGGTCACAGTGTATACCTCTTTTCGTACATTGTTGGATTTGAGATTCCATAGCTTTTTAAGACACACTCAGAAAATGACTAGTTTCATTCTTTCTGGTATTAAAAATGTTCACTTCAGTATCATTTTTAAAACTTTTTCTTTAGTATAATAAAAATTTTCAATTTTTATTCTATTCAGAATTTCTTGCCTCCCTTGTTTTGTCCCCTGCTCCAGACTTAGAAGCCATCAGTACAGAGGGGAGACTTGGTAAGAAGTTCACTATTCTCCCCCATCACCTCCTTCCTTATTCACTAGCAGAGATTATTGACCACTCCTGCATTGTCCTGGGCTTGGGAGAAAAGGAAGAAAGCACAGTCCCACATGGTCTTCAGATCTGTTGGGACCAGAGCTTTAAGGTGCAGACACCATAGAACACTGCCAGTGAAGGGGCAGCTGGCTCCTAGCATGGGAGGTAGGCTAGCAGCCAGGCCAAGGAAACTGCTGCTCTTTGGTAGGAAAAGGAGTTTCTGTTTATGGACCCTGTGAGAGGGCTGTCATCTTGTAAGAGCTCCTGGTTAGTATTAAGGCATGTGACCCTTCTAGTATACCTAAACCTCCAACTTATTGTTATCAAAAGTAGCCTGGCCTTGGCTGTGCAGTGGAGAATCCAGAGAAAGTCCTGTCCCTTGCTTGGAAAATGGTGGTAACAGGGAAAGCAATAGCCTCTCTCTGCCTACTGCCCCCTCTCTGAGGCAGGATTGGTGGTGGTAGCAGACGCTGAGCAGCATGATGAGGAGGCTGGAGTGGAAGGAGAAAGCCAGCAGTGACCTATTCCATAGGTCCCATGAGACAACACCAGTAAGGATTTTTGGTAATAGCCTGGGAAGGTGCAGGCTGGAAGCCAGTCTCCATCTGGGTATGAGTAGAAATGTAGCCTTGTTTATAAGCAGGGCAGGGAGTCTCAGACTGACTAGTTACGGCAACAAAGTGGTCAAGACTATAGGCTGGAAACCAAAACTATGTGGACTGTGTTAGGCTTGTGATTTCCTCAGTGAAACAGTTGTCTTTTGCTCATCTTTGCTATGATGATTGGCAGTTAATTCAAAAAGAAGTTTCTGAGTCTGTCTTTGAGGCAACAGTAAAAGGTGGAAGGAAAATGAAGGAGACAGATATCTCTGCTAACCAGTTTTTCAGGGAAAAGAATTCCAAAGCAGAGGAGAAGCGGTGCCTTCATCATTGAAGGGAGGAAAGTGGCTGTCCTTTGGACAGAAAAAGAGCATAGGAAGAGGGGGCTGGGCCTGAGAGGGCCCCTATCTCTTCCAAAAAGAATCTGAAAAAGGTGCCCCCACTCTCTCGGAGAAAAAAATGTGGGTTCTGGGAAACAAACTGAGCGCTTCAGGGGAGGGGGGTGGGGGATTGGGATAGGCCGGTGATGGGTATTAAGGAGGGCACACATTGCATGGAGCACTGGGTGTTATACGCAAATAATGAATCATGGAACACTACATCAAAAACTAAGGATGTACTGTATGGTGACTAACATATCATAATAAAAAATTATTATTTAAAAAAAATGTAGGTTTTGCGATCAAGCACTGCAGAATTTGTCATCTCCTTCTGAAGATCATTAGCTGTGTGTCTTTGGGCCATTTGTCTCAGAGCCTTAGTTTCCTCACCTTTAAAATGCAGCTAACACCTACCACTAAATTATTGTAGAAATTAACTGAGGTAAAACATATAAAACACTTGGAACAGAGCAAAAATTAGTGTTTTTTTAAATCTTATTTTATTCAATATGCCCTGGAGATAAGACTTATCGCCACATTATTAATGAAGATCCTGAGATATCAAGAAAGAGTTAAGCTTAAAATGTTTGGTGCTTGAAGTCTTCATAAGTTTTCCAAAAAACAAAACAAAACAAAACCAAAACATAAACAAAACCCACAAAAATTAATTTATGTGAAAGGTCTTTTTTAAATGATCACAAACTCTTTGATAGCTTTCACATCAAGAGTTAGAGTCAGGGCACCTGGGTGGCTCAGTCAGTTTAGTGTCTGACATTGGGTCAGGTCATGGATCTCAGGGTCCTGGGATCGAGCCCCATGTTGGGTTCACAGGGAGCCTGCTTCTCCCTCTCCCTCTGCCTCTCTCCCTACTCGTGCTCTCTCTCTCTCTCAAATAAATAAAATCTTGGGGAGAAAAAGAGTTAGGGTCTACATCCCTCTCTCCTTGTGTCTCTGCAATCTTATAATTGCTTCAATAACTGGAGTATGTTGCTCTAAGACTTCTCAGGCTGGGTCGTTAAAGGCCATGAAGCTTACACCTGCTTCTCTCGAGATGCTTTCTCTGGTAGAAGGTGGCCATCATGCAAGAAATCCAACTTTCCTGAAACCGCCATTCTGGAGAAGTCACATGTAGGTCTTCAATCTATAGCTGTGGCTGGATGATCATTAAATGCCCTCTTGAACATCCAGCCCAGGTAAGCCTTCAGATGACAGCAGCCCCAGCCAACCTCTGACTACAACCACATGAAAGATCCCCAGTGAGAACTTCTAAGTCAGTAATATCTTAAATTCCTGATGCGCAATTTGGTGAGCAAAATAAATGATTACCATTTTAGATAACTAAGGTTTGAGATAATTTTCAGACAGGAATAGTAACAAGGACACTTGTGTAGAATACCCCATCAGTCTATGATGAAGGACAGACTTGATGTGACAGTGCTCTCATCAGATCATAATGAAAATTCACCTATAAGATTAAGAACCTCATAAATACAGGGCTTCCAGATTCTTCCCATATTTCCCCAATGCCTAATTGGTTAATGGATTCAGAACCTTAAAAATAAAACAAACCTCTTTCTCATCCCTATTTCTGTCACCTGCTTGATCATTTTGATGTTGATGAACAATAATTCTGTGTTTCTATGTTCCTCCAAGTGCAATGAGTGGCTCTCATCCTTCAAACCAGGACAGAGCACCTGTGTCCACTGCAGGTGGAACTGTAGTCAGCAGGAGATATGCAGACTGGCAGCCACAGCCTCCCATCATCAGCAGGGCAGCCCCTCTGTCAGCATCTGTCTGCGTGGAAAATAGACCATTGTTGGTGGAATCTGTGAGCTACCAATTTGTCAATAGCAATGCCTTTGAAGGGAGGAAGGTGAAGGTACAGAGAAGAAATACAAATCCTATTTTTTAATCCTCTGGGGTTTAATGTCTGTTTCACTGCTGTTAAGATTTTTGAGAGATAGAGCATGCCTGAGAAAAATACTATGGCAAAGGGAGAACAGTACAAATTGGTTTCCATAGCAACTTCTCAGATAAGAGTAATGGTTCTACCCAGGCTAGAGGGAAAATTGGTAAGACTAAAATATGCTCAAAATAAACACTTTCATGACTTTATTTTTTCCTTAAGTATTTAATTTTATGTAACTTGCTTGATGCACATATTAAAACTCTGACCGTGGGGGAATGTTTCCCCATGATCCCCCATTTCTGGGGAACTCATGAAATGCAGAACTACACTCTGATGCATAATGATCTATTGCACCCTGTTAAAACAACAAAGCATAAAATTTATAATGTAAATGAATCTTAGAGACTCCAGCCCCAAGACCTAACGTGATTTGCTGAATATCATTCTTGACTGAATACTTGAAAGTTTCGTTTGTGCTCAGTTTACTTACCTAGAATTGGGTTCATTGCTGTCTTCCTATCTCACAGGGCTGTTGTGAAGATTAATTGAGACAAAGTATATAGAAATTTTTGTGCAAATACAGAAGTAGTATTAATAATAGCAACAGCACTAGTAATAGTAGTAATAATAGTGGTATCATTAATATTGGTAGAATTCAAACTCAGGTCTCCAGAGTATACCACTAACCCTGTTTTTTTGTTTTGTTTTGTTTTGTTTTTCCCTACCATCCTCCAGTATTGGAGTTAGATCCCCTCAATAAGAATTTAATGGCACATGGCATGCCAGGTGGTGCAATCAGTTAAGCAACTGACTCTTGGTTTTGGCTCAGGTCATGATCTCAGGGTGGTGAGATTGAGCCCTGCCTCAGACTCCGTGCTCAGCATGTAGTCTGTTTAAGATTCTCTCTCTCTCCCTCTGCCCCTCCCTGCCCCCCCACCCCCACTTACGTACATATGCTCTCTCTCTCTCCCTCTAACAAATAAATAAATCTCTTTTGAAAACTTTAATGGAACATAATCTACCCAACCAAAGCCTTAGTCTCATCCCAGCCAGATCCAGTCAGGGCTTAGATAATGTGGTAGAAGAATCAAAGTTTGGTGAGGTATGAACCACATCTCCTGCCATTTCTTGCTTCTCAGAGTTGGCCTATTGTTAGTAGTACTTGTCTCTACTCATAGGGCATTTTAAACACTGCAGCTAATGTGACCCGAGGAATGGTAAATGGGTTAGGGGGACAAAAGAGAGAAAAAGGTGAATTCCAATGAGGAAGAACAAGAAGTTAAGAAAAAATATTTTCAGCCCACACTGAAAACATAAACTTCATATTTAAAAATAATTTTATTTTTTATTTTTTATTTTTTAAAGATTTTATTTATTTATTTGACAGAGATAGAGACAGCCAGTGAGAGAGGGAACACAAGCAGGGGGAGTGGGAGAGGAAGAAGCAGGCTCATAGCGGAAGAGCCTGATGTGGGGCTCGATCCCATAACGCCGGGATCACGCCCTGAGCCGAAGGCAGACGCTTAACCGCTGTGCCACCCAGGCGCCCCTAAAAATAATTTTAAAATACACAAACATATATTATATAATACATAATATTTACATATATTATAAATATATATGTTTTTGGTTTTAGGATTTTGTACTAAAATCAATACAACATTGGACTGCAACATAGTCACCATTATGTGAGGAGGCTGTGATTCGAGGCTCAAACATTTTAGGACTATTATTTTAAAACTGACTTCAGAACTAGAAGAAATTTAAAACTGTTAATGACCAAAACTGTGTTATCTCTCCTATTTCACATATCATTCACCAAATGTGGCTATGAACTGCCTTCGGTTGTTGCCAGATTTCACACTCACTTTCAAAAGATAAGAAGTCACCAACACTGAAGATAAGTAAAAGTGTGTGCTTTGAATACAATTAATTCCTACAGGAGCTTGAAACTGCCCTGGGAAATAAAGATTTAATGGGAATAAATCCAAGATGATTACTTTGAAGTAGACAAAATTCTGGATGTGAACATCCCAGCATATTTGCTATCCTTTTTTTTTTTAAGATTGTATTTATTTATTTGACAGAGAGAGCACAAGCAGGGGGAGCAACAGAGGGAGAAGCAGACTCCCCGCTGAGCAAGGAGTCAGATGAAGGGCTGGATCCCCCCAGGATCATGACCTGAGCCAAAGGCAGACACTTAACTGACTGAGCCACCCAGAGATCTCTGCTTTCCTTTCTGAATTGAAGTACAGGTGACATACAATGTTCTATTTGTTTCAGATCTACAACACAGTGATTCAATTCTCTACAGTACTCAGTGCTCACCACCATAAGTGTCCTCACCATCTGTCATCATACCACATTATACAACATTATTGACTATATTTCCTATGCTGTACTTTTTATCTCTAAGACTGTTTTATAAGTGGAGGTTAGTACTTCTCAATCCCAAGATTAATTATGCTATTTTGTGGTTAGAACTTGACCCATTCACTTACTCATCCATCTGTTCATTCAACAAATAACTAATTTTCACCCTTAGTATATGGGTACTAGAATATTAAGCTGAATATAAGACAGTCTTATCTATATACTGATGATTTCCATACTTGTATTTCCATCCCCAATCTCTCCTCATATTTTAGGCCCATACTTCTATCTGCCTTTTGGAACATCCCCCTTCATGTTCCATAGATACTTTAGACTTCATGTATCAAATTTTATGTCTGGCCACATCAACGTGGAGACCAAAAAGCTTTTTTGTTTGTTTTTTCTAGTTAATCGCTGGAGCACCAACCTGTTCTTACCTATAGGAGGTCCAGACACCCCTTCCTAAGACCAACATTTACTATGATTCTTTGAGATCCTAGGGCCTTTTTCAGACCCAAGGGGTCAAGGTGACTTCCAATGCCAAGCACTGAGATAGCTGTAAGTTTCTCTTTGCCCACCACCACCACAGAATGAACACTGGTCCCACACAGATTGGTGGTGATTCATCTTGATGATGTTCTTGAACACTGACCATATGCTACATACCAGAATGATACTCTCAGCCTAGGTTAGGGTTACAGCTTGCTCTGCTGTATCCTCCCATGCCCAACAGTTTTTAAAGCATGACACCACCCCAGCATGTCCTGCCAGTGCCTACTGGCCTCAGCCACACACCGGTTCCCTTACATGTAAACCGTTAGGCAGCCCAGATTCCCCTTCTCTTGTGGTATTTCTCTCCACTATGCCGGCACTGTGTCTTTTACCCCTCTTTTCTCTGCATTAGAAGAGCATTTTAAAAATGCTAGTATGTCAGCACACTGACCTACACATTTCATCACTGTGCTCATTGCTAAGGACGCTGAGTACCTGTTATGTAGCAGACACAGTTAACCACAGTTAATCACAGTAATGAAGGGAATCAAATCACTATCATCAAGAAACCTGGCATTTAGAGGCTACAACTGACAACTGAAACAAGAAATAAACAGGCTAGGTGCTTCAGCAAATCAGGTGCTGTGAGCACCAGAGGAGGATTTCAACAATCTCAGAATTTTCCAGAGGCCGAGCTATATTGCTCTCCTTTTGGCTCAAAACCTTAGGCTTGTGATCTTTGAACAAAGCGGTTTTAGGAAAATGATCTGATACATTAGAGCCATTTTTCTAAACCAGCAAACTTATAAGGATTCCTGTAGCATCCTGGAGAGAAAAAGCAGTGGCTATGACCTTGTTTTCCCCTTTCCTGCAACCTTCAATGTTCCCATCTTTAGTTCCTTTCTTTCCCCTGTGAAATCATTTAATCCTATATGTACAACAATGGCTTGTCAAAAACATAGCACTTGTAGGGCTGATAGCCCCCGTGAGGGATTATACCTGAGCAGAGGAGCTACCAGTTAGACACAGTGAGTGGGTTAAAATGTCTGTAGCCATAAGTGGCTCCAAATCAGCAAATTCTGAAGTATCAGCTGTCAGGTGGTAGAATTCTGGTTAATTGGGTGAGCACAAACACCTGCAAAATGAATTTGATTCAGATGGACTCTGAAGTTGATAGCATTTTAGAAAGGAAAGCATTAACTTCAGTTATTTTGCTCTCCATATGCTGAGGTCGCTCCTTCGGTCACATTCTAAATTTTAGAACATGGGTAGCTTATGCTGAATATACACGCATGGATACACACTGAGCTTTCCCCCACCACCTTCAGAGATGCCAGAAGACCCTTCCCAGTGTTTTCAGGAGCATTGGAACTGCAGCCTCTATTCACCCAACCACGAGAAGAGAAGCTCAGTACAAAACTACCATGTCCCAGGCACCTGCTGTGGTTTGGGAGATGTTGCAGTGATAAGAAAGGTGGAAGGAAAGGGAAGATGGACAGATGCGGGGGAGTAAAGTCAAGAATACGCCATAATCACACAAGGTAGGCAGTTAATTGTGGCATGTCACTTAGGAGACAACCAAAAGTGCCCTTGACCAGAAACACTACTCAACAATAGGAATGCTGAAGAGTGCACGTGCAGAAATCACTCCATTTGGATCAAGAAATGAAGACACTTGTCTACAGAATTTCCAGCACTAGGTAACATATAACCCAGTTGTACACACTCTTGCATTGTTGTGCTTTGGAATTTCAAATTAGCTTGTCAGCTAGCAGGACCTTGAAGAAACAATGAAACATGCAGGGAAGCTTTCACACAGGCAGGAGACAGGTAAGAACTAGAATATGGTGGACACAGAGGGAGGCAATCCTAGGTAGGCCAACTCTCATATAGTTATTTATTCATGCCACAAACATTTATTAGCTTCTTACCACGTTTAAGGCACAATGTATTGGTATATGGAGATGAACAAAGCCCTCAGAGAAGGTATGGGGTGGGTGTGTGTGTGTGTGTGTGTGTGTGTGAGAGAGAGAGAGAGAGAGAGAGAAGGCAGGCACATGATGACTGTGTAGGAGAAGAAGCAAATTAACTAACCAGTTCTATTACACTATGAAAAGCTCCCTAACATAAGAATATGCCAAGAACAAAGGCATCAGAAATGAAGGAACAATTGATTCAGTCTTGAGAAGAGGAAATAGGCACAGGTCTGAGAATATTAAGAGAAAAAGTGACTTAAGAGTTGACAAGTTAGGAGCAGTGGACTAAGAGGACCAAACTCACTTCCCAATCAAAGAAAGGTCCTTTCATGGGAATCCTCAGCCTCCTTTCCACAAAAGAGAACATTCTTTTTTCTCAACAGATTTACAGTCAGAAACATATTTGCCAGCCCCACCCACCCACCTTCATGTTCTCAGCTCCACCTTTTAGCTGCAACAAATCAGAAAATCTCACGCTGACTGAGGATGGAGAAGCATCAGGTAAAAGCGAGACAATGGTCATCAAAGCTGCCCAGCCGTCAGCTCGTGGGCTGGCCTGTGGCCGGAAAGCCCATGGAGTCCCGCGCCCTGTGAATCCCATGCTGCCGATGGCTTCCAGGTTCTAAGCCCCTCTCTTTACTCTTATCCCTAGGCTACTATAGACTGCCCCCCAAATTTGCTATTTACACAGACTTTGGACAGCCATCTAGCTATGCACTCTGACTTTTGGTTACTTAACTGCCTCCTGATTAACTGCCACCTAGAACTTCCAGCATCCCAAAAATTTCCTCTGCTAGTTGCTAAGCACAGCTGTGCTTGATAAAGATGAGTCTTCAGGGAGCATAGCGGGAGAGCTTTTATGCTGGATAGTTTCCATTGGTCCTTCCAGACTTACCTTTCACACTCTGCCCCAGACTCTGTGCCCCAGGGGCTGACTTGATGGACCACATCAATGGGCTCTTTTGTCTCCAAGATTCCTTTGGGTTTAATCAACTTGGCTGGGAGGACTGGCAACCAGAGCCTTTCATTAGGTTGTCTGAGTCCCTAGTCCAAAGGTCACACTCCTATCAAGCAGACAGCTGCAAGTAGCTATCCTTTAGGATTCGGAGTGGTTCCTATCTCCTGATCCCTTCAGGATAGGGGTGCTACAGCTGTGGCTAGTTTCACATTATACCTTATTAATGCCCTTCAGCCCGGCCCACAATCCCCCTTCATTTAAACTTACCCCATATCACTCAGCCTGAAGTGCTGGGTGCCTCCTGCTGGGATCCTGCCTGACAGAGCTGGATGTTCTCTAGGGCAAAGACAGGAAGAGGCTAACTCCCTTCTTGGCCCAGGATTCAACGATTCCACAGATCCTTACTGAGGGTCTACTGAGGACCACGCCAGGGTGGGGTGGTGAACTAAACAGCAAAACATCCTGCATTCATGGGTTCTGCCTCCAAATGGAGGGAGACAGAGAATAAAAGATATTCAGCAAGTGCTATAGAAAAGGGGACAAAGGTGAAGGAGAAGGGAACAGAGAGGCCCAGGGGTTCAATCTGATACAGCATGGCCAAAGAAGGACTGGCTGTCTTTGTGCAGGGTATGACCATCAGGCTACACAGGAAAAGGGAAAATCCCAAATTCAAAAAATGTGAGGAAATTCCCTGTGAGAAAAATTTTGACTAACTGGTTGAAAGCAGCAAACAAGGATTTAACATGCCATTATCTTGAGAGAGAACCAAAAGAATATCAAAATTGGCAAAGTTAAACATTTTAACAAAAAAAAAACTTTAAGTACTTTAAGAACCTTATATATCTGACTTTGTATCCCATGCAAATCAGCACTTTGTCCTGACAAGATGTGGGAATAACACGACATTTTATCCCCATTAAAAAAGCATGAAAAATTTAAGAAATTGTTATTTCAAAGAATAATTCAGAGCAAAATGGGGTTTTTCCTAATATTTTTTTTAATCCTAATAAACTCATTCCCTCCTCTCCATTTAAGGAGATATAGCAGTTGTGGGTTCATTGCTGCAAGGGTGGTGAAGTGTCAGAAAGGAAGTATTGAGTGGATCTTAGAGGAATTGGATGTAAACAAGATGTTTTGGAGAAGCATTACTAAGGAGAACAGCCCCTCTCCCCACAAAGCCTCCAGGCTCCAGGCAAGTAGGATCCTGAGTGAAGAGGCTAGTGGGGTGAGGGGAACTGAATAGCCAGGCTCCTCTAAGGGAGCAAATGATAGTCCATTGCACCCAATCATGCAGAAATGAGGACCCAGCATGACCTGATATTCCATTTTTCAAGAACAGCCAGGAAGCCCAATCTTGACATGAAATCGCCTGATTTTCAAATGTGAGCAACTAATGAAAAGGTTTATGTATACCACTGGGCTGGCTGAACAGTACTTCTATAGATTGCCTTTGTTTTTGGGCCAGATTTAGCCTGTTGGCCATGAGTTTGCTACCCCTACTTCAGAGAGAGAGAGGAAATGCAAACAGCAACACAGAAATGTAAAAACCCTCCTTGGCCACAATCCATCAGTACAATCTGCTACAAACAAACACTGTGTGCAAGAGATGCTTGCCAGAAGAAAGCAGAAGAAACACTTGCAGAATAAAGAGAAAGTGTAGGACTGTAAGAAGACTCCTCTCTTGAACTAGATGGCAGGCACAAGAGTTCAAAATCCACCGGGAAAGCCAAAGCCACCCTCTCACCTAAAATCGGGAGGGATGTGGGCCCCCCACCGCACAGCAGATGAGGTTCAAGCCAATCTGATTTGGAACACAGAGTATTAGAAGGTGGAGGACGGTCAGTAAAGTATTGTCCAAGCTAAGAAGGCACTTGAAGACTGAGAAATGAAGTAAGCCACGGCGTACCATTTACACAGCTTTAGTCGAGGGTACTTTAGTCAGTGGGAGAATCAGACAGACAACGATCCAGCTGCTATGCAGCCATTCCCCATCCAGTCTGGACCTTACCTCACAGCATCTACAGAGTGAGGTGGTGAGGTCACAGAATAGTCACCCAAAGTGGGGCCTTCTGTGTGCCACATTAGGGAAGAACAGAACAAACCTCCCTGCATTCCATTCAGGGCATACATTAACCTCCATGGGACCTGGAACACACAGACCCGAAGGAGAGCATTCCGTGGGTGCACACAAGATGGAGAGACAGAGCTGGAGGCACTGTTGTCAGCATTCCTACACAGAGTCACTCAGCCGGGAACTAGGTTACCTAAAGATGAGGACACTGTGCTCAGAGGGACGGAGTGAGTGATTTGTCCAGAGTCATATGGTTAAAAGGTGGCAGAGACGGGAGGTGAGAACTGGTCTCGCTTCCTGGGAATTGGATGCTTTTTCAGTAACTAGGAATCCCAAAGTTATCCAACTAATCAACTGAGAAAGACAAAGATGAAGAGCAAAGGAAGAGGAGGAGAAGGAAAAAGAGGATGGGGGAAGGAAGACAGGGAAGGAAGGAAACAAATAAGGAAAAGAAAGGAAGGAAAGAAAGAAAGGAGATGAAAATAAAAGAAAAACAGCAAGAAAAGGAAAAGAAAGAAAATCAGCAAAAATGCAGGGAAAAGGGGAAATGGAAAAGAAAGAAAAGTCAAAGGAAAAGGAAAAAAAACAGAAAACAGAGAAAGGAAAGGAAATGAAGGAAGGAAGCAGGAAAGTTTAAAAAGAAAAGGCAAGAATAAAAAGTAAAGCAAGAAAACTTGGGAAGAAAGGAAGGCAAGAAAACGGAAGCAATAACAAGGAAGCGAGAACAGGAAGTGAGAAAAAGGGAAGTGGCAGGAGGACGGGGAAGGGAGGGAGGAGTGGGAGGAAGAAAGGCTGTTTTCAGATACACAGAAGAAAAGTCAGTGATGGCCACCACGTGTGAACTCGGTTCTAGATGAGGGTTCTCCCCAGCCCAAGCCCAACTGCACAAGAACCAGTCGGAACTCAGAGAGGAAGAAAGAACACAAGGAAGGACAAATGTCCTTTGCTTTCTGTGCCAGGGCAGTGTGAGAAATGGCCTTGTACTGCCTGGGGCCAAAGGGAAATCCAGCTAATGAAGGATTTTTGTCATGAGAGCCAGGGTTAGCAACTCTAAACAGTGAAATCTTTGTTATCCAAAGCATGAAAGAGTGAAGGAATTGACTACATCCATTCATGTTTCTCCAGGTGGCAAGGCTCTGGTTGCTATCCCTCCCTCAAAGGGTGCACAGGGCCCAGCCAGGTTGGATAAGCTTTGACAGAAACACTCTTTACTCCAAAGCTATGGTGGCTTCTAAAGAAAGTTTTAAGGTGTTCCCTGGGATGTGAAAGATAAGCGCATGTCATTCCTGCCCTAGTTTTGAGCACCTAGCCAACTTCTACCTCTAGGATTTACATGAAGTGGAAAACACAAACTAAAAACACTTTTTGCCCAGCACTAGGCTCATAGCAGTCAAGGTACTAGTGGACTTGGATGGAATGTTATTCTCTTTCTACTTTTAAGGTCCTGTGTTATCAAAGTATTCCAGCTGTGGTTTCTGGTAGTCTCTGGTGTTCTGCCTCATTGCTTTCTGAATCTGGGAAATGAAGACACCATCTTTATCAACTGGAGGATGAGCAAACACACTGGTCTGTGAAATGAAAGGAGGGGGTGAATGGAAATTCTCATTTCTTAAATACAACACAGAGAGTTTTAATGACTTTATCCTTACAGATAAACGAGCATCTGGTACTCCCCCCCCCCAAACTATACCTAAAACCTAGCACAGAATTTACAGGTTACAGATGTCTGCTCAAAACTGAAGTGGTGTGGTGTATGGGAAAGAGCCTGGACTGGGATGTTTTCCCTCCAGCTGGACGATAACCAAAGGTAAGTCATCAGGCAGGTTACCAAACAACATGTTGTGGATTTCTTCTAACTAAGTCTAATTGATTTAGTTGAGGAGTCTCAAACTGGCAGGCCTGAAGTTGAATCTGACTAGCAGACACAGTGTCTGTGGCAGGCACCGTGTCCCCAGACTGTCCCCTGGTCTGCGTGGCCCATGAGTTGGGTGGGTGGCACGTCCTGGGCTAGCCAGTCTGAAGGTCTTCACTACAGCAATGAGGCACCCGTTCCCCCAATGAAAACAAGCAGGCTAGCATCACGCCACATTCCTCCCCACCTCTGTGACCTGCTTGCCCAGGCTTCTGTGGGAGCTGCCCTTTTTCTGCCCATCTCATCACTATTGAGCCTTCTCCAGGTGCTCCCTATGCCTGTCTACACAACACACCCTCGGTGCTTGTTTCAACACCCAGTGCTTCCCAGGCTGAGCGCCCAGGACTCCCCTGCCTATATTTTTACCCCCAAGCTGCTCCATTTTCCTCCTGCGCATCTCTGCTTAGATATTCCAAAAGCACCACCATCTCAATGGGTTTGAAGTGTAAGCCACATTTGCTTCCCTCCCCTCTCTACTGCACCACAACTCGCTGCTCCCACAGACCTCTCTTCTTCCAACCTCTGACCTTCACTGTTCTTCATTTGCTTTGAATAACCACTTCCACCTCTCCCTGCCTGGAGCCCTCCTTCTCATCCTTCAGGTACCAGCTTACTTCCTCAGACAAACTCTCCCTGACCACAGGACTGCTTCTCTGGGCTCTCACAGCACCTAGCCCACCTGAGCCATCCTGATCTATGCACCCATTTATTGTCAGCTCCTAAAAACAGGCTCAGGGCCTTGTTTACCATTGCTTCTTCTAGATCTAGCACTGTACTTGCCCAGTAAATAAGAAAATCAAATTAAAGACAGATGGAGTTCCTCTCTCCTAAAAAATGTATCATCAACCTCTAAGGGCCCTTTTCTTCATTTCTTTCTCCTAAGCTTCGCTCATCCATCAATGACCTGCCATGATACATCCTTTCCCCGTTACTATCCAATGATGTATTTGTGCATCGAAGCAAAAACTCTTGTCTGTATGGATTCTCCTGCGTTGAAGTCACTGCCTCTGCGATAGCAGAATGTTCACTACGAGAGAAATGTTTGCCTAGGAGGGGAGTAAAAATTTACCATTTCATTCACAAGTGCTTTGATTTGGTGGAATGGAATTCCCCAGGAAATAAGCCTTCCCTTGCTGGGAAGGCATTTTCTGTTCCCGGTTAACATGTGTGACATGTCTCTGGTGTTCCTGAGATTGGGTCCATTCGTGCACTTTCACGGGTGGGTGGACCTCTCTCCATCTCTCTCCTCTCCAGTTTCTGACCCCTCGACACTTCATTACCACTTCAAACAGCACTGGCATAGAGATCGTGTTTTGTGAGCATGGTGACATATTTGCAATTCACCCGCATCTTTAACTTGACCTTGGCAACAGGACGAGGTGGTTGAGGTGAAGATTAATGAGACAATTATTTTTACAAGGAATATAAACAGCCTGACTTGGCTGTGTTAACAGCAGCCATGACATTTGTGGCTCCTTTGGCGTCAAGAGTTTGCTCCTTGAATTCTGAGCAGTGGAAAGTCAATGCAAAGTGTTCTTTGAGGTAATCACTTATAATGGAGAAAAGTAAATTAAGATATGGCCTGATATCATTACAAGAAACACTATTAACGTTAATGTCTCTTGAAAAATAGAAGGATAGAGAGAAAACCTTAGACTGAGGTCTTAGCATCACTCCTCACTAACTCTCATGCTCATACAAGCCAGTTAAAGACTCAGAGCCTAGCTTCCTCATCTGCAAAATGGAAATAATTATTCATGAAAAGGAAAGGAAAAACCAGTACTAACGTAAGAACCAGCTGTGGCCACTTTCATAAAATTAGGAATTCAAATCTGGGAAGATAGCTTTTTATTCAAGAAAATACCTTAATAAGCTTTTTTGAGAATAAAAGCCAGGACCCTCCAGAGCATGGTCTGAAAAAGAAAAATGGTTTAAAAAAAAAAATCAAAGTGAGAGAAAAGTTCAGCCCAGAGCAAAGGGGCAGAGAGTCATCGGAAGTGAGAGAAAGGAAAGATGGAGTCCGTATAGGGCAGCAAGACGGCTCCTACAATATGGCAGCAGGTGAATAAGAAATTCCCTGTGGTGAAAAGTACTCAGATTTGTGTGAACAAGAACATCTGAATGGAATTTGAAGTGGTTTTCTGCCTGTGGTGTAATTACCTTCCATTTTCCCTAAAACTCGAATAACGTCTGCCACACACAGCAATCTGGAATGAGCCGTGAATTGTCAGGATGAAGAAAGGCTGTGGAAAGGCAGCAGGGAGGGAGGCACAGCAGTCTCACGGATCACGCAGCATCCCGAAGCAGACAGCAGCAGCGTAGGCTTACCAGGGGCTGTGAACATCACTCACTAGGGCCCCAGAGGGAGCTCATCATCTCCCCATCTCTAGCCTCAAGCTTGCCTCCCCAGGAAATTCATGGAACCATTGGGTGGGGCTGCTGGCCCCAGACAGAAAGGAGACTTGAGCCCTCTTCTTTGGATATTCCAGGTGGAAGGTGACCCCAAAAGGCTGGAGGACCCAGACGCTCTTGGGTTTCATAGCCGTCCTGACCATCTCATAGAGCAGCAGGGAGGACAGTAAGGACATAATAGACGTGAAAGTAGTTACATAAAAACTACTTTCACAAAGTAAAACAGCAATGTAAAGAAAGTCATTGTTATAAGTAGTTTCAGTAACATACAAGGTAGAATACAAATATAATAACCATTGACTATTAGATTTCCGTTTGCGACCCACTTCTTCCAAGCAATTGCAAAGCAATGCGATTTGCAGCTCCGTGGGGTTCCTTAGAAAGGGTGATAGTAAGTTATATCTTGCAGTTGTTATAATATTCAGATAACCATACATGTAGCTTCCGAGCATATTTTGTTAATAAAATAACAGTATTTTTGGAGCATGACGCGAGAGATGTTATGGATGGATTCACAGAGAAGTGCAATTTATGGTAACTGAACCCAGAGATTATGATGAAGACAAAAAATAAAAACTGACAGAAACCTAGCAAGCAAAGCGTCTGTCAAATCTAAGTTCCAAGCCCAGCCTGAGCACAAACTAATCGTAGCCTTGAACAAACCACTTAGCCTCTCTGGGCTTCTTGTCCTCAGCTGTAAAATAGCAATAAATATGTCTGCTCTGTCCTGCCTACCTCTCGGCACCGTTAAAGGGATAGGAAGAGACACTACATATGAAAACCCTTTAACAGCTATGAAGTACTCTGAAAAAGAAAGCATCACTGTGAAGAAATCTTTTTTTTTTTTTTTTTGAGTGTTTATTTCTTCATCTGTTCTCTAGGCATTTTGGTGTTAGGTGACTTCTGCATCAGCCTGCTCATGCTGCATAAAATGTGTGATCTCTTTAAAGATACTCAGTGATAAATCATGCACCCGGCATCCTCCAAGGAGTTGGTTCTGCTCCCCTCCCCTGTGCGGCAGAACAGAAGGGCAAGGAGCAGCCTGGAGGGAAAGTGATTCAGCTCAGGATCACCCTCTGATTGTTTTTATATGGGTAAGAACTGGAAGAGAATACAAAATACCAGAAAATAATAACTGCATGGGTTAGCATCATGGGATGGCAAGTCCCTGTTTTACATCTTTAGTGCTTCCTTTTTTATGGCCGTAATGTTCTTATGCAATAACAAAAACGAGGAAGAAAAAAAAAAAAACTCTGATATACACTTTGCAACACTTTGCAGTCACAGAGCATTTTCACATACAGCGATGGGATTTTTCCTACTGTTCCGTGATGTCGAGGCGGCCCTGTTATTGACCCCATTTTTACAGCTAATGAAACTGAGGCTTGGAGAGATAACACAGCCTGCAGAATCCATATATTCTTTCCGTTCTCGGGCTCTACCTCCCCAAAGAAAAGGAGACTCTGCTTCAGGGAGGAACTAAGAGACGTATGAACAAAGTGTTGCTCAGCGGATGATTCTAGAAAGAGGCAAAGTTGCTGAGGTTGCTGTGACTCAAGATGAGACAAAAGCTCTGAAAAAGTGGTGAAAGTGGCCAGACACATGTAAGGCAGTGTTGAACTTGCCTGCAAGAAGCAAGTCTTGCATTTTCATGAATGCAAACGGGAATAGGATGTAAGTCCCAAGGCACCCGGACGTGGGAGGGCTGTTGGGAGCACTGGGCTTTCCCACGTAAACACGTCTGGGACTCATAAAATGTTTGTTTTAATTGGATGACTTGAAAAGTGGTCAAGACTTTATAGAAGAGAAAATTGTCCAAGAAGAGTTGCCGTGAAGCAACACCAGCAAGCAGAGCCTTTGGGACAGCAGGCAGGAACAGAAGCCAAGCACCTCACATCCAGGCTCACAGTGGGTCCAAGACTCAGGAAACGGAAAGGCTGGGACATCCCCTGGGACATCAGAACAAAGACCCTGAGCTAAGGTGGAGGTGCAAACTGGCAGACCACAGACCAAACCCAAACTCTTGGATATGCTCTTTGGAGTTCCCAGAGCTGTTATCACAGGTGCTGGTGTTATTTTAATATGAATCAGTTGCCAATATTTTAATATGGTTGAATTTTACACAAAAATCTAGGTCTCTAGCTTTTTTTGAAAGCATCAAATGTTCTGGCTTCCTGAGCTCAGGATGCCTGCAAGGAGGCAATTTGCTGGAACACTCTCTGCTCCTCCCCAGGCACCGCCAGCCAAGGGCATTCATGCATTTTATCTGGATGGCCCTATATGCAGTTGAGGTCAGGACCCCCTACTCTAGCGCTCAAGCAAGGATTTGGAGGGCAAACCCAGACAGGCATGACGCAGCTCCAAGAACCCAGGCAGCCAGGAAATTTACTGTGCCTTGTGTTTTTCAGACTCTGTTTTCTCAATTCCCACCTGCCTGAGTTAAAAGGTGACTGTGTCCCTCCCCAAAGAGAAGCAGAGATCATGGCTGAGCACTCACGCAAGAGCAACAGTTGGAACCTTTACCAGGAGACCTGGAGCAGAATGGATGGGCTCAGGGTCAAAATCGTCGGGGGCAAATAAACAGACAAGAAGCAGATGCAAGGGCTCAGCAGGGGGAGGTGTGGAGTAAACTCCTTCAATTTGGGTGATTCTCACCAGTACACCTTTTGAAGGCTCTGTACCCCACTCCCACAGGGGTACTTTCAATCCATAAGACCAAAAATGGTTGTCTCTGAATCCAGTGCCAATGGACAAGGAGGGGTCGGGAGGGTGAGACTTCTGTGAGGCTCAGTTCCATGCCGTCACACTGAAGACCATAGTCAAAGTTATTTAAGAAATGAATGATTGGATCAAGTCTGCATCTCAGAGGTTGCTGGTGGGAGAGCACACTGGTACAAGCTCTAGGGAGGGCAACTTGGCCATAGCTAGCAAAACCACCAGAAGATTGACTTTCACCTACAACCCATCAAACCTGCTTGCTGGAGTTTATCATATAGATATACCTGCTCAGGCACAAAACGACATATGTATGAGATTATTTACTACAGTTTTGTTGACACCAGAGAAAGACTGGAAATAATCCAATGTTTCTCAAGAGAAGACTAGTTAAACAGTTTATGGTACAGCCAAAGAATGGAATACCATGCAACCATTAAGAATATGATACTAAAAAAAAAAAAAAAAATTGTATGTTCTATGTACTAATATGAAAAATTTTCCAAAAACTGAAATGAAAAAAGCAAGGTACAGAACAGTATATATAGTATATTACCTTTTCTACATAAAACAGGAAAGATTAAAGTCTATATTCATATTTGCTTTTCATACTTTACACACACACCCTAAAAAATAGGAAGAATGGTTACCTGTTTGGGGCAGTGTGGGTGGATGGGTGGATGGAGGGGGAGGCCAGGTGGGATGAAGCCTTTTCATTGCCCCCTTTATTGTTTTGCATTTTGAACCATATGGATATGTTACTATTTAAAACACAAATGCAGGGGTGCCTGAGTGGCACAGTCAGTTAAGTGCCCAATTCTTGGTTTTGGCAAGCCCAGGTGGCCGGAAGAAGCCTGGGGTCCCTATGGTCAGAACTCTGAAACTAGATACAAAAGGTGGGAGCCAGTATCTGCAGCATGAACACCAGCACATCAAGTCATCTGGACAATCTCGTGGCTCCTTGTCAATGGTACCAGTCTCACACATCGCAGTCCTGCCTGAGGTCTGGGAGCTCCAAGAGTATGCCCTGCGGATGCAAGGGTCCCTGTCTTCCCCGCACTGCCCTCAGGTCACCTATCCCAGACCCTCCCTCCACTCACCCAAGGACCTTGTTGTTCAAGGGAAAGTGGGGGATAGAGGGAGGTGCAGAAACAGGAAAGGCAGGATTTACCCTAGAGAAGCAAAATTATCTGGAGAGACTGTTCAAACTACTGACTCAGGCTGAGATTACCAGATCGGACTAAACTAAAACTAAGTCTCTTCTGGGACTTCTCACCTCCCATAGGAAGGGGAGGCATAAAGGAAATCATATCAGTAATGGGCAAAATAAGGAAAACACATTTGCTTGCATATCTACGTGTGATAAGAGTAATCTACTACTCTGCTAGATATTTTTAGGAGTATATACATCTATATGTATGTGTGCATAACATGTATTTTGTAAAAGACCAACAAATGCCTTACAACGGAGCACTCTATTCAAAGGAAGGATTGAATGCAGACTAAATTTTAGAAAACTTCTCCCTATTTAGAATTGCCCAGGGAAGCCTCTGATAGCATGTTCCATCTATGTCCAAAGCACTTAGCATCATGCCGTGATAAAGTACAGCCCCAAAATACACTCACCCTTCTGACCAGGCAAAGCTGCTCTTCTCGTTTCCATGGACCATCTTCCTGCCCCTTCACAGTGGGAAATCTCACTGCCTGGGGAACACACTGCCCATGCACTGAAGACTGCTGAGTGGGATCATTTATCTTACTGTTTACCTTTCCCACAAAACACTACTACTGCAGGATACAGAGACGTGATGGCTGACAATCCTCACTGCATGTCAAAAATAACAGAAAGGGGAAAACAGATCGGATGGACAGCTTAGATCCTCATGTTATTTATTTCTCATTTTGCTTTTTCCAAAAGCAACTGCATGTGTTGTATAGCTGAGAAGCAATTCAAAACAAAACAAAATAGGAATGTCTTTTTAAAATAGATTTTTGTCAATATTAAGTGATCAACAAGTATTTATGTGTCCCTATACCTAATAGAGGAGACAGAAAACCCCGGAGCCCCAGGTGCCTCACAGGATCTGGTCCTGGCTCAGACTTTAGGGGGACACCTGGGTTCATCACCAAGAGGTCAATTCTTGGGAGGCAAGGTGGGAAACTCACAAGGTCCCAGGAACTGGGAAGAGGTCCTAATGTGGGAACTGAGTGGTTCAAAGCCAGGAGACATTAATAGGAGAAATAGGACAATGGAGGAAGAAAACAGGGGTTCTTAAAAAGCAAGTAGAAAGGAGAGTTCAGGAGAGTTCAGGATGAATTTTACAAACCCATGCTTGCGGTCTTTCTGCTTTGTTTTTGTCTAAGTTGGTCCTTCTCCCTGTGTTGGAATGGGACCTGCCAGTAGCCCAATGGCGCCACGCCCTTACAGTCTAGGGAGATACAGAGCATTGACCTACAGGGCAAAAGCTAGCTATTCAGGGCAGCCAGGCAGGATACCGAGAGAGGGGCACAGATGACAACTCAGGAGTACCTAGAAGGGAGGAATCCTACACTAGGGAGAACAGGCAAGCCTTTGTGACCTTGAGACTTGGGTGTGGCTGAATAAACGGGAGCCAGTCGGCACACTGCAATGCTGTTTCTCATAGCCCAGAGAGGATGTGGTATCTTGTACATGACTTCAGCAGAGTTCAGAACACCTCGGTCCTCTGATAGCCTTCCCACAGGATGGTCCAAACCTGCTCTGTCCAATAACTGACTACACATGCTATTGAAATTGAAATTAATTAAAATTAAATAAAATGTAAAATCCAGTTCCACATGTGGCTTGTTGCTACAGACAACACAGAGAGTCGACATTTCCATCATCACAGAAAGTTCTACTGGACAGAACTTGTTTTAAATAATGTCAGGGGGTCAATGGTAATTCGGTAATATCAACTTGGGCTCAGTGTATACAGAAACTCTGGGTTAGGAAAATATCAAAGTAATTTTAATCTAAAAAGAAATCTTAAAGTTTAAATCACTTGATTTAAATGACTAAATAATTAACCTAAAGGGTTATCCCAAGAAATTTTAAGTTCAGAACTCATGTGTTAGCAAATTCAGGTGATACTAAGATTCCTACAAAATAATAAAAAGGAGTTCATCGATTTTCCTTGATTCTTTCCTACTGTGTGTATGGCAAATGTGGGAAAAAAATATGCCCCAACAGCTTTACAGGAATCACAGAAATTGCATACTACTCACCAGGGAAATTTTGAAAATGTATGCTTTTTTTGTCTTCACCCGCACAGTCACGTGTAGAGAACACAGCTGTTCATCTGTAAATGGTATTTGGGTGACCTCTGGGGTGCTCTCCAGACATCATGGCCATAAGCAATCCTCAATGTCTTGATAGATACCTGAATGGGCTTTTGCTTAAAGCAGGCAAGGCCATCCTATGGCGCCAAATAAAGACCTAGAATGCACCTGTCACGTTTCGCATCCATGAACCGGCAAAAAAAGGTTTCAAAACTCTGCCTTGGAGCTGGCAAAATAGGTAATGGAGAATGAGAAATGATCACGTCACTGTTCAGAAAGCCGCCTGCAGCTCATCAGCAACATTGAAACCAGCCTTCAAAGAGCAGCCCTCATCTCAGATCAAAGAAGAAAAAGTAGAGGAAAAAACCCAGACAAATCTTTCACTCCATTGTCTGCTGACTTGCCTAAAAAAAAAAAACAAACAATAATAATTTACCCAATGACATCGTGGCAATATATTATGTCCTCAGTCTCTTTATAGGGCTCTCCTTCAATCACTAGGTCTCGGACGAGTGTGTGTTTCTTCCATGAATGAAATAATTTATCTTTTTGAATATGATTCTTTCCCCCTCTCATGAAGATGCAGAATAGTGATTGCTTCTGAACTCGGAGGTCTGGCTTGGCTCTTTGTTGTAGTTCTCCAGAAAAAAAAAAAAAAAAAAAGTAGAAACTTGGAGACATTCACTTGGATTCTTAACCAGGATGGTGGTTATTATTACTCGCTAGCTAACACTTAATAATGGCTTACCATGTTCCTGGCACTGTGTTGAGCACTCTTCATGTGTCTTATTTGATCTTCATAACAACCCCTGAGGAGATGCCACTATTATCCACATGTGGAGCAGGGGGAGGCTGAGGCAGAGGGACGAGGCGCCTCAAGTCATTCAAGCGGCAGAGCTAGGACTCCGCCCAGGTCTGTCAGGTGTCACTCCTGGGCTTGTGCCCACCCAACTGTACTGATCTCCGTGAAGCTGGGAGATAATCTCTCCGCAGAGAAGAGGAAGAGAATAAAAGAAATGCAAACGAAGCTGAAGGCTCCCAAGGAGGCGCTTGTGAATGTGCCTGAGAAGAAGCCTGGAGAATTGAAACGGGCACCCTTTACATTTCAGGAGGGACAATGCCCACGACAGCTTTGGGGGAGCTCCTATAATTAATTACATAATTTATCACATAGTTCAACTTTCGTTTAAACTTCTTCCTATTTCTCTGTGGCATAAAGACATCAAAAGGAATTTTGTGTTGTTTTGGCGGCAAGAGGATGGGAGAGAAAGAAAGAAGTTGCCTTCTCTGTTGGGATTCCATAAAAGGAGGGTGGGCCAGGATCCTGCAGGAGGAGTGAGGAGCTGGACCTCTCAGAAGGGCCTCAGTGGCAAGGGAACCATGCAGACTCATCCTTCCCCAGGATACATCTCAGGACAGAGTGGGTTTACAACACTGTCCATGTCCTACAGATCAAACAAACTTTGTTTGATTGGTTAATCTCCTTACCTCCTTTATTGATGCCTGAAATGTCACTGTTAAGGCTTTCTGTTTAGTTCAAGAATTTACTTCGTATTAAAATGAAAATGTAACAGGTAGAGTAGTAAGATTTTAGTCCAGGAAGGGCAAATGGGCTACCTGGTAGCAGTCTGTCAGTAACTAGAAAGAAATCAAAGAAACCTGGGTACAGATTCTGACTCCACGACTTAACTAATGTGATATTTGGGGCTGGTTACATAGTCTTTGGGGCATTGGCGTCCTCATCTAGAACTGGAGCTTCTACCCACACGTCACCATTTTACCGTGAGAACTAATGGCCTGACATATCGAAAATGCCTGGTCTGTGGTAGGTGCTCTTGCTGTTTGGGCAGGAGAAGAAACATGCATTAATTGCAGCCTACGATGGGCCACGTTCTCTCTCAGAAGTTCTCTAGTTTCCACAACAATTTTCCATTTTAAGGAAGGATGGAGGATCAGAGAAGGGAAGTAATTTGCCCGGGTTTATGTAGTTATATAGAACCCAAATTCAAACCTGTGTTTTGACTCCTTCTACATTAGCATATGATCTCTCAAACATGAAAAAATAAAGACGAGGGAGAGGTTTCATTGGCTCTTAGCAAATTAGGCCACGTAGGCAGCCCTCTGCCCTATCTCCAAGGAGTACAGATCCTACCATATAAAACTAGGGTATGTTCCCTTTTGTCACACTATTGATCCGATGACCTCTCGAGTGTCTCAGCATCCCATGGAACCTCTGCTCCATCCCAAGTGGGCAGTATTGATTACATTATTATGGCATAACAAGCAGATCCATGAAGTAAGCACCAGAACTAATTGGACCTGTTTTGCTATAGATTCAGCTTTTCTGGCTGAGCAACTTGTGAATTAAATTAAACCAAAAATATGTGACATTCATGACTTCTTTGGGTCTTGGGTATTGTTGTGTTTTTCATTTTGAGAGCCTTCTCTGGGCATTTGGAGTCATGAGCCAAAAAGCTGAAATGCCCAGTGCATACTGCAATGACCTTTTTTACCAACACAAGGAGAAAAAAGAGATGGTGGGGGGCAATGACAAGAAAGAGAAAGAGAAGGGAATTCATATTCATCCGATGCCAACCATGTGCTGGGCCCTGCATGAGGTGCTTTACATCTTTAAATTTTTTGGCACCATCTGAAGCAGTTTTTATTAGACCCTTCTTACATGGTGAGTAATTTGGAATACTCGTATTTCTAATTTGGCCTTTAATCTTGTCAAATGAGTCTGCTTTTGCCAAATATGAAGGGAGCTCAGGATGATGTTTAGCTGGGATTTGGACAGGTCTGACAACCTGGCAAGGGAGACCTGCCAGAACGTTTCTGCAATAAGACTGAGGAGCCTCCCGCAGACAGCTCATACTCAGGGAGTTGGAGGAGAACAGGCATATGTTTGTTGAGTAGCTAAGATCCATTCCCCACTTCTTTCTTATTAAAAGCACCTAAATATTGGCAGGAATATCAATATCCATAATTGGACATTTGTTTCCTTAGTCTTCCTTGAAGGGAAAAGTGATTGCATCACTGAGTTCTGGCCGATAAGACACGAACAGAAATCTGTGAGGAAATGCTGGGAACTTCCACGTTCCAAATATAAGGGGAGAAATGAAAGTGGTACCATACTCTTCTATCTTCATTCTGCCTTAAATTTGAATAGGATATCTGGAGTGGCAGCAGCTACTTTATGACCATGAGGCAACAGTATGAAAGAAGAAGATCAAAAGATTGGGCAGAGAACTTGCCTGACGTTATTATTACTCTCCTCATCTGCGCCAACAGCCATCTACATCCAGACTCCTTGTTGCAGGACAAAATTACCTATCTGTTGATTTAAGCACCTGTTGTTGGATTTTTTCTATGACTTAAGATCAAGCCTATCATAACCGATAAATCCAGCAATAAAACCTTCCTTGGATTGAGAAGGAAGTTCTCAGAAAACATGAATCTATTGCTTTGATTTGTCTCCCTTTCCCTTTGCACACTGGACCATTGTCAAAGTATTGAGGAAAGCAGGAGACTCATGTACAAAATAAAAGCTAACAGAGCTCCTCCCCTGAAAATACTGTATCCCTCTAACAATCTAATTCAAAGAGGGAGAGATGTTATGAGTTAGGGCTCTTTAGGTTCAAAGTGATAGAAAAGGTACACAGATTGGTTTGAGCAAAATGAAGAACCATTTGGCTCACACAACTGTCAACCCAGGGGGTGGTCAGGCTTCAAGCACACTGGAACGAGGGGCTCAAATGACATCGTCAGGCCTGGATCTGTCCCAATTTCTCTACTGCGCTTTACCCTACATTGGCATCTCTCTCGGAAAGGCTCTCTTTTCATTGTAGCCCACTAGCTCCAGTCTTGCATTCTCAGAACTGCAAACCCAGCAGACAGGGAGCACCTCTCTTGTGGTCATGCCACAAAAAAGTTGAGCTTCATTTGCTGACTTGGGTCACGTGCGCCCCCAAAACTGGTGCAGGAAGTAGAATAATTAGGCCTACCCAAATTACATGGACTGATTATGGGTACAGGGTGGAAGGAAAATTGTTCCCAAAGGTATAAAAAATTCTCTGGAGGCAAAAGCAATGCCATCACTGCTGAGATGCTCTTCCCAGCCCTATTACTTAATACCAAAAAGGCTGGGTCCCAGGAAACCCCATAATTCAGCTGTGGTGGGAACACTGACACTCCCTGAATTTAAAAAAAAAAAATCAGACAATTTCAAAAAAGAGACCTCAGACAGTAATGGTAGGTGAAATAGGCTTTTGAGGGGAGCACATTTAAGATATCATCTAAAGATATTACCAGAGTCTGATGTCTTATATCAGTAGATAGAGTCTGAACAATAGGCTGTCTGGCTCATGTATTACTACAGCTTCTTTTGTTCCCAAAGGCTAGTAAGAACAATGAATTAGACCATCATCTGACGACTACTGAGTGCCTGCCACACACAGGGTAGTTAGTGGGCTAAGGAATTGTGGGCGAATCCAATACTAGAAGACATGCCAGTCCTCACAGATTTTACAATATATTCACCCAAGCACAGCTAATAACACAAAGCAGAACATGCAGAGAACTAGTACTAGTTGTGCAGAAAAAGAAATATTAATGAAGGCTGAGCATGTCAAGGAAGAAATCACAAAGAGTATTTAGGATGCAGAAAGAGATATTTCCTTGTTATGAAAAGAACACCCTTCTAGAAATCAAGACTCTTCTCTTACTACTTCTATTTCCCAACATCTCTGAGTCAGGAGTACAAAGGTCATGTTTGACTTTCCAAAATTTACCTGCTCTTCAGGACTGACCCAAGGGAGGGCAGGCGAAGTGACCCCCGAGGACTCAGCAGAAACAGAGCTGGCCATGGTGGGTGGGCTGAGATGGTGCCTCCCAGCAGGTACAGAGTCCCAGAGGTCACAGGAGCACATAGAGCTGGTCCACAGGCCATCCCACTCTCATCTGATGTGAGCAAACAAACAGCAGCTGCTGGAGAGAGGTGGGCCCTACTCATAGGACATGTGGGGTCAGGGGGAGGGCAATTTGTTTTCTCAGGATAGAGGATACTTGAGTATGTTTCACTGCTGGGGAAAAGGTTCCATTTGAGAGGCAGACATGTGCACACAAGAGGGATAATTGATTAGAGCAGGATTTCTGAGGAGGCAGGAGGGTTCCCAGAGTATAGAGGAGGTTTGGCTTCAGGCTGAGGAGATGTGTGAATAACTCTCTTGGAAGAAGAACACAGCTCCAGCTGGCCCAGCCAGAAACTTGGTGGTCAAGAGCAGAAATTCCAAGGTTGAGCAGAAATTCCAAATTCAAGTAGAGCTAGACTCAAATCCCAAGCCCCCACTTCTAAGCTGGGTAAACTTGGGCTCCATTTTTTCATCCAAGAAAATAAGAATTTTATATTTCCATCACAGTATTATCTTAAAGACTGTATGAAATAATGTACACAAAATGCTGCCCTAATAGGAAAGAGTCTAAAGTGAACCCTAAGACACAGTAGCAATAAAAGAGAATGAAGTAGATCTTTACATGTAAGCATGACAAGATCTGTAAGACATTCTTCTGAGTTTTTAAAACAGGAAATTACAAAGTAAAATATATAGTAGCATAACATTTACATTTAAAAATTCATGAAACAGCAGTGGATTGAAAAACATGATATATGGATAAATCTCTGAGCTCATCATTACAGAAAAAGAAACCTAGTAAGACAAGAAACTTTCAAGGATGCTAAGGAACCAATTCATTATTTAGAAAATAAGTAAATAAAGGATAAAATCAAATATTTCTCTTTGTATTCCCTACACAAATTATACTTCAGGGTAACCAAATAGTTGATAAGGGGAAGGTTCTCAGAATATTCCAGCTAATAAAGAAGAAATAGCAGAATGTGAATAGCGCCATTTGGCAGCCCCCAATGAATGAATGTATCCGACTATTGAGCATAAGTAAATGCCAACATCACAAAAAGAAAAACATCCAGAAATTAGGCACCTGCTTACAGAAGAACCCAGTACCTCCTATGAAGGAATCCTGCAAAAACCTCAAGTCTGAATCTGATCCCACCTCTAGAGGCAATGACCAATCTACAGGAAAGACAAAGACAGAAGAACATGATAAATAGCACCAATGAAATGCCAGCATTCAAATCCAGGCTGTGGGAAACTCTCAAGACAAAGCCCAGTTTCTCAAAAACAAAACAAAAAACTGTAATGGAAACAAAAAGCAAGGAAACCTAAAGATTAAAAAGAATTTGTAAAGTCACCCAACGATATGTGTGAGCCCCATTTGGATCCTGACTAAACAAGCAAACTGTTAAAAGAAATAATGAACACTGGGGACATTTTGATACAAGCTAAATGTTTAAAATACTTAAGAAGTGCTATTAATTTTTTGGCACCTGTCTGGGATGGGGATCCCTGGAGGCAGGCCCTGAGACAAGAATCCATATGACAGTGCTTTTTTAAGGAATTTCTCCCAGGAAACATAGGTAAGGGAGTGGTGGAAGGAAAATAGGGATGCAGAAGAAATCAAGCAAGGGTAGAATTTGAGGCAAAGTCCCAGCCTCAGCCTGATCCAGTTGGTCCCCCTGGAGGGCAAATTACAGTAGAGTTTGTTCCACCATGAGGTAAGGGAGCTGGTGTTCATAGCCAGGTGCCAGTCACTGGCTGTGAGAGGACAGTGGGATAGGGGCACTTTTGGCTCTTGGTTGGTCTGGAACGGTGACATATTCTACATCACCCCTTTTGGAGGGCACAGTCTTATATGTGGAAAGGCCTCACAGCCATTTCCCCAAAGCCTAGGGCCCTTTATACAAATCAGCAGGCCGGGGTGTCCTCAAGCTCCCTGAGGCACTTATGCAAATTTGCAGCTCAAGGTGGCATATCCTTAAGCATTTTTAATGGATATCTTTCTAAAATGTATCACATCACAGAACTGAGGTCAATGAAGAAAGTATGCTGAATATAATTTAAACTTTCCGAAATGACTTCAGGTGACCTAAAATATGTCCCATAGAATACAAGTTCACAAGAATGCTGTAGGAGACACACAAACAGGGTTCTCTGACCCACGACGTCTGGGAAAAGAAAACCCACTTAAAGTTAAGCAGGTGGCTTTCCAACAGCCTTCCTGGAGCTGTTAACGTGCTGATGAGCAATATGTATCTCTCAAAGGCAAGGATCTCCCAAACCAATCATGTACATCCTCAATGCTAAGATACATGTTTTTTCCCATTTTAATATCCCTGAAATCTGGTGCATCTTACATGGAACTTATGAAATAGGGATGAGTGGCTACATAATTAACTTTTTCATGTACAACCCAGTTTCTCATGCCCCAAGTCCAAGTCCATCTTCAACAAGCTCAATGGGAACAGAATGGGAACACAAAGGCCTACTATGTGCCCACTGAAGGCCTACTATGCACCTGGCATGGAGCTCTGTTTTCAAAGTACCTTCCATCAGACACAGAGGAGGTGATCTCTTCTTTGTACCAGAAAGAATTTAGAGTTTTATATGATCTCTTAGTGCCAGACATTGGGGTGAACGTATAAGCTCCCCACTTAGGCTGGCATACACATATCCAAATAGCAAGAACCACCCTGCAGAGGCTTTTCTAGAACACACCTCGCAGCCTTCACCGAGTGGTGGGCTCATGCCAACGACCCAGCCCTGGGGTACAGGCAGCCACCCAGCAGTGCCCACACAGCTTATGCCTCAATACAAGGTTTTTCAGGGGTCTTCACTTCTGCCACCTTCTCAACTGTCCCTTTTCCTTCTTGATACCTTTTGTCCTGCTTTACAATGCTTCTCATCTGCTGCTGGTTAAGTCAGGGAACCAAACCTGCTAGAATGGAGTGTCAACTGTGAATCCAAAAGTTCTAAATAATGGTCTGAGGTCATGATGAGGGTTCTCGACTTGCTCAGGTTTTACAGGGTGGTCAGTAGGTAGGGAGAGGCTGGGATCATGGAGCAGGGGCCAGAAAGCTGACCTTGCTTTCAGGCTGGACCCTGAGGGGGTGCCCATTTGCGGTCGCTCAATGGGGCATCCTAATGTTGGTCTTAGGTCAGGCAGATCTCCTCCATGAGGAGCTCCTACCCCGCAGGGGGTGGGCTTCAGCGGGAAGATAATGCAGACAATCAGAAATTCCTGAGGTCTTTCTGGGAGGACCAGCAGGTTCCCGGTGATGAGGAACTGAGGGTGCACCCCCAGTTGGAGACTGGGGTGACGAGCCCTGCTGCCCCAGGCTGGGGGGCAGGAACAGAGAACTGGACCCTGCAGGGTGCATGGGGACTAAACAGGAGAGACCGAGGCAGCTTGACTGCCACTTTGAGAATCACTCAAGAGTCAGGGTCTCCTGTCTCTGAGGTAGTGGTCCCAAAGACTCCAGGAGCCAGGCAAGTCCCCTGGGAACCAGACAATGGACCCCCTAGTGACAGGGGATGGCTGAGAGAGTGAGAGCGACTCCTGCCACACACTTCCACAGCCCCCCAGTCTGAATTTTTGAAACCCACTCTGCCGACAACCGCAGCCCCTCTGGGGGACAGCACCAGCAGGGAAACAGATTCCAGATAGGAGAGGGCCCTAGTGAGCACCTGAGGCAGGTTGGGGTGACAACAGGTCTGACAGAAGAAGCCTCAGCCGCACAGCAGACAGCCACAGCCCTCCCTCAGATCCTCCTTTGCTCACGTCCTGGGCCTCGGTTCTGGGCCAAATGGTCAGCCCAAGGCTGACTTCAGAGACAAGGGGACGTTCCAGCTTTAGGTTCTCCCGGGACCCAACCTCCCCCTTGCTTGATGACGGACCTGGGCCAAGGACACTGCGGCTGTCACCCTGAATGATGAGGGCGATGACAGCAGCAAGCGCCGGGGCTTTTTGATCAGTCTCACCTGGTGACTCGGGAGGCCATCCTGTGAGTGCGATCCCACCCGGACTTCTAGCTTCGGGGTTCTTCGAACGAATCATCTTCCTGAGGTGACACTGGACTTGAGGTGACAAGGAGAATGATAAGGTGAGATGGACATTTGATCAAGTCATTTGACCCTCGTCGGACTGACAGAACTCTTTTCAAAGAGACGGCAGTAAACCTCCCTCTTTTCTGGCCCCTGCTCCGTGGAAAAGGAGCACACGGACAAGAGCGTTCATTCCCTGCCGTGTTTGGACAGCCGGGCACCCTCTCCAGCACCCTGCCCTCACACTGCGCCGACACCCCTCCCGGTCCCCCACACTTACTTCCTGTCAGGTCTTGAAGCTCCCGGTCCCGCTCAGGGGTGGGAGCCTGCTCTCCCGCGACAACTCAGCCGGCCCCGGGGCATGCCGGGCCGCCTTCACCCACCCAGCGAGCCCGCGCTTACGCCACGCCTACCGTGCGCATGCGCCGGCCTAAGTGCTTCATGAATAGAACTCATTTAGTCTTCGTGGTATCTCAGTGAGGTAGGTTCCAGCATGATCCCTATTTACAGATGGAACTGAGGCACAAAGAGCGATTTATCCAAATTTCCCCAGAAGCCAAACCTTGTATGCTGTAGGTCCTCATTAGTTACTGATTAAATTGAAATCTTACTGATTGCATGTGTGTGTGTGATCAAAGAGAGAGAGAACCCACATGTGGGGTGCGTGTAACTGCTCCCACATTATTACAAGCAGAACTTAGTTTGTGCATATAGCTTCTCTTTAAAGACAGGTCTCGGGACACCTGGCTGGCTCAGTTGGTTAAGCGTCTGCCTTGGGCTCAGGTCATGATCCTGGGGTCCTCGGATGGAGTCCCACATTGGGCTCCCTGCTCAGCGGGAAGCCTGCTTCTCCCTCTGCCTGTGTATCCCTCTGCCTGCTTCTCCTCCTGCTCTTCTCTCTCTCTCTCTCGCAAATGAATAAATGAAATCTTTAAAAAATAATAAATGATAAAAAAAATAATAATAAAGATAGGTCTCTTATCGGGGCACCTGGGTGGCTCAGCCAGTTAAACGTCTGACTCTTGATTTCAGCTCAGGTCATGATCTCAGTCCTGAGATCCAGTCCTGTGTCAGGCTCCATGCTGAGCAAAAGGCATGCAGCCTGCTTAAGATTCTCTCTCTCCCTCGCCCTCTGCCCCCTCCCCATCCCACCCCCCACATGTGCGAGGATGCCCCCACACAGACTTTCTCTGTCTCTCAAAAAAAAAAAGAGTTCTCTGTGGCTTGAGTAGGGGTTTGCTTAGTGGAAAACAGACCAGGTGATATCTTGAGGACTCTCTAAAAAGATATTTACTAACAGTGCCTGGTATGCCAAGCACCATGCTAAGCTTTCCCCTACCTTACTTCATTTTAAACCCTTTTCAAACCAGTGACATCAAGTCTCTTCATTGCACCTTATCTGGGGGTTGAAGAAACTGAGTCTAGTAGGGATTAATCTATTTGCCCAGGATCCTATAAACATGGTCTTTCTAACTGCAGATCCCTGGTTCTTAGCCCTTCACATTAAATGCTGAGGTGGTAAAGGGATAGGGACTTACTTGAAGTGAGGAGAGTGGTTTATTGCCCTTATTTGGTAAATACAATAGATGCACTTATCAAATTGGCCATGATGAAAAATAATAACAATTTTAACTGTTGGGGAGAGTTTGGGGAAATAGCTACTCAAATACCTCTTGGGAGAGAGTAAATTAGTACACATTTTCTGGAGTGCAGTTCAACACAGAAGCCCTTAAAAAGTGACTATGCTTTAATTCTGTAATCTCATTTCTAGGCATTTTGCCTAAGAATATAATTGGACAATTATACAGACATATGTACAAAGCTGTTTATTATAGAAGTTATTACAATAGCAAAAATCTGGGAAAATCAACCAACAATACGCAATTATTTAAACAATGGAAGGTGTGACAAAATACTCATGTATCCATGGGAAGTGCTGTTGTAAACCTATATACTGACAAGGAATGACACGCATAATTTATTTATGTTGAAGCAAGCAGGTTACAGGCCAAAAATAATAATTTTTTCATGAAAAACTCTGCAGAACAACCCACTCACGATGTCAGTAAAGGTTATTTCTGATTAGTGAGATTTAAATAAGATTTTTTCTCATTAGCTGCATTTTCCCCTATAAATTAATAATTGTGTAATTCTCCCCCAAAAATATATATTTTCTTTTTCTTTTTTAAGATTTATTTATTTATTTGAGGGCAGCGGGAGACAGAGGGAGAGGAAGAGAGAGAATCTCAAGCAGACTTCATGTTGATCGTGGAGCCTGACATGGGGCTTGAACTCACCACCCTGAGATCATGACCTGGGCCCAAAACAAGAGTCAGACACTTAACTGACTGCACCACCCAGCTGCCCCAAAACAAAAAATATTTTTGAAAGGAAGCCCTAGAGCATAGAAAGAGGAAGTCAATGGAATGGTCCTGAGGAGTAAACAGCAAGCCTCGTGTCCTGAGTCCCATGGGAAATCCCATACTGTGCAAAGGCTAATTGCTACCAAGACCCACCCAGGCTTAGAAGTCAAAGTGGATGAGAAAGACATAAAAGAATGTATCAACCAAGAACCATAAAATTCTTGATATTAACCAATCATGAAAGCAAATGTAACAGAAATCATTTGAGAGGGAGCTTGTGTCTTTCCACCCCCGTAAATTGATTCTAAAGCCGTCACCACCCCTCCAGCAGAGAGGCCTGACCCTGGGAGGCCCAGCTGACAGGAAAGAGGCTCATGAACAGTGGCAACCTACATGACCTCAGGTCAGAGGAGCAGCACCCAGCATGGGCAGACGTTCGGAACGAGCCAGGGCTCCGGGGTGACTGGGATACCCATGGACTGCCTGCAGCCCCACCCCAATCTCCCTGGGAGCCCCCTGCTTTTAGCAGCAGAAAGTACTCACTTCCTGGGATGCTAGGGGTAAGACTCCAAGAGTCTGGGCTTGCAGGGAAAGGGATCGTTTCACGTCTTGCTAGTAGATGTGTGGATTGTGATGACCTTTTTGTAAAACTCTCTGGAAACATCCATCACGATGAACTGCGTGTATACCCAGCAGTTTTCCTCATGGAATCCATTCCCTGGAAATAACTGCACCAGTTCAGGAAAATGCATCTCAGAGGGTCTGGTCTGGTGTTTGCAGTATGTACTACAATCAGTCCTAATTTCCAGACGTGGCTGGTGCAGGAAGACCTAATAAGGTGACCAGAAAAAATTTCAAAGTGGGGCGTGAGGGAAGGGAAATTCCAAGTTGAAAGTCGGGGAGGCAGGAGGTGTCCCCACACAGGACAGGAAGCACCGTGAACTGTGGAGGCAAGGAGCACGATCCAATCCCACCCTAGGGGTAGAAGGGCCGGTGTTCTAACATGAACGTCGGATTTGTTTCAATTAGGTACGGTAAGGCACACAGACAGGGAATGTCTGTCATGAAGGAAGAAGCTTTTAGAGTCATCGTTCCCTTGAAATAGAAGGCTCTCGGTTGGTTTGCATACTGACAGTTGCACTCAGGCAGGCCCTTCACTATCTCTAGGAATTGGCTAACCTGGGAAGGTCAGCAAGGTCCCAGATATCAAAACATCAGAATAAAAAGACGGGCTTAGTTCAGCTGGCCAGGCCCCATAGTCCAGTGGTTCAAATTCCCCCACCTAGGTCCGGAGAGCAGCACAGACAGAATCCTAGCAAAGTTCCTGTCCTACAGGGACCAATATGCCAGGGGAAAGAAAACCAGAAGTGGTGGTCGGCTAGCTGGCCAGCTGCTGAAGTATCAGACAGTGCATGGGAAACTCAGAGGCACACAGGAGACTCCGACTGTCGACTGTCGGCACTCTTAACTTCTAGATTTAGGATTATGACCCAATTTCAAGAGCCAACACGCCCGGCGGAGGCCCAGTGTCACACACTGCTGTTTTCTCTCATGGTGATATTTCTCTCCAGGCAATATCCTGAGGAGAGAAACGAGCCTGAAGCCCCCAGGGGAATAAAGAAGGCAATAACAGAGAGAGAGATTCTTCCCTCTCTTTGCGCCAAGCCTAAATTCCAAGGACTTGGGTGGTCCCGGAGACTCAGGGGTAGGTCAGGAAATGAAGCTGCTCTGAATGGGAAGTCTGACTTCTAATGATGCGTGTGCATATGGGAAAGGAATGAGTCATTGCTTCCACCCAAACCCACTCACCTGCACTGCCGGCCAAACCTAGGTGGACCGTGCCCTCTGGTGGGTACTACCACCTCACTCCCTGCAATTACTTAATGCTGACAGTTGATATTGAACGAGTCTGAAAGTTAAATAGAGAGACGTTTGTCTTCATTTCAGCCAAAACCTGGATCCTACTTCAAAGCATTTGTAATACTTGCACATAAGCAAGATACCTGTCTCTCCTACGTGACTGGCATTTGAGATGGTCAGGAAAAGAATGGGAGTGGCCCCTCTGGGCCACCAGTATCCTTCTTTAATGGAATTCTCTTAACTGTAAGAGCTGTGTGCTTGCCTGCTGTCTCCATCTGCCACCTAACCCAGCCCGCCATATTGCCTCACTCAGCACCTCCAGTCCCCAGGGCACAGTCTGAGGCAACGTCCCTCCGCTGTGGGAAACCACGTGATAGCCCTGGATTTTGCCTGAAAAGGTCCCAGCTTGAACTGCCCTGCCCACTCTCATTTAAGGAGACACCTTATGATCCCAGGTGGTCTTTGGCTGCCGCAGGGATTAATGCATCTGGGCTGAGACCTCGCTGTTTTCTGGCCCGTTCCCTCCAGGACACGCTGTGTCCACTACTTGCTTATCAGAAGAGCTACCCTTCTCAACATGTCACTAATCTACACCCTGCACCCTAAAATGGCACAGACATGTAGCCCCTGCTTGTTATATGCTAGGGGCGCCTGGGTGGCTTAGTTGGTTCAGTGCCGGCTTTCAGCTCAGGTTGTGATCCCAGCGTCCTGGGATTAAGCCCCACTTCTGGCTCCTCTGCTTAGCAGGGAATCTGCTTTTCCCTCTCCCTCTGCCCCTCCTCCTGCTCATACTCTCTGTGAAAGGAAGAAAGAAAGAAAGAAAGAAAGAAAGAAAGAAAGAAAGAAAGAAAGAAAGAAAGAAAGAAAGAAAGGAGCTAATACCCACCAACTTGCCCTTTTTCTCTCCTCAAATGGAACAATGGGACAGAAAACAGTCTGTGATGATTAATAATATTATCCCCCTCCCCACCGGGAGGCAGGGCCCAGCTCTGTGGTTCTCCCAAGCTTATGGGACTGTATTAGCTATTGGAATTAGCTTTAAAAATGGTCTCACAGGACTACATTTCTCAGACTTTGAAGAACCTACGAATCCTCTGGGGATCTCATTAAAATTCAGATTTGATGCCCTAGGTCTGAGGTGGGCTTAGCATGGTCTTGTCTCACAGCTCCCTGGTGATGTTGATGCTGCTGGTGCATGACCCACGCTTGGAGTAGCAAGGGTGCAGGAGACATACAGCTCTGAGCTTCAGTGCATGTATATAAACATGTACTTGCTAAGGCAAACATCGGCAACTTAGAAGGGGACACTGTAATAATGATCTGTTTGTCTATTTCTGAACTGAACTGCTTTAAAGATCTCTAAATTCTCCACATGGCTTCAAGGTGCTATAGTTTTGATAACATCTATAACCACATCTTCTAAAACACTTGTACCCAAGCCAATTTCGAAATGCGTTTGAGAGAGGGAGACGCCTTTGGGCTACAGGGTAAATCCCCAGTGACTCAGGGCCCTGGGTGAAATCACCTATTTGTGGATGTGGAAATTGAACCCAAAAGGGCTCCAGTAATAAGAGCAGGTAGCTGACATCACCTGGTGGCCCAGGGGAGCCCCCAGGCCAGGCTGACACTGGCCCTGCCTTGTGCTGCGTGGGGCTGGCTGCTTTCAACTTACAGGCAGGGGCAGCTAAGGTTGAGGCGCCCACCTGCATTTTTGCTCATAACGATTTTAGAGGACAAATCTTAGTGTAATTTGACCCCCAAAAAAGTTGTTTTGGAGTTGGGTGCTTTTTGATTTTCTTTTCTTTTTTCTAGTTTTGCCTCAAGAAGAGAACCACTTGGGGCGCCTGGGTGGCTCAGTCGTTAAGCGTCTGTCTTCCCCTCAGGTCATGACCCCAGGGTCCTATGATCCAGCCCTATGCGGGCTGCTTGCTCAGTGGGGAGCCTGCTTCTCCCTCTGCCTCTGCCTGCTCTTTCCCCTGCTTGTGCTCTCTTTCTCTCAAATAAATAAATAAAATCTTTAAAAAAAAAACCCAACACTTTAAAAATAAAAAAAAAATTTAAAAAAGAAGAGAACCACTTGGAGGTGATACTTGTTCACTGTCCTGTGGCTTTCGCAGGCTCTGGCCCTAGACGTCCTGCTCCTCTTTGTATAGACTAAATATTTAGGCGATACAGGATGAGATCACTGGGGAGCTGTCACAGCGGGGGCCATATGCTTACGGAATGAAGTTGTCTGTTTTGTTGTTTCTCTCCAACTGTTCAGCAACCAGCCTTTCCATTTTCAGAAGGAAGCCTTGCCTTTAAACAGTCTGCCCCTTTCCCAAACACCTCTTACGTCACAAGTCATCTTGATTCTTAGGGGGGCTGTGTCTCGGAACCACGCAGAGGGCCCTGAATGGATGGAGAATGTTTAGGTGCCGGTGGTAGGATGTCTGGGCTGAGATTCCTCCCCAGACACTCACCTGAGCTGCTCCTGGGGTTCACTTCAATCTGGTTTAGCTCGCTCTGGAGCTGATTCTAAGCTATCTGGCGCCACTTGCTGGAAAAGTGCAAACATGGCAAAAGGGCGGGTTTCCCGTGTGAGTCCTAGTAGAAAGAGAGTACTTCAGATCATTTCATGCTTGTTGCCTTAATGTATATTGCCTGTATTTCTGCCCCTAGTATTGGGCTTTATGTGCTAAATTTTCTTGAACCTGAGCAAGTGCACAAGTCTTTTCAAAAGAAACATGGTTTACTGGCACGATACAGATTAGTTTTGAGAGATCATTAATGCCCTTGAAGTGGTCTTTGCGAATATGAAACAAATGGTGAGAAATTGAATTGGTCCCTCTTATCATAGTACTGGAATTAAGCCTATTTAATTTAACAAGTCATGTTCATGCTCTGATTTTAGATACTGGTATCTATCAATAAACATGATACTTGAAAAAAAGAGACACATTCCTATTTGCACTAAAAAGGTTATCAGTGCATTATGAGATTTGCATAGTGTGGGGGAAGAACACAGCATCAGGAGCTGGCTCAAACTCAGGCCAGCCACCCTGAGTGTTCCAGAGCAAGCTGTCCACCTCTTAAAACTTAGAGTCCTCAGTTGCACAAGGGCAATGATCAACTGCCTTGGAGCGTTGTTATCTGGGTCTAATGTGTTAATGAGCGTGGACCTTCTGGGACAACTTAGTCCCAGAGACGGGATAAAATTTTACTTATACGATTCTGTCATGACTTCACTAAATTCTGTCTAAAATCTTGTTATCATGATGCTTGCACCACCTCAAAAATGATTAAGTTCTATCACTATATATGTGGTTCAGTTTCTTTTTGTAGTCCTGAAATTCTCTCTTTACAATAAAAAGAACTTTCCCTTTACCCATATTCTAACCCCAATCTATGATTGTCATATGAATAATGACTCAATGATCTCTAGAATGATCGATAGATCTTATTTTGCATTTGTCCAGAGGGTGGGAAAGAAAAAGCATCCCCTGGACACATTCTGTTTTTTCATTCTTACCTGGTACCCTACAGATGTAAATGTCGTACTTGCCACTTAGAGGTCTTATGGTTCTAGAACCTTTAGCGGTCCTGGAGCCATCCCCTCAGATGCTGAGTGAGCTGTCAGATTACAGGGGTTTGAGATGTCAGATGAAGTATGATTGGAAAGGGCATGAGAGGTCCAAAGACGTTGTTGTTAGCTCCCGCCACTATGTGGCTGTGTAACATGGCTTCTGAGCCTTCCAATCATTCCTTAATCCACACCATGTAGGCAGCAATGAGTCTATGTGTGCACCAACCCTGCACCCTCTCTTAGAGTTACTGGGTGATTACATATGCTGGAAACAGTAAACCAAAGTTCAAAGTTGCATGTCCCTCTCAAAAACATAACACATTTTCTCGGCTCCCTTTTGCATTTATGGGTGAATATGCAATACAAATCTGGCGAATGGAAAGCTAGAGTTTGTTAATAGGTGAGAATACTGGGAAAGCTCCGTTAAAGGGGAGCTGATTCAGCCAGCAAGTTCCTTTCACCCCTTACCGATTCTCTTCTCATTCACAAATGTAGATGAGATGGCTGGAGAATGACAGTCACCTTGTGCTCATGAGACAACCACGCACTAAGGATGATGGAGCAGAAAGACTGTAGAAGCCCGGGTCTCTGACGACAGCATGGAGCTGCCCCTCCATTCCTGAACTGACTATATCCAGGCTTCACACTATGTGAGAAAAACAAAACCCTTCATTGGAATAAGTCATTATATTTTCAATATCTGAGATTTGTAGCTTAATGTAAGCCTTAAGTGATATGGGACAGTTATTATTAAATGACCAACTGCCTAGTCAGTCACAGAAGAAGGAAAGGATTTTTGCATTTTCATAATCAATATTATTGCAGGTAAGACTGTTCGGCACTAGACACTTGGTATTTGCCTACCAATTCCAAAACCACACAGAGGAGCTCATGCCCCGTTTGACTAACATCTAAATTTTACTTCCTGGTTGAAATTTCATCCTTGCAGTTCCTAAATTTGAATCTTTTTTTTAAGATTTATTAATTTATTTGAAAGAGAGAGAGCATGCACGAGTGGGGGGAGGGACAGAGGGAGAGAATCTCCAGCAGATTCCCCTCTGAGTGCAGAGCCTGATGCAGGGCTTCATCCTATGACCCATGAGATCAGGACTTGAACTGAGCCCAAGAGTTGGATGCTCAACCGAGTCACCCAGGCACCCCATCTATTTTTTTTTAAGATTTCATTTTTAAGTAATCTCTACACCCAACAAGGGTCTCAAACTCATGACCTTTAGATCAAAAGTTGGATATTTCACCAACTGAGCCAGCAAGATACCCAAGTTTGAATCTTGAACAATTGAGTGAGAAAAAATATGTTAAAAAAAAAAAAAAAAAAAGCTTAGCACAATGCATGGCACATAGCATTTAATGCTGTGAATGCATTCAGAAAACTAGAGATTTAACTAAATATGTACAGTAAAGGGACATTATATGCCAATCCCAACGGAAATGTGTTCCTGAAATACTAATTTATTATGTATTACTAAGAATTATGGGTTTACTTGATTGTATAAACTACAGTACAAATAATAAACAGATAAAAAATGTCAGATATTCTAAATAGATACTAATAAAAGAAAATGAAATTCAGAAAGTTATATACTTACATGGGGAACTGCATAGTCCCAAAGTGACAAAAGGAGCCACATGGGGAGAAAGCACTGACAGTTATTTGGTGATAGATAATCACAGGCTCAGGTTCAACTCTGCCAAAGCATGGTCCCCAGCAAGAGTATGAAACTGTCTGTGGTGACTCTACACCCTCATGTATAGTTCTTTTCTCAAGAGTTAAAATGGCACATATTTCCAATAAAGACCATATTTATCCATAGTGAGGACAAACCGAGAAGGTGGACAGCAGGCTCATGGAGTCCTTGGAGCACTGGGGAATGCAAACACAGCTAGCTGGTCAACACAGGCTCCCTCCCTGTCCCTCTTACTCTGGGTAGTTACTGCAATGTTTGAATCTGTCAAACTGACCAGACCTGGCTCCAGATATTTTTGTTCATGGTCCTTTTTTTGTTCTTAGAGGTGGAGGAAGAAGCCCTCTGATATCTTCTAGATGAAGAGCTCCTTATAAAATACGCCACTTCAGAGCTGGGCTGGTGGTTGACATTGCTAGATCTGCAGAACGACATTGCCAGTCTTGTAAGACCCAGCTGGACCCTCTGCCTGTGTTTCTTTAAGATGGACTCAGGCCCTTAAGTCACACATTTCTTTGATCAGTAATTGTGGATCAAAATGATTTACTAAAACACAAAATAAATGGTAGAAAGAGAGGACTACAGAGGAATTAATAATCCTTTTTATGAAATACACTCAGTTCAAGAGAGTGAAAGTAAAGGGCTCATTAGAATGGAAAGCTTCCATTACAAGCACCATCTCTCACTGCTAAAGAGTGTGCAGAATAGTTTCCACCCTCATACATTTTGAATGAAAGTATACAAGAGCACTCAGAACACTGGAGAAAATATGTAATGGTAAACTACAAAGAACTTCTTTTTTTTAAAGATTTTATTTATTTATTTATTTTACAGAGGGGACGGAGGACAAGTGGGGGTATGGGCAGAGGGAGAAGAAGAGAGTCTGAAGCAGACTCCACAATGAGTGCAGAGCCCGATGCAGGGCTCGATCTCACAACCCTGAGTTCGTGACCTGAGCCAAAATCAAAAATTGGACACAACCAAATGAGTCACCCAGGCGCCCCTACAAAGGACTTCTTATACACACACATACATATACATCTTTTTGCTAGAGAAATAAATAACATAATAAATTAGTATAGCATAGATTCCATTAAATGGAATATATATTGGCTCTAAAAAAAATTGTTTATTCCTCTCCCTTCCTTCCAGATAAACACTATATTCTCCCTTTCAAAAACATTTCTTGAAGTTTTGCCTTGTGTCAGGCTCAGTGTTAGAAATTAGAAATAAAAGATGAGTAAACATAAGTGCTACCTTAAAGGGGAATGGCATAGTACAGTGGTTAAGACTCTGGAGCCAGATTGTCTAATTGTGAATACTAGCTCTTCCATTTATGAGATCTACAGTATGGGCAATTACAAAACCTCTTTGTCACTAAATTTTCTCCTCCAAAAAAATGGGCATAAAAATAATACCTACACATCACAGTATTGTTATGAAGAAGAGCTGAGGAGAGGGACATCATCAACATAGCAAAATAAAATTTTCTACCATCTTCCCCCCAAAGAACACTAATCTTGACAATCACCCATGGACAAGATGGCCTTTGTGGGAGTCTGGGAGTCCATCAGAGAAGTTCCAGCACACTGTTAGAACAAAAATAACCCAAGATTGGACACACCAATGAGGATAAGAGGAACAGTTTTACTATCCCCTTGTCTCCCCTTCCACCAGGCAGCACAGATCAGTACTAAGAGAACTACTTGGCCCATGATTCCTCCCACAGGGAAAACCAAGAGCATTTAAATGAGTGCCCCGCTTCCCTGGCTGTGTCAGACATTTCCAAAGAGGCCCTTTTGTCTCTCACCACCCTTGGAACACTGAGTTGTGAGCTACATGACTGAGGGACATTGAGTGGCTGGGAGGACAGCAGCCAGGGCTCAGAATGAAACATATCAAGTAGATGCAGATCCTACTAACCATATCAGTGACTCTTGGGAGGCTGTGCCTGTGGATTCCCCCCAGCTGGCCCACAACCATCCCGAGATTCTGCCTCATTCACAACCTCCCACCCTATTTCAGTGTGCATCACCTTAGCAATGGTGGTAAGACTGAGCCTTTGCGGATGGCTAGTGAGCATGTGCAAAAAGCCAGCCTGACTCTGCAGGCCTGAGAGAAATCACACAGACCTGAGAATACAGCATCCCCCTAAGGAAAGCAAGGAGAGGGAGGATGTCAACACTCAGCCTGGCTTTGCAGGCATACAATCTTTAACTTAAAGTAATTGGTAAGAATTACCCCCTCAAAGGAAACAAAAAATGTGAAGCAAGTGTATCCATAGGAAAGATGTGAGAAGGCCTCAGAATCCTTAACAGAGCTGAAAGAAAGTATTTCTCTCCCAAAGCCAGTCAGGAAAGACTGGAGAGGGTAAGTGCTTCTTCTAATGCAAAGACAAGAATATAAAACTTCAAGGAAAATTAAAAATCAAGGAGATGAAAGGCACTGCCAAATACACATTTGGCATTGCCAAATACAATGAAAGGCATTGCCAAAACACAATAATTCTCTAGTAATTTCCCTAAAGAAATGTAGTTCTCTGCTTGGCCTAATGAGGAATTCAAAATACCTATTTTAAGGAAGCTCAATGAGCTACAAGAAAACACAAAAAGAAAATTTGGTGAAATCAGGAAAACAAAACATGGACAAAATGAGAAATTTAACAGTGAGATAGAAATCATAGAAGAAAAAAAAAGAACCAAATAGAAATTCTTGACCTGTAAGAATACAATGAATGGAGTGAAAAATGCAACAGAAAGCACTGACATCAGACTGGATTATGCAGAAGAAAGAATCTGTGAAATAGAGGACAGATCATTTGGAATTATGAAGTCAGAGGAAAACAGAATGAAAATAAAAAAGAAAGAAAGCCTGTGTGACCTATGGATTACTCTGGAGAGAAACAATCTATATATTATTGGAGTCCCAGGGGAAGAGAGGTATAAAGGGGGCAGAAAGTATATTTAAAGAAATAATAACTTAGAAATTCCCAATCTGAGGAGAGATTTGGATATACAAATTCATCCAAATAGCTTATATATACCCCCACAATTTTAACTCAAAACAATCTTCTCCAAGACAGATGATAATAAAACTGTCTAAAATGAAAGACAAAGACAGAGTTTTAAAAGCAGTAAGAAGGGAAAAACAAACAAACAAACTTTCTCACATGCAAAGGAGCCCTCATAAGGTTGTTAGCAGATTTCTCAGCAGAAACCTTGCAGGCTAGAAGAAAATCGAATGATATTCAAAGTGCTGAAAGAAAAAAGTACCAAGCAAGAACACTTTAATCAGGAAAGTTGTCCTTCTGAAATGAAGGAGAAAAAAAGGCTTTTTCAAACAATAACAAAAAGCTGAGGGAGTTTATGTCCACTAGACCTGTCTTATAGGAAATTCTGAAAGAAGTTCTTCAAGCTCAAATGAAAGGATGCTAAACAGTAAGTGTAAATATGAAAATATAAAACACATTGGTAAAGGTACACATATAGTCAAATTCAGAATACTCTAATACTGTAGTATGGTGGTGTGTTAACGACTTCACTATTATGTAAAGATTAAAAGGACAAAGGTATTAAAAATAACTATAGCTACTAATAATCTGCTAATGGATACGTAATATAAAAAGAGGAAAATTATAATATTAAGAAACATAAAACATAAGACGGTGAGTAAAAAGGTAAAGTTTTTGTATGCAATTGACGTTAAGTTGTCAGTTTAAAAGAGCCTGTTATGTCTATAAGATTATTTATGTAATTTTCATTGGAACTACAAAGCAAGAATCTATGATTGATACACAAAAGACAGAGAAGGGACTTCCGGTTAAGATGGCGGAGGAGTAGGAGACACCTTTTTCAGCCGGTCCCCTGAGTCAAGCTGGATAGGTACCAGACCAGCCTAAACAACCACGGAACCAGCCTGAGACGCAGGAAGATGCATCTGGATCTCAGCAAATCAACATCTCCAGTGCTGAGTATTGAGGTACGAAGCAGGGAGCCATGAAACTGTGTACAGATATCGGAAGATAAACGGAAGGGGGAGGGAGCC
>NW_024423343.1:92247626-92357614 GCF_017311325.1 Ursus maritimus | reverse complement strand
AAGAAAGAGAACGAGGCAGAACTTTTCTTCGCTCACACCTGTGAGGAAAAGTATTTCTGGCCAGTGTATTTCTTACCAGAGTATTTATCTGTAAGAGGTACAGGGTAGTACAGTGGGAAAAACACTCACCCAAGAACCAGAAGCTCAGGGACTCAGGTGTTTGCACTTGGAAGCTGGGGTGACCTTGAGTGGGTGTAAATCACCCATACGCTCTGTTCTTGTCTCTTCCTCTGTCAAGTGAGGATAAGCAATGCTTGCCCTCCCTTCCTCTCAAGGCTGTTACAAGGATCAATGAGGCAATCAAAGTAAAAATTACAAAATGTTCTACAAATCACGTATAAATGCATATTTTTATATTGCTGTAGTTCCACCTGATAAAAGAACATTTTGGGGTCATTGAAGTCATTCCTTAGCTCTGTTCTTGGACATAACATTCAATTTCTCTTGGCCTCAGTTTCCCCATCTGTAAAATATGGCCATGGGGTTCACTGAACCCTAAGCTTCTTTCTAGCTCTGACCTTCAGCAGATTACTGACCCTTCCTTATTCCAGCCATGCTTCCCAGCCAGCCCCTGGTGACTAGGAGAACACGGAGATGGAGTCCCCTCAAGAGCCATCATCCTCTCAACCAACAAGAGGCTGGATATGAAACCGCAAAGGTGTCTCCAAGGATGTTCAACTGTAAAAAATGTCAGCATTAAATTCAGAGAGGAATACTAAAGTTCATCCCCTCCAGAATGTTCATCGGTGGACATTATGTGCCACATGGGATGCTGGGAATGAGACTGGGTAGAAGAAATGGTCCTGAGCAGGAGACAGACTTTAAACAAATGTTTTCCCAGGTAATTATTCAATTGGAGGTATGACGTACGCTATGACATAGAGTGAGACTGTTGATCAGGAGATTATATAATGGGGTAGCTCAGAAGGATTTCCCAAAGCAGTGGCATTTCCAACTATTTCTTGAAGAAGGATCTGGATTTAGCAGGGCATGGGAGGGGGTTGAGAAGAGGTTAGAGGATATTCCAGGCAGAAGGAATGTCCAGTGCCAAGGTCTTTTGAAGAGGAAAGTTCTTGGTCTGTCTGAGTTGCTGAAAATAAGTCGATTTGGCTGTGATGCTGCTAGTGACGGGGAGAGGGGCATGACATAAGGTTCCAGATATAGACAGGAACAGTTCATTCAGGGTCTTATAGGTCAAGATCAAGAATCTGGGCTTTATCCTAAGCGCACAAAGATGCCACTGGAAGGTTTTAAGCTAGAGGATATGTTCCGAGTGATTGTCCAGAAAGATCACTGAGGCAGCAGCAGGGATGTCTACTAGAAGGATGTGGGAGCAGGTGCACCCACTCCAGTCAAGAGGCTAGTGTAGTGATCAAAGGCAAGAGCAGACAGTGGCTGGGACCAGGACGGTGGCTGGGTCCAGGACGGTGGCCGTGGAGATAGAGAAACGTGGAAGGAGTTGAGAGATACTTAAGAGGTGGGATGCTGGGGACGTGGTCATTGATTGGGGGTAGTGGGGGAGAAAGAGGGAAGTAATTTACATATACTATGCATTCTAATCCACTGGGGTTGCAGGGACCATGACCCTCATTTCCGGATAAACAAAGTCTCTGAGAGGCTGAGGTACTTGTCCAGATGGAAGAGCTGAAAAAATAGGTTCCCAGAACTCTCAGCTCTTACATCATAATTATTTCAGGGATGTAAAGGCTCTTGTCCCAAGTGACTCATTCTAGGCGCTATCATTACTTCACAGAAAACTCAAGGAAGGTCTGATTTCATGTGTTTTGGATGCCAAGCACACCACGGCAAAGGCCATATGATGAGAAGGGACCGGAGTGAGCCAGTGACATCATGGACCAAACAGAGTCGCCACTCCAGCGTGCACTGCAGACGCCTTACACAACCACCTAATCAGTTCCTGAGGAAGCACCGTACAGTGGCACACGGTGCGGAAGCCAACGGGTGACTGTCAGCGGGCCAGACGGTCTTCTTAATCTGAGCTGATATTTGGAAGATCACGTGTAGCAAGCTCAATGAGGTTTTTGTGGTGGCGCTTTTGGCTGAACAGGTCACAAATCTTTCATACCCAAGAGAAAGGCCTGTCCAGCCTCTGAGCGAACAGGCTCTTCCATACTCCGGAATTCAAAGTCGGCCTGACCTGAAGGCCTCCTCTCCTCACGTCCCAAAGAAAGGGAACAAAGAAGTCACGAAGTTCACGTAAAGACGTGTCTATCCTACGTGCAATGCAGCATTCGCGTACCACTGCTCCCCCGACTGCACTGACCCAACATGGTTTGGCCAAGACAAACACGGAGTTCTTTCCAAATATTCTCGCTTTAATGACAATAGTTGACTAACTTCCCTGAAGTCTCCATATCATAAGAGGCAGAGGTAGCAAACTGAGTCTCTCCAAGCTCAGGGTCATGCTGTCTCATAACCAGTCTGGGCCTCGGGTTCCTTGCGCACAGTGAGGACAGTCTCTACCTCCCAGCTCAGCCGTGACCGCTGATACCTGGAAAGTGTCTCACACACGGCTTGGCTCACGGCAAGAGCCCGACAAATGGTCTCCACGAATTCCAATAGAGTGGCAGTAGAGTACATGAGACATTCCAAACTAGAATTAAAATGAATATAAATTATACAAACAGCACACTCTGATTTATTCAGAATGACCGAGACTAACACTTGAGCGTTGCACATAGATCTGAGCTACTATTTAACAGAAAGTAACAACACGTTTCCCATTCAATGGCTAAAATTTTACTGGTTGGATCTGCTTCTCTCTGCTCTCCCTGCATGACTCATTCGTGATTCCCCAAGTACTTCAAGGTCTTGCTATGCTTTCGATCCTTGAAAGCAGCACAGTTTTGGAAAAGGCACTTAATAATGCCAACGCCGTTTCCCGCCTCGCCTGGATTTTGCCATGAGTAACATGTGTTACTCTTACGGGATTGATTCGTGCCAGATACGCTGCTCGACGCTGGCTCTACAAACAAACGGCCAGCATGGTCACTGGCATGATGCCGTTCCCGCTCTGGCGGGGCTGAAGGCCTGGAAGCCCCGGCTCAGATGTGGTGTATGGAGAACCTAACAGCAGCAAAGCCCATCTTTCTGCGGGGGAGAAGGGCACAGGAAGCTACCGCCTTCGTTCCAGAGGGAGGGAGAGTATTCAAGAGCCTGCCTGCTCCTCAACTGCCCCGTCCGAGCGAGACCCAGACGGAGGTGCAAGGAGGTGAGCTCACTTGCCGGTACCGGGAGAAACGGGTGGACGGAGGCAAGGAGGAGGACGCGGAGCTGCAGACCAGTGGCCAGCTGACCCCCACAGTGATTTCGTCCCGTGGGGTTCCAGTTCAGACAGACGCAGGGCAGAGGCGACCTGGCCGCCTGGCAGCTGACACAGGCCCGGCCCGGGCGGCCTCGTCTCCTCACCTCACCCCACTCTCCTTAGTGTATCACTTTCTATCACCCTATCCTTAGCTCCTGCCACCCAGAAATTTTTCTCCAGATGGGAGGACTGGCAGTCGGCTCCCCTCCCTTGTGTAATCAAATATCTCACCCTGAAGATATGCTCAGACTCTCTGGCCCGGGCTCAGCCCTCCGGTTTGCAGCATGGCATGGAGCAGCCGGCCGGCCCAGAGCCCCAGCGGTTTCTAATTAAAACGGGGCAAGTGTTTCTCTAGACACAGACAGAGTTCTTAGAGGAGAAACAACAGGTTCCTCTGAGGTTGGCCTTCAGGGCTCACACAGATGGGCTGTTTGTGAAGGGAAGGTAAATAGGCCGCTTTTAGAAAGTTCAAATGGATGTATTATTATTATCAATTATTTTAACCGTATTTGCCACCTGACACTGACTACAAAGAACTTAAATATGTCTCTGGAATGGCATTCAATAGATGGGGGCGGAAATCATGTTATTTTAATGTGTCAGAGCTGCAAAAATAAAAATAATTTCCTGTCTCCCTTAGGTTATAAAAATTTACCTAATCCTAACATAAGAACTAGGATGATCGGTAGGGGAAGAAAGGGATAAAGAAAGGGGGGGTAATCAGAAAGGGGAATGAAACATGAGAGACTATGGACTATGAGAAACAAACTGAGGGCCTCAGAGGGGAGGGGGGTGGGGGAATGGGATAGGCCGGTGATGGGTAGTAAGGAGGGCACGTATTGCATGGTGCACTGGGTGTTATACACAACAAATGAATCATCGAGCCTTACATCGGAAACCGGGGATGTATTGTATGGTGACTAACATAATATAATAAAAAATCAAAAAAAAAAAAAAAAAGACAGAGAAGGGACTCAAAGGATACCACTATGAAAAACCATCAAGTCACAAAGGAATAAAAGAACAAAGGAGCTACAAAACAACCAGAAAACAATAAGATGGCATTAGTAAGTCCTTACTTATCAATAATTACTTCAAGTGTAAATGGATGAAACTCTCCAATAAAAAGGCATAGAGTGGCTGAATAGGGAAGAAAAAAATAGGCCTACAAGAGATTCACTTCAGCTTTGAAGACATACACAGACTCAAAGTTAAGGGATGGAAAAAGATATTCCATGAAAATGGAAACCAAAACAAAGCAGGGATAATGACACATATATTAGACAAAATAGACTTCAAATAAAAAATTGTAAAAAGAGACAAAGGAGATGATTATATAATGATAAAGGAGTCAATTCAAACATAATAATTATAAGTATATATGCACCCAACATCAGAGTGCCAAAATATATTAAGCAAATATTGAGACATCTAAAGGGGAAAAAAACAACAACAATATAATAACAACAAGAGGTATCAGTACCCCATGTTCAACAATGGATAGATCACCCAGTCAGAAAATCAGCAAGGAAACACTGGATTTGAAATATAGTTTAGACTTGAACTAAATGGACCTAACAGATATGTACAGAATATTCCATTACAACAGCAGAGATACATATTCTTCTTAAGCATGCCCAAAACATTCTCCAGGATAAATCTTATGTTAAGTCACAGAACAAATCACAGCAAATTTAAGAAGATTGAAATCATACCAGCCATCTTTTCTGACCATAATGGTATGAAACTAGAAATCAGTAAGAGAAGAACACTAAAAAATTCACAAATATGTGGAAATTAAACAATACACTCCAGAACAACCAGTAAGTCAAAGAAGAAATCAAAAAATATCTTGAAACTGGGGTGCTTGTTTGGCTAAGTTAGTTAAGCATCCAACTCTGCATTTCGGCTCAGGTCATAATCTCAGGGTCCTGGGACTGAGCCCTGCATTGGGCTCTGTGCTCAGCGGGAAGTTGGCTTTTTCTCTCCCTCTCCCTTTGCCCCTCCCCCAGCTTGTGCATGCTCCATCTCTCTGTCTCTCTCTCTAAAATAAATAAATCTTTTTTAAATCCTTGAAACAAATGAAAATCAAAATATGAGATACAGTAAAAGCATTTCTAAAAGGGAAATTTTATAGTGATAAATGCCTATATTAAGGAAAAATAAGGAGCTCAAATTAACAACCAAACTTTACATCTTAAAGTAGAAAAAGAAGAACAAGCTAAGTCCAAAGGTAGCCAAACATCCATACTCAAAGTCTACTTGAAGTCATCTACAGAATCAATGCAATCCCTATTGAAACCACAATGGCATCCACAGCTAACATCATCCTTAATGGGGAAGCACTGAGAGCTTTTCCCCTAAGCTCAGGAATAAGACAAAGCTGGCCACTCTCACCACTTTTATTCAGTATAGTACTGGAAGTGCTAGACACAACAATCAGACAACAAAAAGAGATAAAAGGCATCCAAATCAGTAAGGAAGAAATGTAAAACTTTCGCTATTTGCAGATGACATGACACTATATATAGAAAACCTGAAAGACTCCACCCAAAAACTGCTAGAACTAATACACAAATTCAGTAAAGTCACGGGATACAAAAATCAATGTGCAGAAATCTGTAGCATTTCCATACACCAATAATTGAAGCAGCAGAAAGAGAAATCAAGGAACCAGTCTCATTTATAATTGCATCAAAAACAATAAAATACCTTGGAATAAACCTAACCAGAGAGGTGAAAGACCTGAACTCTGAAAACTATAAAACATAGATGAAAGATTTTCAAGATGACACAAAGAAATGGAAAGATATTTCGTGCTCATGGATTAGAAGAACGAATATTGTTAAAATGTTTATACTACCCAAAGCAATCTATACTTAAATGCAATCCCTATGAAATTATCAATGGCATTTTACACAGAGTTAGAACAAGAAATTCTGCAATTTGTATGGCACCACAAAAGACCCTGAATAGCCAAAACAATCTTGAGAAAGAAAAGCAAAGCTGGAGCCATCACAATTCTGGACTTCAAGTTATATAACAAAGCTGTAATAATCAGAATAGTCTGGTAGTGGCACAAAAGTAGACACACAGATCAATGGAACAGAATAGAAAACCCATAAAGGAACCCACAACGATATGGTCAACTAATCTTCAACAAAGCAGAAAAGAATATCTAATGGGAAAAAGACTGTCTCTTCAACAAATGGTGCTGGGGAAACTGGACAGCAACATGCAAAAGAATGAAACTGGACCACTTTCTTACACCATACACAAAAATAAATTCAGAATGGATTAAAGACCTAAATGTGAGAACTGAAACCATCAAAATCCTAGAAGAGAACATAGGCAGTAACTTCTTTGATAGCAACTTCTTTCCAGATGTGTCTCTTGAAGCAAGAGAAACAAAAGCAAAATAAACTATTAGGACTTCCACAAAATAAAAAACTTCTGCACAGTGAAGGAAACAATCAACAAGACCAAAATGCAACCTATGGAATGGGAGAAAATATTTGCAAAAGACACATCCGATAAAGTGCTACTATCCAAAATACATAACTTATAGAACTCAACACCCAAAAAATGAATATTTCAGTTAAAAATGGGCAGATGTGAATAGACATCTCTCCAAAGAAAACATACAGATGGCCAACAGACACATGAAAAGATGCTTAATGTCACTTATCAGGGAGAATCAAATGAAACCACACTGGGATGTCACCTCACACCTGTCAAAATGACTAAAATCAACAACACAAGAAATAACATGTGTTGGCAAAGATGCGGAGAAAGGGGAACACTCTTGTATGGTTGGTGAGAATGCAAACTGGTGCAGGCACTCTGGAAAACGTATGGAGCTTCCGTAAAATGTTAAAAATAGAATTACTCTACAATCCAACACTCACAGTACTAGGTATTACTCAAAGAATACAAAAATACTAACCCAAAGGGATACATGCACCCTGATGTTTATTGGCGCATTATCTACAATAGTCAAACTATGGAAACAGCCCAAGTGTCCATAAACTAATGAATGGGTAAAGAGGATGTGGTATATATACACAATGGAATATTAGTCATAAAAAGGAATGAAATCTTACTATTTGCAGCAACACGGATGGAGATAGTGTAATGCTAAGTGAAATACACCAGAGAAAGACAAATACTATATGATTTCACTCATATGTGGAATTTAAGAAACAAAACAAATGAGCAAAGGAAAAAAGGAGAGAGAGACAGAGAGAGAGGCAAACCAAGAAACAGACTCTTAACTATAGAGAACAAACTGATGGTTACCAGACGGGAGGTGGGTGGGGGAATGGGTGAAATAGGAGATGGGGATTAAGGAGCACACTTGTTGAGATGACCACAGGGTGATGTATGGAAGTGCTGAATCACTATTGTACACTTGAAACTAATATTACACTGTATGTTAACTGGAATTTAAATAAAAACTTAAAAATAATTCCAATGGCATTTTTTACAGAACAGAAAAAAGAAGCTTAAAATTTGTATGGAACCACAAAAGACCCCAAATAGCCAAAGCAATCTTGAGAAAGAACAAAACTTGAAGCATAATGCTTCCTCATTTCAAACAGTATACAAAGCCATAATAATCAAAACTGTATGATACTGGCATAAAAACAGATACACAGACTAATGGAACAGAATCAAGAGTCCAGAAATAAACCTTCCAGCATAGAGTCAACTAATATTTGACAAGGGAGCCGGGAATACTGAATGGGGAAAGAACAGTATTTTTAATAAATGGTGTTGAGAAAACTATTTCACATGCAAAAAAATTTAACTGGATTTCACTGTTACACCACTCACAAAAATTAACCTGAAATGGACTAAAGCCTGAATGTAAGACCTGAAAACTGTAAAACTCTTGTAAGAAAACAGTGAAAAAGCTCCTTGATATGGGTCTTGACAATAATTTTTTGGATATGTCACCAAAAGGAGAAGCAACAAAAGCAAAAATAAACAAATGGTACTACATCAAATGAAAATTTTCTGCAAAGCAAAAGAAAAGATCCACAGGGTGGAAAGGCAATCTATAGAACAGGAGAAAATATTTGCAAAGCGTATATCCAATAAGGGGATTAATATTCAAAATATATATGGAACTCATACAACTCAATAGCAAAAAATATTTTTAACCTGATTAAAAATGACCAGAGGACCCAAATAGACATTTTTTCCAAAGAGGAAATATAAATGGCCAATAGGTACATGAACAGGTGCTCCACATCACCCATCATCAGGGAAATACAAGTTAAAACTACAATGAGCTATCGTCTCACACCTGTTAGAATGGCTGGTATCAAAAAGATAAGAGAAAACAAATGCTGAGGAGGATATGAAGAAAGGAACTCCTGTACGCTGTCAGTGGGATTTGGTATGGCCACTACGAAAAATCATGGTGGTTCCTCAAAAACTAAAATAAATAAATAGAGAGAAAGATAACTATCATCTGATCCCACAAGTCCACTTCTGGATATTTAATCAAAGTAAAAAAAACGATAACTCAAAAAGGTACCTGCAACCCCATATTCATTGCAGCATTATTTGCAATAGCCAGGACATGGAGACACCCTAAGAGTCTGACAATGGAAAAGCGGCTAAGGAAGATGTGGTATATATTTACAACAGAATGTTCTTCCACCTTGAGAAAGAAGGAAACCCTGCTATTTGAAACAACATGGATGGATCTTGAAGGTATTATGCTAAGTGAAATGAGTCAGGCAAAGACAAGTACTGAATGATCTCATTTATACGTGGAGTCTAAAAAAAGTGGAACTCATAGAAAGAAAGAAGGGTGGTTGACAGGGATTGAGGGGTAGAGGAAATGGGCAAATGTTGATCAAAGGATACAAAGTTCTCGTTAGAAAATCAGTAAGTGCTGGTGATCTAACGTACTACAAGTGACTATAGCTAACAATATTGTATTGTATACATGAAAGTTGCTAAGAGAGTAAATCTTGAATGTGCTCACCACACACACATGCACAAAGGTAATTACGTGAAGTGAAGGAAATGCTAACTAACCCTACGGTGGTCTTGTTTTACAATATATGTGTATCAAATCACATTGAACACTTTCAACTTACAGAATATCTTTTTTATTATTATTATGGTATGTTAGTCACCATACAGTACATCAATAGTTTTTGATGATGATTATAACACCCAGTGTTCCATGCAGTTCGTGCCCTCCTTACTACCCATCACCGGGCTACCCCATCCCCCCACCCCCCTCCCCTCTGAAACCCTCAGTATGTTTCCCAGAGTCCATAGTCTCTCAAATGTTGTATCTTGATAACATTTCAATAAAGATGGTTTCACTCATTTATGGAACATAAGAACTAGGAAGATCGGTAGGGGAAGAAGGGGATAAAGAAAGGGGGGGTAATCAGAAGGGGGAATGAAGCATGAGAGACTATGGACTATGAGAAACAAACTGAGGGCTTCAGAGGGGAGGGGGGTGGGGGAATGGGATAGGCCGGGGATGGGTAGTAAGGAGGGCACGTATTGCATTGTGCACTGGGTGTTATACGCAACTAATGAATCATGGAACTTTACATCAAAAACCAGGGATGTACTGTATGGTGACTAACATAATAAAAAAATATTATTAAAAAAAAGATGATGGAAATGGAGGGCACTTGTGGTGATGAGCACCAGGTGTTGTATGGAAGTGTCGAATCACTAAATTCTACTCTGAAGCTCAAAAAACAAAAAAATAAAAAATAAAGCTGGGAAAAATAAACAAACATTAACGGAGTTAGTATTTGTTAAGCACGCAAGAGTTAAAATCTGTTGCTTTTAAATAAGTAAAATAAAGGCACATATGGTTTAGGGGCAAAAACAGACATGAAACCAGGCAATTTCAGCAATGTGAAAAGTGCTGTGCTCGAGATGTGCTCTAGAAGCCAAAGAAGAGACCAGCCCTGACGGGAAGGTCAGGAAACAATTCTCAGGGAAGAGGGGGAGGAGGGTCCTGTAACTGCATCTTGCAAGGTAAGTAGAAGTCCTCCAGAGACCAAAGAGGAAGCAGAGACTCTAATATCCAGGCATCTGAGTTTCCCTTCTAAGTTTGTCTGGCGTCTCCACCTTCTCCTAGGTCCTCCCATACCCGAGGAAGAGACAAACCCCAATGCAAGAAGTACCTCTTGGAAAAAGGAGAGCTCAGGGTTTCGCTTCCAAACCACGTCCCTGATTGTTTGGTCCTGGGGCGATTGGTCAGCTGGCTCTTAATGGCCCTCATGCTTTGTACTTTACCAGCGTAAAGGGGCCAGTTTCAACCAGAGCTGTGGTGCGCCGCTAAGCCCCACGGAGCCTATGGAACAGCTATTTTCCCTAAGTCTGGAAGCCCCCACATTGCAGGATGAAGAGCAGAACAGCATCTGTAGCGGTGGAGGAAGGGCAGCCCTCGCTGAATGCCAGCCTTCTCTAGCTGTCCCTGAAGAGCTTCCTTCCAAAGAACCGACGAACCTGAAAGAACCAATTCTGATGTGTACAGGACAGGAGGGATCAGAAACCTCTCCTTTCACTCTAATCCTCCTAGCTGTGCGTCTCTGTGAAGAGGATTTTCTGGACCCAGTTGACAACAGCAGTATCTCACTTCCTCTTCTGAAGCCTCACAGGTAAGAAGACTCCAGTCTTTTTCCTTTGCAGCAGAGTTCTTGTAACAAGAGCTGTGGCCAACCTCCATTCCATTCCCTACTTGGGGCATGACTCTTCCACCTACCATATTTTCCATTTATGCCAAGAGGTTTCTTTTGTAACAATCCCTGTGCCACTTAACTGATGTCCCAAAGCGGCAGAGATAGGGGAACAGATGGGTAAGTAAAAACAAAACAAACAGAAAAGACTGTCATTCTTGGTTTTGTCTTGAAGAGATTGGTTCCCAGAGTTCAGAGGTTAGCACCCATCAGAAAGAAGTAATACCAGATTAACGTGTTCACCTAGAATTTAGTAATTAGATAGCTACAAGTTAGTACCTGCTGACTGTAGAGAAGGAACATTTGGCCCTGGGTGCTGCAGACTTCCGGGATTCCCATACCCCCACAAGTGGAGGGGTTCTTTTATAGCCAGTCTTATTTACTGAGTTCCCCAAAAATGTGTGCAGCATGAATTCAATAAATATAGCATTAGTAGCTTGGTTTTGTGTGACCCCGGGATATCCTTCTTTTTTTTTTTTTTTTTTAACTGAGGCAGAGTCCTAGAGAAAGAGGCACCTGAAACACCTCTCTCCCCTGCCCATGTTCTGGAAATTAAAGAACAGCTCCATGCCCAGCTGATGCCCATTCTGTTCCATTGCCACTGGAATTTGTCTCATCAGTACATCTCGTGAACTGTAAGCCCTAGTCTTATGGTTCTCAGCTGTGGTCCCCAACACAGCAACATCAGCATCAGCTGGGTGGGACTTGGTAGAAATACAGATTCGAGGGCCCCACCCCACACCTATTGAATAAGAAGCTCTAGGGTAGAGCCCAGAAATCTGTATTTTAATAAGCCTGCCACTATTGATTCTGAGATGCACACTCAAGTTTGAGAACCACTGATCTAGTCTTGGCTGTCAAGGACCCAAACATACGTACATCAGGCTGTGTGGGCTATATATTTTTGTCACAACTACTTAACTCTGCTGCTGTACTGTGAAAGCAGTCATAAATATAATGTAAGATGAATGAGCTTGACTATGTTTTAATGAAACTTTACTTACAGAAATAAGCGGGAGGCCAGATCTGGTCCCCGGGAGGTAATCTGCCAACCTCTGGGAGTTTTACATAGTGTTTCATCAATCAGGATTTCTATTTCAGCATGTCTCTGATCCTGGGTGCTTTTGGAGCCCTATTCTTTGTGTGTGTTCTGTAGAAATTATATTTATCCACAGTAAAAAAGAAAAAGGATAACTATTAAGAAAAGTACAAAGTATAGCTTTTCCCGAAGGCCTAGGAAGCATGTAATAGCCCCATTTTACCAGAAGGAAACTGAGGCACAGGGCATGATTGGGGCCTTCCCTGCTGTACAGTCAACACTGTGTTCCTGGAGCGCAAAATGCTCCATTTCTATGAAACCTGATAGAAACAGTGCTTACCAGAGTTGTGTGACAGTAACCCAGGACGTGTAATTACATTCAACCATGTTGCTCCTCCCAATCGAACTTCCCCTGGGAAACCAATTTCACTTTCCGTGATCTAGATACTTACACTCTGCTACCTCTAATCTGGGGACACACGACCAAGAAACAATAAAAAATGGATAAAGTAGTTAATCGTTGGCTTATGTATTTCCCTGGATTTTATCAATCGGTGATCCATCTGGAGATTCTATTATTTTCAAAAGGATAGGGGCAGGTTTGATCTAACCAGGTTGGCATCTAGGTCTCGTCTGAAGACTTCAGGCTAAGGTGAGCCTCCAAAATTGGGGGAGGGGAGCTGGGATGAAGCTTCAGGCCAAAAACATAATTATCAGGAAAATTAGAAACTAACGTGCCACTAAATGCATGAGCGGGATGCCATGTCTTAACCGCTGATGATGGGAAAAGTGTGAAAAGCTGTGTAGCATGTTCTGCTCTTGAATTAGCATAAGCTAGAGTAACAAACAGCCCCCAAGTTTCCGTGGCTTTAATGCAGCAAAGGATTTTGGGTGATGCAAATGCTCTGTTAAGGCAGATTTCCTCGTGTGGCAGCTCCGGGGCCAGGTGGTTTTAATCTCGCAGCTCTGCCCCTAAAAACAGCCAACTGCAGGATCATGTGCCCAGGCCAAGAGGTGTGTGGGATCCCTACCACCTCTGCTCACAGGTCACCCAGAACTGGCACATGGCCCTGTCCAGTTGCAAGGGGGCCTGTCCTCCCTATGCCTGGAAGGGGAGAGGACTGGATGTGATACCAGTACTACTGGAACTCATTACTGCAACCACATTATGTCGTGTATCTTTCCACAGCACCGCAGGGAGCTCAGCTAACATGAAAGCCAACCACAGCTGAGAGGATTGAACAAGGAGCATGTTTTTTTAATTGAAGTGTGGCACACAATGTTATATTAGTTTCAGGTGTACAACATATTCGGCAATTGCATACATTACTCAGTGCTCACCAGGATAAGTGTAGCCACCATCTGTTACCATATAATGTTATTACAGTATTAGGGATGATAGTCCCTATGCTGTACTTTTCATTTCCATGGCTTACTTATTTTATATCGAGTAGTGTGTGCCTCTTAATCCCCTTTATCTGTTTCGCCCCCCCCCATCAGTTTGTTCTCTGTATTGAAGAGTTTGGGTTTTTTTTCAAGTTTTTATTTTAATTCCAGTTATCATACTGTGTAATATGGGTTTCAGGTGTACAATATAGGAATTCAACAGTTCCGTACATCACCCGGTGCTCATTGTGACAAGTGCGCCCCTTAATCTCCTATCACCTATTTCACCCATCTCCCCCCCACTGCTCCCGCAATAAGCATCAGATTGTTCTCTTAAATAATTAAGAGTCTGTTTCTTGCTTTGTCACTGTCTCTGGTTTTCTTTCCCTCTTGTTTTGTTTCTTAAATTCCACATACTAGTGAAATCATATGGTATTTGTCTTTCTCTCACTGATGTATTTCACTTAGCATTTTACTCTCTACCTCCATCCATGTTGTTGCAAATGGCAAGATTTCATTCCCTTTTATGACTAATATTCCATTGTGTGTATATACCACGGTTTCTTTGTTCATCAATTGATGGACACTTGGGCTGCTTCCAATCTTGGCTATTATAAATAATACTGCCATAAACACAGGGGTGCATGTATCCCTTTGAATTAGTGTTCTTGTATTCTCTGGGTGAATACCTAGGAGTGCAGTTGCTGGATCATTGGTAGCTCTATTTTTAACTTTTTGAGGAACCTCCATACTGTTTCCCAGAGTGGCTGCACCAGTTTACATTCTCACCAACAGGGCAAGAGGGATCTCCTTTCTCCACATCCTCACCTACACCTGTTATTTCTTGTGTTGTCAATTTTAACCATTCTGACGGGTGTGAGGTAATACCTCATTTGCATTTCTCTGATAAGTGATGTTGAGCATCTTTACATGTGTCTGTTGACCGTCTGGATGTCTTATTTGGAGAAATGTCTGTTCTTGTCTTCTGCCCACTTTTTAGTTGGATTATTCATTTTTGGGGTGTTAAGTTCTATAAGTTCTTGATATATTTTGGATAGTAGCACTTTATCAGATATGTCATTTGTAAGTATCTTCTCCCATTCCATAGGTTGCCTTTCAGTCTTGATTGTGCAGATGCGTTTTGTTTTGATGGAAATCCTAATAGTTTATTTTTGTTTTTGTTTCCCTTGCATCAAGAGACACATCTGGAAAGAAGTTACTGCCTATGTTCTCTTCTAGGGTTTTGATAGTTTCAGGTCTCACATTTAGGTCTTTAATCCATTCTGAATTTATTTTTGTGTATGGTGTAAGAAAGTGGTCCAGTTTCATTCTTTTGCATGATGCTGTCCAATTTTCCCAGCACCATTTGTTGAAGAGACAGTCTTTTTCCCACTGGATATTCTTTTCTGCTTTGTTGAAGATTAGTCGACCATATCGTTGTGGGTTCCTCTATGGGTTTTCTATTCTGTTCCATTGATCTGTGTGTCTACTTTTGTGCCACTACCAGACTATTCTTATTATTACAGCTTTGTTATATAACTTGAAGTCCAGAATTGTGATGGCTCCAGCTTTGCTTTTCTTTCTCAAGATTGCTTTGGCTGTTCAGGGTCTTTTGTGGTGCCATACAAATTGTAGAATTGTTTGTTCTAACTCTGTGTAAAATGCTGTTGGTAATTTCATAGGGATTGCATTTAAGTGTAGATTGCTTTGAGTAGTATAAACATTTTAACAATATTTGTTCTTCTAATCCATGAGCATGGAATATTTCCATTTCTTTGTGTCATCTTGAAAATCTTTCATCTATGTTTTATAGTTTTCAGAGTTCAGGACTTTCACCTCTTTGGTTAGGTTTATTACGAGCTATCTTATTGTTTTTTGGTATAATTATAAATGGAATTGGTTCCTTAATTTCTCTTTCTGCTACTCCATTTTTGGTGTATGGAAGTGCAGCACATTCTGCACATTAATTTTATATCCTGTGACTTTACTGAATTTGTGTATTAGTTCTGGCAGTTTTGGGGTGGAGTCTTTCAGGTTTTCTATATATAGTGTCATGTCATCTGCAAATAGTGAAAGTTTTACTTTTCTTCCTCACTGATTTGGATGCTTTTTATCTCTTTTTGTTGTCTGATTGCTGTGCCTAGGACTTCCAGTACTATGTTGAATAAAAGTGGTGAGAGTGGCCATCCTTGTCTTGTTCCTGAGCTTAGGGGGAAAAGCTCTCAGTGCTTCCCCATTCAGGATGATGTTAGCTGTGGGTTTTTCATAGATGGCCTTTTTTTTATATAATAATTTTTATTATGTTTTGTTAGTCACCATACAGTACATCCCTAGTTTTTGATGCAAAGTTCCATGATTCATTACTTGCATATAACACCCAGTGCACCATGCAATACGTGCCCTCCTTAATACCCATCACCAGCCTATCCCATTCCCCCACCCCCCTCCACTCTGAAGCCCTCAGTTTGTTTCTCATAGTCCATAGTCTCTCATGCTTCATTCCCCCTTCTGTTTACCCCCCCTTCCGTCTTCCCTTTCTTCTCCTACCGATCTTCCTACTTCTTATGTTCCATAAATGAGTGAAACCATATGATAATTGTCTTTCTCTGCTTGACTTATTTCGGCCTTTTTTTTTTTTTTAGATGGCCTTTATTATGTTGAGGTATGCTCCCGCAAAACCTATTTTTTGAGGGTTTTTATCAATGGGTGTCATACTTTGTCAAATGCTTTTTCTGCATTTATTGAAATGATCATATGGTTCTTGTCCTTTCTCTTATTGATGTGATTTATCACATTGATTTGCAGAATATTGGAACATCCTTGCCACCCAGGAATAAATCTCACTTGATCATGGTGAATAATTTCTGAATTTGGTTTGCTAATATTTTACAGAGAATTTTTGCATCTGTGTTCATCAGAGATATTAGCCTGTAGTTCTCCTTTTTAGTGGTATCTTTCTCTGGTTTTGGTATCATGGTAATGCTGGCCTTACAGAACAAATTTGGAAGTTTTCCTTCCTTTTTTATTTTTTGGAGTAGTTTAAGAAAATTAGGTATTAACTTTTCTTTAAATGTTTAGTAGAGTTTGCCTGTGAAGTTATCTTGTCCTGGACTTTCGGGAGTGTTTTGATTACTGACTCAATGTCTTTGCTGGTTATTGGTCTCTTCAAATTTACGATTTTCTCCTGTTTCAGTTGTGGTAGTTTATGTGTTTCTAGGAATTTATCCATTTCTTCTAGGTTGTCCAATTTGTTGGCATATTGTTTTTCATAATATTCTCTTAGGATTGTTGTATTTCTCTGGTGTTGGTTCTTATTCTCCTCTCTCATTTGTGATTTATTTGGGTCTTTTCTCTTTTTTGATAAGTCTGGCTAGAGATTTATCAATTTTATTGATTTTTTTTCCCTCAAAGAATCAGCTCCTGGTTTCATTGATCTGTTCTATTGTTTTGTTTTATTTTGTTTTTAGTTTCTATATCATTTATTTCTGCTCTTATTTATTATTTTCTTCCTTCTGCTGGCTTTAGACTTCATTCCCTATTCTTTTTCTAGCTCCTTTAGGTGCAAGGTTATGTTGTTTATTTGAGATATTTCTTGCTTCTTGAGGTAGGCCTGCATTGCTATAAACTTCTCTCTTAGAACAACTTTTCTGCATCCCAGAGGTTTTGGACTGTTGGGTTTTCATTTTCATTTGTTTCCATATACTTTTTCATTTCTTCTTTGACTTCCTGGTTCACCCATTCATTGTTTAGTAGCATATTATTAACCTTCCTGTATTTGTGTTCTTTCCAGATATTTTTCTTGTGGTTGACTTCTAGTTTCATTGTGTTGTGATCAGAAAATATACACCGTATGGTTTCAATCTTCTTAAATTTGTTGAGGTTTGCTTTGTGTGCTAATATGTGGTCTATTCTGGAGAATGTTCCTGTGCACTTGAAGGGAATGTGTATTCTGCTGTTTTAGGATGGAATGTTCTGAATATATCTGTTAAATCCATCTGATCCAATGTGTCATTAAAAGCCATCATTTCCTTGTTGATTTTCTGTTTAGATGATCTGTCCATTGATGTAAGTGTGGTGTTAAAGTCCCCTACTATTGTATTATTATCAATTAATTCCTATATGTTTGTTATTAACTGTTAAATGTACTTGGGTGCTCCTATTATTTCTTTTGTTTTTTACATTCTACATGTAAGTGAAATTATATGGTATTTGTCATCTCAGTGCAATGCTCTCTGTGTCCATCCATGTTGTTACAAACGGCAATATCTCATTCTTTTCTATGGCTGAGTTAATATCCCAATGCATTCACACACACACACACACACACACACACACACCACATCTTCTTCATCCATTCTTCTATTGATGGACACTTGAGTTGCTTCTAAAATGTGGCTATTGTAAATAATTCAATAAACATAAGGGTGCATACATTTTTCAAATGAATGTTTTCCTTTTCTTTGGGTAAATACCCAGTAGCAGAATTACTGGAGCATATAGTATTTCTATTAAGGAGTGTTTTTAATAGTCCTGACATATTGTGCATACATAATAAACACTGTCATTCCCAAACACCTATTAAACACTGGTCCCTGATGTCCTAGTTCTCAGCCCAGGCCTATTTTGGTTTTGCCATGATTGCCTCTACCCTTTGTAGGATTCAGATCAGCTGATGGTACAGCCAGACAGGGTGTCTGTGAAGGAGGGCAGCCAGTGAATTAGAACCACTAAAACCAAACACAGAAGTGAAAGTGAAGACCAGTCTATCTTCTTGAGTCTTTCCACTGTCCTTGGCCCTCTCCCTTCAGGTAGATGTGTCTACCCTTTAGAGTCTCCTGCTTTATCCCACTTTAATATCTCAAATTGAAAGATGATACTGAATAAGACCCTGAAAGACAAAGACTCCAGGACTCCTCTTCATGGACCAGTCCTCTGCCTACTGACTCATCGCCTATCCAGAACATGGTTCTTTCATAAATACGTATGCACTGCCTGAGCACTTACTGTGTACCAGGCATGGTGATAGAAGTTTTATATGTATTATCTTACTTTATACCACAACAGCCCTATGAGGAAGATGTCGTATTTATTTTACAGATTAGAAAACTGAGAATGAATTTGGTTAAGTAATTCCACAAGTTTACACAATTAGCAAGTGGCAAAACTGGAACCTACCCTCAGGCCAAAGCCAGACTATGTTACATCTGTTGTGCTGTGCTCTCTTCCCAATCGTTACTTTTGTTTTCATTTGTCAAATATTTAAAGGGTATCCACAGTGTATCCTGCACTTTCACAAAGATCAACAAGGCAGAGAGATATGCTGTCTGGTTGCTCACAGTCTAGTGCCGCAAATGTGGTGGTCACGATGTGCATACAGTGTTTGGGGATCCCAAGGCGATAGCTGTAACCTACTTGGAGAGGCTGGAGAAAAATCAGAGAGGAAGTAACACTGACTTCTGAAGAGGAAACCTGGAGGCTTGGGGTGGGATCAGAGAGAGGATTTTCACTAGGCACTCTTTTATACCTTTTGAAATTAGGATACTAGTGGGACGTTAGCAGGCTTGTGGAATTTGTGGTTGACAGGTTCGTAGTGGAGAAATGTAGATCACAGGTACTCCTGGCTGGCCATGGCCACCACCACCACCACCCCACCCCACCCCTGAAGTAGCACTTGGTTTCAGGCCAGCAAGGCCAGGTGTTGGGACTTTGGTCAGGATTAACTCTTCACTCAAGTGCCCATAATAAGGATGCAGCCAAGGCTTCTGGGAAAGAACTAGAACTGGCCCTGGGCTTCAGGTCAAGAGTGTGTCCAATCTCCCAGGTGAAATTCATCTCTAAGAGTTTCCCCTAAAGTAGAGGAAGGGCTGGCCCTGGGGACAGAGGAGTGTAGTGCGGTGGTCTCAGGCTGTGGTGCCCAGACCAGCAGCAGCAGTACCTGGAAATTTGTTACAAATGCAAATTCTCAGGCTGCATCCCAGACATGCTAAATGGGAAACACTGTGTCCTTTTTTAATCTGCAGAGATAATCCACCACAAGAATTTTATTTCTCTCCCCAAAAGACACAGGAACTTGAAAGGCCTCCTAGGGTTGTTCATTCAACCATTGCATAAGCCTCTGCCTCTTGCCCTACTTCTCCAGCCCCAGCCTGGGCCGCCTCTTGAGAGCCACAAATTCTCATTGCCTTCTGGGAAGCCATCACATGCCATACTACAATTTGAGAAAGAGCAAAAGAAGAGCTGTCAGGTGTATGGACATGGGGAGTGATGGGTTGTTTGCTTGGAGAAGCTGGAAGGAGGTGAAAGGGACTGGATCTTGAAAAGAAAGGCAAAGAGAAGAGGTGTGCTGGTGTGGAACTAGAAGACTACTTTTGAGGGGTCCCACAAGAGCACAGTCATGCTCTAGGCCTTGTTCGCAGTCCTAATTCTTGCCATGCCAAGAGGAATGGCAGGAGACAGAAAATACGGGGACCCCAACGGGGAAGCAGTTAGACCACAGAGCTCTTCAATTTAGCCCACTGTTTACTGAGCACCTACTCTGTGCCAGGCACTCTGAAAGCGAAGAAGCAATACGAGGAATGGCAAGAATGTGGACCCTGCAGCCAGACTACCTGGCTTCATATCCCCACTTGAGGCGCTGCTCAGCCAGTGGTAGCTGCGTAGCCATGCCCACTCTGTGTACAGGTAGCATCTGCAGGAGCTCACAGCCTTGCCTCTGGTTGCCCAGTGCCTGGATCATCCTAGTTGTTAGATCTTTTGACCATCATCCATGATGTCACTTACTTGCAGATTGAATTTAACAAGTTATAAAGCCTCTCCACCCCTCTCTTTCCTTATCTGTAAAGTAGGAACGGTAATAACACCTACCTCAAGTGTTAGGAGGATTAAATGAGTTAACAGAAGGACTGCGCTTAGAACAGCGCCTGGTGTACAGTAAGTTCTCAAAAACCATTAGCTATGATAATTCTCTTCTCCCAAAGCAGAAACCGTGCCTGAGTAAAGGCCAGCTTCTCAGAGTTAAGACGTCCAGACAGAGTGGCCTGAGTTGCTAAAAGCGGAAACTTGCTTCCCATAGTGACTCGATTCAAGGGCTCAGCAGCCACAGTCATGTCAGAGCAGCAGGTGGTAACTGGATGGCAACATGGTGGGAATGATGACACCATTGCCCTTCTCCAGCCAAAACAGAGCCGCTGCACAGGCAGACAACCCTGCTCTCCTCCGGAACATGCAGATGCTCTGGCCCAAGTGCTGGAACAGGCTCTTGGAGCCCGTTCAAGTGTGGAGAAATATTTAGATCCAGTTGAAACCACTCCAGATTTTTGGCTCTTATTTTAGATAAACAGGATAAGCAAACTTGGCCTAAGTGAGAACTGGTAATAAATACTCTCTTTTCCTGTTTTTCTAATTCTTCAAAGTCAAATGCTCCAAGTCTGAAGGTCTCATGGGGAATGTCTGAAGGATTTCTGGAGCTTATTTTTACTTGGTTAATAACAAAAATTCTTTACATTATACAGACCTTTCCCATATGTGTGATGCTCACAATATAGCTGAGAAGAAAGTAGGACAGATGACCTGAGCTTCATACTAGACAGTTGGAAATTGAGGCCCCGTGAATATAGATGGTTCGTCTTGAGGTTTATGGACATTTCTGATGAGGAGACAAGGGTTATGAAAACATCACTCTGGAAATGTACAGTCCTTCTTATTCACTGGCCGTTGGATCCCTCTTTCAGTGCATTACTCTCCAAAACACTCACCCACCACAGATTTCCTTGAGATACCCATGGGCACAGACCTCCACACATACCAACAATAGCAAACATGTGGCTTCAGGCGAGGAGCAGAGTGATCCATCCCAGCAAAGATTGAAGGCCCCTAATCATTCAACTACCACCACCACCACCTCCCTTCCACACTAACCATCGAAAGCTGGTTCTACACATGTTCTCATACTTCTGGTCACAAAAGAGAGAGTTAGGTACATATCTTCTGCCTCCTAAAATAGGCATTTGAAGATCGGGCAGAATGAAACATTTTTTTAATATTTAAAAGAACTACGTACATCTTTAAAGAAAGACAATCAACTTCATATACAAGCAGGACAATATGCAAGCATTAAAATGAGAAAGGAATGAACGTGGTAATGTGCAACTTTTCAAGCAGATGTAGGTAGGAAGATATTACAGTCGTGGAGAAAAAGAGCTATACAAAGCCTAAACGTACAAATATATCTAATATATTTTGAGGCTCCAAACTACCACGGTAAGGTCTATTTCTTTACAAAAATGAATAAGCAAAATAAACCTTTCTATCCTTCATGAGAGATCATGAAATCACCTAAAAGGCACCAAAGTACTTTTACCCTGTAACACTCTTCTAAATTTAGGCCAATGGGCACCACCACTATTTCGTTAGGCAATCAGACAACTATTTAACAAGAGGTGCCTAATATGTGTAACTTTATATCGGCGCTTCTCCACTGGAGGCCCAGAAGGATCCAGTGAGACCGCACGGTGCCTCTCCATGAGCAGGCCAACCAGGCATCCAGTTGCCGCACGTGGCAGCATGAGAACAGGAAGTGTGGCCAACGACCATCAATTCTTCCTTCCAAATAAGTGTAACTCCTCCTTGGTCTTCTGATACCACACAAAGCCCTAATCCAGGCCTTCCTTCATCCCTTCGTCCTGTCCTGACCAGCCTCCAGCCTTTCTCTTTGGTTCCCTTGAATGGACCTTTGCCAGATTAATTTTCCCAAACCACACATGAGCAAAGCAGTTAGCAAGAGCCAAGCCTCTCTGCCACAGGGGTCCTGTGCACACTGTGGCCCTGCTAGCCCTCAGCCACACTGACCACTGCCAGTGCAGCCAGAGGAGATTTGCTCTGACTGCTCTATCCACCTTAATCCACTGAAGAATCCCTGCCCACCTCCTCCTCACTTTTTCCAAGTTCCTTAAGTTCCACTTCTTGACTCCTCTAGTCTGAAGGGCTCTCCTTTTACAAATTCTAACGGCAATAGAATTTGCCATGGCTCTATTTGCCACCACGCTGAGGAAAAGAGAATGGTGCAAGAGAGTAAAGCCAACGCAGAGAGAGAAGCTGAGATAGGAAGCATGTTTTAGGTACAAGTATAAAAATCCTTTCTGAAATGAGGCAAATTGATCAGTTTTTATATACAACCTTCCAACCACAATAGCTAAATAAAGAAATATAAACAATTTTAACAGAAGACAAAACGATTGTTGGTAAGAGTATTAAGCAAATGGAACGCTCCTATACTACTAGTAGGAGGGTAAATTGCTCAATCATTTTGAGAAAACAACAGCAACTACTAAAGTTTAGTATGTGCTTGCTCCCTGAGCCAGCAGTTGCAACAAAGCAAGAGCACGTATGCACGGGAGACACACTGGAATGTTCACAGCTGCACTAACTGTAATAGCCAAATCCTAGGAACAACGCAAATACCCATCAACTGCAGAAAGAATAAATAACTTGAATGAATAAAAACAAAGACTTAAAGCACAGCAATGTAAATGAATGAAGTTAGCTCCGACGACAACATAATCTCATAAAAATAATGAGAGAAGCCAATCAAAAGAAATGGGGTAAAGGTTAGAACATGAAGGGGTTTCCGAGATTCTGGAAATGTTCTGTGAATTGAGCTGGAGGTTAGTTACATAGACGTGTTTGTTTTGTGAAAGTTGATGAAGCTGCACCCTTCTGATAAGAACAATTTCTCTTACGCATGTCACAAATAAATTATATTAAGGGGTGCGTGCATGCATGCATGTGTGTGTGTGTGCGTGTGTGTGTGTCTATGTGTGTGTGTGAGAGAGACCCAGAGGCAGAGCTAGCCGGAGCACAGGCGGAGAAGGAAATAGTCCAGAGAGCATGAATAGCATCCGTAAGCACAGAGGGCTGACTTCATGGGCATGGGAGCTGTGTGCCGATAAGGTCCTGAACTTGGATCAATGCTCTGCCATTGCTGTCTTACAACCCTTAATAATTTTTGAACCAGGGAGCTGTATTTTCTTCTTACTCTGAGCCCTGCTGATTTCATAGCCAATTCTGAGTACAGGTTTCTTGCCAGCTCCCAGTATCCAGTTGATCCAAGAACAGGTCACTGAATTGAATAGATTCAATCTCTAAAAACACTTTTGGGTACCTTTTCTGGGAAATCTTAACTGCAACTATCCTCACTATAAAGTCCCAGAGAAGTCCATTGACATCAAAGCCCATAGTGGGTCAAGAAGGAGTGGGGGAGGGGCTCACTAGAGGGAGCTGCTACCCTCTGAGTCCTGAGAAGGTTCCTTAATGAACCAGGACAACCACTCGATTCAACCAGATATTAAAAGGGAGAATTGCTTCCTCAGTCTGCTGGTTACCACATTTCTGGCTTCTTTTCCTATTAAGGGGCAGAATTACAAATTTGAGAACAATTAGACATGCTTAGCTTAGTTCCCCCCTTCTCCCTGTAGGAAACTAGGAGCAGGTGGTTTCTGGTATACCTTTAGGGGAGGATCTTTGCAGCAGGTGAGGGAGGGGGCTGCCTTTCCAAGTGCCACCAATTTCAGGGGAGGGATGAGCGTGCCTAATTCTGGGGGGGCAATAACCGAAAGCCATGTCCTCCATTTTTTTTTTTTTATGGGTAATAAAGGTGACATTTGGCTTAGACCTTCCTCTTCTTTGTATTATTTCTCAAATCACAGAACCTGGGCACGAAAAGGGGAGCTGACCAGATTTCTGACCTTCTAGAAAATTATTATGCTTTGCCTTCTCTTTAAAAATGGCAGCAGAATTCTTGTGCAAGAGCCACCTACAAAGTTCCATGACTGCATTGACAGGATAAAAACCAGTCTCCAAGCTGGTCTCTGTCTTCCAGGCAGGAAGCCTTGCATCTCAGATAAAATAACCTTCTCCTCTCTCCAAATACTGATGAGCTTGCTTTTCCTCTCCTCTCCTCTCCTCTCCTCTCCTCTCCTCTCACTGCTGGGTGACTTTGCAGAGAGGTATCCAGCCTGTCATCACTGGGCAGCCAGGCCACCAAGGTTACTACTGACTCTCAGTCCTGGGAGTCCAACCAGGTAGACATCTCACTGCCAACATCACTCTGATAAATTAAATCCAATTCCCCACTCTGGGTTGAGCAGCTAATACCACAGCGTGACCACTGCCTCTATTTTCTGCCTGAATTTTGCACAGAGTTAATCTGCACAAGACCCAGGAGATTTTCTGGGGTTATTCCGCATGAAAGGAAGAACTCCGATTTTCAACTGAGAATAGATAAAATTCCCAGGGTACACCTCAAATAACTGCTCTTTCTGACTCCCGTCTGTCTGGTGGTAGTACTCAATTTCCATTAGCTTCAAGGAAACCTTTTCTTCTCATGCGATGGCAGCAATAACAACTTTTTTCCTTTACCTGCTATCAACCTACAGAGTTCCAAATTATGAGCCCTGCATTTTTGTCACCTGCTCATTTTTGTAGAACCTGTCCCTTAGTGACTTACTCTATTCATGGGAACTTTAACCTGCATAATTTCATGCCACCTTGCATTCATTCATTCATTTATTCATTCATTATCTATTTATTCATTCAGCAACCTAGCATTTCGTGAACATTCATTCCTCCTACCCTACTATTCCTCTGCAAATTTTTCTTTATGTTCTTCAATACCTTCTTCATTGGACAGCTCCCCAAAACTCTTCTTTGTTTAAGCCCATCCTGTTCTGATCAGAGCCCTCTGATCTGATTGATTTCTTCTGTGCTTACTCCATATTAGCTGCTTAGTCTGAAGCAGACTGTTTCATCTACTTATTACTAAACTCCCAGTTCTAACTCCCAGGGCTCCCCACATACATAGCTTAAGCTGTACTCATGTCCAATGATTTTCAAATGGGGAGGAGAATTGGCAGCGACTCAGTCTAAAGAGAGAGTCCTTAAAGGTCCTTTGGAGTTTGTAAGAAGCCTATCCAATATTTTACTGTATTTCAAATAATAGTTATTTGTATTGATTTTTGCAATTCAAGCTCTATGAAGTGTAGCTTGATAAAATATCCCTAATCTATGGGAATACAAAGAAAATATAATAATTCTCAGTGGGGACTTGTCCTTGTAGGGAATGACCAGAACCTGAGCCAGGAGAAGGTGAGGTATTTGTGTCTATGCAAAAGTACTAGGTCATCTCTGTCACCAGAACAAGAGCCATGTTTCATATGCCTTTGTTCAAACTCTTTACTTGGAATGCCTTTCCCCTCCCACTATGAAACCCCACTGTTCTCAGAGAGCTGTTACAGACGTTACTTCATACTTTGACTTTCTTGGCTCTACTCACTGTAAGTGGTCTTTCTTCTGAATGCCCTATAAGATGCCTCACCTATGACATGAATTGCACTGTGGCAAATAGTAACACATTTTTATCCACCCACCCTCATAATTTCCTTGAGGGTATAAATCATCCACAACAAGTTTGACTTTTACTCCAGAACCCTAAGATACAACAAAGATCATTTCATTCTTTCTCTAAACCAAAGTAAATTCGTTCTAAGCTTTACCATCTGACTGGAGATGTATTAAATCTGGCTTTGGTGGGCTCCCTCCTCACATCTGCCCTCCCTTCACCACCGTGAGGAAAATGCAATATTGGGTTTACGTGGGACTGGGTAACACCGACGGGGCTTCTCCTTGGAGTAGGGGAGTGTCAGCTTTGGTGCTCGCTTTTCAAGCCCACATGGGCAAGTTGAAGGAGGTGGCTCCACCACCTCATGCTTATACCCAAAGTCTAGGCTAAAGTACTCTCAACAAGGCCTTCCCAACCTTTCCATGATGACAAATCTTTGTCTCTTCTCAACCCCATCTCCTTTACCCCCAATTTTTCTTTTTAAAGATTTTATTTATTTATTTAACAGAGAGAGACAGCCAGTGAGAGAGGGAACACAAGCAGGGGGAGTGGGAGAGAAAGAAGAAAGCTCCCAGCGGGAGAGCCTGACGTGGGGCTCGATCCCAGAACTCCAGGATCACGCCCTGAGCCAAAGGCAGACGCTTAACGACTGAGACACTCAGGCGCCCCTACCCCCAATTTGTTTTTGACTGCATTCTAGCATCTGTTTCGGCATCTATTTTGTACATACTTACCCCTCGGAGAGGCCCACCCCCAGTCCTAAAAGGAAGAAATCATCTTGGTCACATTTGTATCTCCTACCAGTAGCTAATGTAGTGCCTTAATTTAAGGTATTGAATGAATGGTTAATCGTCTTCTTTCTTCTTCGATCCCAAGAGATACTTTCTGGGGCATACAACCCGTACTGTAGAACTCAGCCCAAATATGCCTCCTTCAAGGAAACAGTCCCTTGTCAGCCACTGTCACGGCACCCAGTAAATTTCTTACCTGTCATCACAGCTATTTGGGCCATTATGTAATCATGTTTATCTGTGCCACAAGGTAGCAAGCTCCACGGGGACAAGAGTGACGTCGATTTTTGTTCATTCTCCATATTTCCTGTCTGGAAGTCTGATATCCAGTAGCCATTCAAATAAATAATGACTTCAAGAATAAAGATCTCGTCCCGCTATGATCGAGGTGTTTCTCTTCCAGCTGTGCTTTTGTTTTCTGATGTGTCTGAAGCCATGGGACAATAGTTCTCCCCTAAGGTAAAGCAGAGGCTCCTCCTGCTCCAGGACCTTCCTCAGGAAGCAGAGAGCATGAAGAGCCTCGTCCAGCTGTAAGCCACATTATACCACCTCCACTTCGCCTTCATGGCCTTGTCCTATTAGAAAAAGTGCTTATGCCTCTCAACTTTTTCTACTTTCAAGAAAGATCCATGCAAACCTGAGCAGGAATGGCAATTTCCTCAAATTCCCCATAAAAACCCGTTAGGGGCCATTCAGGTCATTCTCTAAATACTATTTTCTAGCATGTGTAGCAATAGGGACGTTTACATGTTTGGTTGAGAATAGCAAATAATTCAACTAGTTAATGTTCTGGACAATTGAGAACTAATAGTTGTGTAATTCTAAGTGACAATGACATTGATCACATTGTAGATTAGTCTAGGGGACTGTGAGGAACGTAGTTCTCAGTACTCACGGAAAAGATCTTAGTTATTTAAGGTTTAAATGGACCTCTTCTAGTAGGGTCTAGATCTGTGCTTTTCCATACAGTAGCTATTAGTCACCTGTGGCTATTTAAATTTCAATTAAAGATTAAATTTCTCAGTCTCACTTAGTCACTACCAAGTGCTCGGTAGCCATATGTGGCTAATGGCTGCCACACTGAACAGCGTAATATCAAATTTCAGTACAGAAGGTTCTATGGAACAGCAAGATGCCTTGAGATGCCTTGAGCACACACCAAGTTGAAAACTGGTCTCTGCCTTTAAATAGGAAATGTTACCTTCTTTACTATGCACCAGATTCTGTTGTACGTGCTTCGCACATGGCATATCATTGTATCTTCATAACTTGGGAAATAAGTAGTATATTACTACTCCTCTAAACTTATTTTCTAGTGCTGTAATTGCAAAATATCACAGACATGGTGGCTGTGTTTGATGGAAAATAGAAGACCAGGAAAATAAGTCAGATGAATGACTCTACTTACCCACTTCCCCTTTCTTCCCCTTTGCCCTCTGATCATTTGGGCATAAATATGTTGTGATGAGATGGGTTATAACTCCCAACCCAGAGCGATGGTAATGTGGGTAATAAATCCTGCCCAGAACCCTGCCTAAAAGGGCAGCCTCCCAGGTGGGGAATGAGCAGCCACCTCATAGAGCAGGGCCAACGCAGGGCAGCATATGGCTCAGATTGAAACAACTCAGCAATGCCATCATCACCCACTGGGATTTTTGCAATGAAATATGCTAATTACCAAACCAGTATGATGGGCAGGGAGTAAGAAGCACCAGCTCTCCTCCACAGAAATAAAAATAACATGAGCCAGCTCTCTATTAACCACAGAAACTAGAGCAATGAGAGCATAGGCAATTGAAGTTATAGAAAATCCAAAGCTTTGCTCTAGCAAGTGAGCTCATTTTCAGAGACTTCCAAACTGATTCTAATGTAATAAACAGAGATAGAAATTTTATGAATGCAACACACATACACACAGCTTGACTTGGGAGGATCCCATGGGAACCAGCCCAGATACCCATTCAGGCTTGACATGCTCCTGCCGAGCCTTTAAATTTCGTGTTCATAAACCCACCACTCTTTCAGGACCTTCGGGCTTAATGCAAATTAATTAAACTGCCAGGCAGCTCATTTGACCATTATTGAGGTTTTAAAATAATTAAGAGTGAAAGCAACTGATTAAAACCTTTCCAGGCTGCTGTAGCAGTTTATGAATTATATAAGTTCCATATTAATGTGACTCCTCAGTGACTGCAGATTAGCTGGGGGGATATTCATTAAAACGGAATAAAAAGGCAACAGTAGCCAGGACATCTTTTTGTTTCATATTCCCTGACAGCTTCCAGGGGGCTCAATGTGAAGGCAAAAAAAGACTATATTTCTATAGCATTTTACAAATAGGATAATATCGTTTGTCCCATTTGATCCTCCCACTAATTCTATGGACTTGGCAAAGCTGGAGTTCCTCTCTTTATTTTACATGAAAAGAAACTAAAGCTCAAACAAGTTAGTGCTTCACACCGACAGTAAAAGTGGGAATGTAGTCAAATATCCAGGGCTAACTCCCAACCCAGTGCTTCTCCAGGATGCTATGGTATCTCTCTTTCTTGAGGACCGTGATTCTCCAAAGACCGTTCCACCAGTCTGAAATTCCTAAAGAGAAAGTTTCATTACTTTGGCTTAAAGCAAGGGTTCATATATTAAAATAAAGCAGAAGGATTTTCAGTGAGGGAAGAACAGAAATATTTTTCTTATATTTTCTCCTTACACTCCATTAAAACTACAGAAAGAAAGAAAAGATAGAGAAATAACACCATTTTAACTAAGGAAGCAAGTGCACGGCCAAAACATAATGAAGGGCATCTTGCAAACACTAAGAGGTCTGAGTCTAGTTGAGAGAATATGGCAAGAGCCAAGCCATCTACCTCAGACAATGGTGTTAGATAAGTCACGGCTGTACTTACACTTAGGAGGAATAAGGGTTATTGAATGGGCAGATACACAAAGGGTACTTTTAGGATGTTGGAAACATTCTTTACCTCATTAATGGTTAAATAGGTGTGTTCACTTGGTAAACTTAGGATTGGTGTACTTTTCTGAGTATTGTACTTCAGTAAAAAAATACATTTCCTTGCTGTAAGAGTCATAGCCAATGATCATTACATTAAAGCCAATGATCTTACCATTAACGATCCAGGGTCAAAGACAGTCATAGAATAGGCAGAAGACACTTCTATGAACTAAACACCTATATTAATTGATCTCTACAGAGTTCAATTCTTCAGAAGGGCTAGGAGAGGGGAATCCAAAAGAGAAACTCTGCCAATAAACTATTCCTATTTTTTAATCTTTTGATATAAATTCTTTTTTAAGAGGTGATTGACATACCTGTAAAATTACCTCTCTTGAAGTGTACAAGTCCGTAGGTATTACACATATTTTTTCCATTCAATAGGTTGCCTTTTCATTTTATTGATGGTTTCCTTTGCTGTATAGGAGCTTTTTAAGTTTAATGTCTCACTTGTTTATTTTTCAGTCCTCTCTTTTTTGTAGGTCTGGCTAAAGATTTGTGAATTTTGTTTATCTTTTCAAAGAACCAGCTCTTAGTTTCTTTGATTTTTTTTCCTGTTGTCTTTTTGGTCTCTGCTTCATTCATTTCTGCTCTAATCTTTGTTACCTCCTTCCTTTTACTGACTTTGGGTTTCGTATGTTCTTTTTTTTAGTTCCTTGCAGTATAAAGTTAGATTGTTTATTTGAGATTTTTCTTATTCCTTGAGGTAGGCATTTATCACTATGAACTTCTCTTTTAGAACTGCTGTTGCTGCATCCCATAAGTTTTCGTGTTCCGTTTCCATTTATTGCAAGGTATTTTTAAATTTCTCTTTGGATTTCTTCTTTGGCTTGTTTGAAGTTTAGTAGCATGTTGGTTAAGCCCACTGAATTTTCCAGTTTTCTTCATGTAATTAATTTCTAGTTTCCTACCGTATCAGGGTTGAAAAAATGTTTGATATTATTTAAATCCTTTTAAATTTATTAAGACTTGTTTTTTGGTCTAACATATGATCTATCTTGGGAAATGTTCCACGTACACTTGAGAAGGATACGTAATCTGTTGCTTTTGGATGGAAGAGTTCTATAAATATCTATTAAGTCCATCTGTTCCAATGTGTCATTAAGGCCAATGTTTCCTTATTGATTTTTGATCTGGATCATTTATCCATTGATGTACATGAAGTATAAAGTCCCCTACTATTGTTGTATTCCTGTCTACTTTTACCTGTAGGTCTATTGATATTTGCTTTATATATTTAGGTGCTCCTATGTTGGGCACATAAATATTTACAAATGTTATATCCTCTTGTTGGATTGACCCCTTTATTGACCCCCTATATCCCCAAAGAAGGAATGGAATACCTTCTTTGTCCTTTATTCTTTGTTTTAAAGTTTATTTTGTCTGATGTAAGTATAGGTCTCTGGCTTTCTTTTGCTCTCCATTTGCGTGGAACATCTCTTTCCATCCTTTCACTTTGAACCTGTATGTGTCGTTATATCTAAAGTGAGTCTCTTGTCAGCAGCATATAGATGGGTCTTGGGTCTTCTTTAATCCATTCAGTCACTCTATGCCTTTTGATTGGAGAATTTGGTCCATATACATCTACAGTAATTACTGATAGTTGTGTGCTTATCCCATTTTGTCAATTCTTATCTGGCTCTTTTTATAGTTCCTCTCTGTTCCTGTCTTCTTCTCTGGCTCTCTTCCTTTGTGGTTTGATGCCTTTCTTTAATGTTATGCTTTTACTTCTTTCTCTTTATTTTTTGTTTATATATTATAGGTTTGTACCTGCCATGGGGTTTATATATAACAACTTATATCTCTGTCTGTTTTAAACTAATAAAACTTAAGTTTGGTTCCATTTTAAGCTCAGTATTTTTACTCTCTGTTCCCCCCCACACACATTTTTTATGTTAGATTTTACATCTTTTTATCTTGTGTATCTCTTAACTAACCACTGAAATTATAGCTATTTTTCTTACTTTTGTCTTTTAAACTTCGTACTAGCCCTATAAGTAATTAATCCACTACCTTTAGTATATACTCATCTTTCCAGGAAGATTGATTCTTCCGTAAGTTTTTCTTGTTACTAATAAGCACCCTTTCTTTCCAGTTTAAAGAAGTCCCTTTAATATACCTTGTAAGGTTGATTTAGTGGTGATGAACTCCTTTAGCTTTTTTTTTTTTAAGATTTATTTTATTTATTTATTTATTTGACAGAGATAGAGACAGCCAGCGAGAGAGGGAACACAAGCAGGGGGAGTGGGAGAGGAAGAAGCAGGCTTATAGCGGAGGAGCCTGATGTGGGGCTCGATCCCATAACGCCGGGATCACGCCCTGAGCCGAAGGCAGATGCTTAACCGCTGTGCCACCCAGGCGCCCCTAGCTTTTGCTTATCTGGAAAACTCTCTCTCCTTCAATTCTGACTGATAACTTTGCAGCATACTCAGTTGGCATTTTTTTTTCCTTTCAACACTTTGAATATATTGGGCCACTTTCTTCTGGCCTGCAAAGTTTCTGCTAAAAATCTGATTATCTTAGGTAGGTTCCCCTGCCTGTGTTTCTCTTGCTGATTTTAACATTCTCGCCTTGTCTTTAACTTTTTTTTTTTTTAAGATTTTATTTATTTATTTGACAGAGATAGAGACAGCCAGCGAGAGAGGGAACACAGCAGGGGGAGTGGGAGAGGAAGAAGCAGGCTCAGAGCAGAAGAGCCTGATGTGGGACTCGATCCCATAACGCCGGGATCACGCCCTGAGCCGAAGGCAGACGCTTAACCGCTGTGCCACCCAGGCGCCCCTCGCCTTGTCTTTAACTTTTGACATTCTAATTACATTGTGTCTTGGTGTGGGTCTCTTTGGGTTCATCTTATTTGGAACTCCCTCAGCTTGCTGGATCCAGATATCTGTTTCCTTCCGCAGATTAGGGAAGTTTTCAACCATTATTCTTTTCAATAAGATTTCTGCCATTTCCTCTCTCTCTTCTCCTTCTGGGAGCCCTATAATATGATTGTTATCCCATGTGATGTTGCCCCATAAGTCCCTTGAGCTATATACCTTTTTTTCCCCCCTGCTCTGATGGGTGAATTCCATTGCTTTGTCTTTGAGTTGATGGATCATTTCTTTGGCTTCATCTAGTATGCTGGTGAATGCCTGTAGTGTACTTTTTAGTTCAGTTATTGTATTCTTCAGCTCTGTGACTTCTACTTGGTTCTCTCGTTTCTTCTCCATCTCTTTGTTGAAGTTCTCGCTGTATTCACGTATCTTCTCCCCAGTTTGGTGAGCATCTTTGTGACCATGACTTTGAACCCTTTTTCAGGCAAATTACATTTCACTATTTTATTAAAGTTTTTTTCCTGAGCTTCTATCTTGTTCTTTCATTTAGAACATATTCCTCTATTTCTTCATTTTGCTTAACTGTCTGTGTTTGTTTCTATACAATAGATGAAACAATCACCTCCCTCTGTCTTGAAGGAATGGCCTCTTGTAGGAGATGAACCTTGTCATTCAACCCTGCCCAGGATCTTTGTCATCTCTCCAATCTTTGTGCTTGTCCAAGCAGTATATTATATTTTTAATGGCTTCTAATAGTTCAGTACGTACCAAGACCTGTCACTGTCCCTAATGGTAGGCTTTTAGCACCCAGATTCAGCCTGTTTGAAAGCCAGATCCTCCGGCAGCAGCTTTTAAAAGTGTGCAAATATATACATTCCTATGGGACCGCAAGCATAAGCCCCACTGGCTACCAGAGCCAGGTAATCAAGAGGCATTCCCTGATTGTGGCAGAAGCCACAGAACTGGAGTGCCAGACATAAAAACCAGGGCACCAGACATGTGTGTAAGCTCCCTTGAAGGAGATACCAATGCTCTGGAGCATGTTAGAAAGAAAGTGCAAAGATAGTACCCACCCTCCTAGGTTCCTGGAGAAGATTACAGTCAACCTATAGACATGTGCCCCTCATGATGCAACTATGAAGATAAGCTAATAGGCCTCTTGCACAGAAAGATTGGATGCCTCATCTGTCTCTTCTCTGCAGTGTCCTGGGGATGGTAGGTAGGTAAGAGCTTTCTTCATTTGTTTCAGTCTTGTGAGACCTACAAACCTGAACCTGGAAGGTCACCACACCAGGCAACCTAGAGGGGTTCCATAGGTGCCAGCTGCAAAAATCAGGGTGCCAGACACATGTACAAGCTCCTTTCCGGGAGATACTGGTGACCTGAAGTGAGGCAGAGGGAAATTGCAAACCCACTAACCTCCATTGGCATTCAAAGGTAAATATTTTGGTAGTTTGTCTCACTGGTCATTAAAGCTGGGGTGCCTGATGTGAGGTCCAAGCCCTTTCTCTTCATAGAGAAGCTTCAGTTTTTGAGTTCTCTGCTGGTTGTGGGTCACCACACAATGTCATGTGGTCTATGGCAAGATTATGTCTCAGCTCTTCTATCACCTTTGATGTGGGTTTTTTTTTTTCATTCATCCAATGTGTAGGAGTTGCTCAGCCAGCGCATGGATTTTTTTCAATGAAAATTGTTTCATATGTAGCTGTAGATCCAGTGGTATTTCATGAGAGGAGATATTTCAGGACCCTCCTTTATCGCCATCTTGAATTGGAACCTATCATTTTCATACATTGCTAGATTAGTTTGATAGTATTTTGTAAAGGATTTTTAGCCTATATTCATAAAGGATATTAATCTATAGTTTTCCTACATTGTCTTTGTCTGGTTTTAGAATGAATTGAGAAGTATTCCTTCCTCTTCTACTTTTTTGGAAGACTGTATGAAAAATTGGTGTTAATTCTTGTTTAAATGATTGGTAGAGGAGTGGCTGGCTCAGTTGGAAGAACATATGATTCTTGATCTTGGGGTTGTGAATTCGAGCCCCACATTAGGTGTAGAGATTACTTACAAACATACATACATGCAGACACACATAAAAAAAAAAAAACACCTTTAAAAAATAAATAGGAGCACCTGTGTGGCTCAGTCAGTTAAATATCCAACTCTTGGTTACAGCTCAGGTCATGATCTCAAGGTCCTGAGATCAAGCCTTGCTTTGGGCTCCACACTGGTCATGGAACATGCTTAAGATTCTTTCTCTCTCTCTGCCCCACCCCTGTTCTCTCTCTCTCAAAAAAATCTACTAAATATATATATGATCGGTAGAATTCACAATGAAACCGTCTGGTCCTGGGCTTTTCTTTTTGGGAATGTTTTTGCTTACTAATTGAATCTCATTATTTATTATAGGTCTATTCAGATTTTCTATTTCTTCTTGAGTCCATTTTGGTAGGGTTTTTTTTTTTTTCTTTCTAGAGATTTGCCCATTTCATCAGTTTTCTAATTTGTTGGCCTACAATTATCACAGCCATGTAATCATTTTTATTTCTGTAAGGTCAATAGTGAAGTCTCCCTCTTTTATCCCTGATATTATTCATTTGTGTCCTCTCTCTTTTTTTCCCTCATCTGTCTAGCTGAAAGTTGGTCAGTTCTGTTGGTCTTTTCGAAGAACCACTGGAATAAACAAAAAGCAGAATTATTTACTTACATTGTAAGAATTCCCAGTGTAGAGAGGCTCCACGTAGGTTAACTGGGCAGCTGTGGTGTCATGGAGGATCCAGGCCACTTCCATGTGTCCACTGTGAGAGTCTCATATTGTCTCGGCTTTTGTTTGCCCCTCCCCGTGGCTGCCACTCCACAGGTATCCATGCAGCTGTGACGGCGTCCAGTAGAAGAGTGAAAAACAACAAAGTATTTTTTTAAGACTTTCCTGCAGACCCTTCCCCACATTTCACTGCCAGAACTGAGTCACATGCTTCTCCCCAGTATAGTCTCTAACAAGGCAAATAGGACTAATAGGTAGTTAAACAAATGCAATGACTCTAATTCCTGACAGTTTTTCATAATTTTTAAATGAATTTTGGGAGGTGGTTTTTTTTTTAAGAAACTGATATCTCTTATGCTAGCAGAAACATTAAGCTAAAATTCCGCAATTATTTGGGATTCTTTTTCTTTGTTATATGTAACAATATTTTTTATTTTAATAATATGTATACTAAAATAAATGCATACTATAACCCCAAGTTTCTAAAAAAACAAAAAAGCAAACTCATAAGAGGTAGCTATTTTAACTCAAAAATAAATAACCCTAGGAGCAGTTTTATTACATAAATGTAAACTGCCTATAGTTATTTTTTATGTCATTATCCGCCCTCAATATCTTGGTCTTAATTAGCTCAAATCAGCTTAACTGTCATATTGGAAAGCAAAACAGAGCACAGTGTGGAAAGAGAGAAGGGCTCAGAAAGTTTATAGAACTGAAAGGATCGCTGTGGTTGGGGAAGGTATGGGGGGTCCTCAGCAGCTCTCAGGTAGCAAGGAGCCATGCAGGGCAGGCACCTGAGGGCTGGGCAGGTGATTTTCCTGTATCTCTCCCTTCCAAATGCACAGAAAGCCTCCTATGGAACATTCGAAATCTGAACCACAGTATCTATTTAATATTGACGATATGGCCTTGGGCCAGAAGTTGATGATACAAGGATGAATACGACTCAGTTCCTGCCCTCAAGCACTCACAGTCTAATGGGAAAGATGAACTCATAAAAAGCAATTTTGAGCGCAGCAATGGAGGTGCAATGGGATGAGCAGTTGCCCAAAGGGGGCGGTGATTAATTCAGTTTCAAAAGGCAGAGACAACTCTATAGAGGAAAAGTAAAAATCTCAGGATGCGTTTGAGTTCACCAAGTGTACAGCAGAAGACAGGATTTTCCAGAAACCGAGCACAGAGGTTTGAAGCCGCGTGACCTGCTCAGGGAACCACAAGACAGGCGATGTGGAAGCAGTGTGGCTGTGCGGGGGAAGGAAGCCAGAGCTGGGAGACGGGGACCAGACCTCAGAGCACCTTTCTTGCCTTGCTAGGGAGACTGAAGCTTATCCTGTGTATCATGGGAGTTACTGAAACTTTCAAAGTAAAGAAATGTCCCAATTGACATCGACGAAGAACATCCTGGATCAGGTCAAGTTGGAAGGCCAAACCCCATGAAAAGGATGGGGCACGTGATAGATGTTGGAACTAGGGAAGTGACAGTGAGAAGACACAAGGAAGCCGTCACTGACTGTCTGTGAAGACCGGTGGACAGAAAGCAGGAAGAGCTGCCATACTGGTCTCTGGTTTGAGCGGCGAGGTGGGTGTGCGCTGGAAGCAGGGTCAGCCCAAGCACGCTGAACTCAAGGTGTCAGTGCCACAGCCCAGTGAGGATGGACATTTAGCAAGTAAGCGTGGTCTCTTCCCAAAATACAGATTCAGGAGCCTTGGATGGCATCTCCTGAAGCTACAGGGGGGAGGCCCAATTGCCTGGGAAGAGAAGATAAAGTGGGAAGGGAAGCCAAGGGGGCCTCCACAAGTCAGCAGGGAGGGAAGCAGCCTGAGAAAGGACACTGAGCAGAGGCAATCAGAGAGGTAGAAGGGGAGATGAGGAAAAAAACAGTGCATCTGTAGCCAAAGGTTGCAGAAATTCCTCAAATTGAATAATGGTCTCTGCTTTAAAAAGAGAGAGAGAAAGAAAAAAAGGAGGAGGAGGAGGAGAGGGATGGTGAGGAGAAGGAGACACACGCAGGCATCACTGGCAGAACATGACCTTTAAGTGTCCTGGGACCCTGTGGCTAGTTGTCCCTGCCTTTTCTCTGGGGCAAGTGGGATGTGGTCCGATGAGGTCCATGTACGAGGTCCTGCAGGAGCGAGCAGCAGAAGTGTGTGCTGCTTCTCACGACCCTTCCTCCCCCACCTCCCTGGTCTTGAGCAGGGGAGCTTTCTTGGTCAGCTCTGTAAAGAAAGTGCATTCTCAAATGGAAGTTTCCAGCAACTAAATACTAGGAACTTCTCAACCTACCTCCTGAATGGTCCTCTTCTTCCCTCTGACTTCATGAGATGAAAGCCTGGGGCCCTCCTGGAGGCAGCTGAGGAGAAGCCCGAGCCATTGCTTTCACTTTGATTTTGCTCACCCGTGGGCTGTGAGCTACAGACAGAAGCTTCCCGCAGCCTCCAGCCCAGCCTCTGAGCCTGCCCACTCTGCAGCCTGAACGTGGACAAGTCCCTTTAGAGACCCCCCCCACACACAGCCTATAAACACAGTGAAGCCACCATCTCAATCAACTCCTCAGGGAACCGGGGTGGGGGGGGGGGTAACATAATTCAACCGAGAGCCAGCCCTGTGCCAGGTACCAGGTGAGAGCCGCATGACTAGGAGCTCATCACCCAGCCGCTGTGGCATGAGCTTTCAGGCCCGTTGAAGAAACTCAGTGGGGCATCCTGCCAGTTCAGGACCATGTCACTCTTAGTAAGTGGCAGAGACAGGGTTTGACACCAGGTCTGCATGTCCCAAAGTCCAGGATCTTCCCCTCTATAAATAGCTCCTATTATATTTTTATTGTAATGGCTCCTTATTTTTCAGATTCCAATATGCCCATGAGCTTGAGATAACAAAGGCACGTGTCCCCACAATGCTGTGTCCACACTGGGGCTAAGTGGCTCAGATCGTATTTCAAGCATCTTAAGTTTCGTGACAGATCCTCTTTTTACATAAAACAACCCTTTCACAGAGCAGAGAGCCATTCCCTAATTTATCTGCAGATTCGTGTGTCACACTTCCTTACAGTGGAGCTTAATTCTGCCACTAAAGAAACCATACACCCTGAAAAAGCACCGAATCCAAAGCCTCACTTTGTTTTCAGCGAGAGTGAAGAGGCAGAGCGGGGGCATTATCACAACAGCCCCTGCAGGGAGACCCCCGTGTCCTCCTCTGGTGTCTGCAGGCAGCTCCTCCTGCCTGGGGAGCCAGCGAGACCCCGGCCCCGCTCCTGAGCCCACGATCTCAGGCCATCGCAGACTTCTGTTTCTACACCTTCTTGGAAGTGCCAGGGAAGGTGTGCAGAGCCTGGCTCGGCACACATCTGCCCCTTCTTTCTGGTCCGGTGAGCCTCTCGGGCTCTTAAGTCTGTAGGTGGCTTTCTCCTTCCCTCTGTCCACCCCACCTCCAGGAATTGAATAGGTGAATTTGATTTGCAGCACAGACAGCTGCCCCCGTGTCCTCCTGTCTGCATCTGTCCTGAACTCATGCGGCAGCTTGTATCAATCTCTGCCTACCCTAGTGGGCCGAGCCTGGGCTTACCCGGGCAGATGCTGTCCTCTTCACTTGGACTTCAACTCTACAGCAGCTACCAGCTGTTTCCCGGCCTCCTCCTGAACACAGTTACGTACTTCCCAGCCCTTTCAAGTTGGGCATGGATGTTTTTACCGCTTTGGTCAATAAAATGTAAGGAGAGGTGAGGTATATCATTTTCTAGGTGGAAACTTTAAGAGCAAGCTTTAGAAGCATCGAGATAAAGCTGCTGTCTGCCTGGGTCCCTAAAAGATATAGAACAGAGCTACTTGCCAAACTCCAGTGGTCAGGAAGCAAAACAAACAAACAAACAAACAAAAAGTCCAGGATGCCATGGGAGTCCCCAGGAAAACTCCTCGAGGAATGGAAAGCTGATCAGGGAAGACTTCTTGGAAGAGGCGCTGGTGCTAGGTAGGAGTGGAGCCTGCATGAGTGACTACAAGGCAAAGAGACTGGCAGTGTGGAGTGGGGAAGGAGGCACTTGAGGAAGAGGGAACAGCCTATGCAGAGGCCCACAGGATCAACAGCCAGGGAGGGAGGGAAGAGGGGGAGGGTGGGGAGGAAGGGAGGGACAGGAGCCATCAGCAGAGGCCACACATCCTCAAAGGCCTGGCTTACCTAAGAGCTCCTCCTTTCCTGGTAAATTTTGGTAGCACCCAACTCCAACCAGAGAAAAGGAAAAGCAGGGGGGGGAGGGGGGGAGTATAGCGGAAGAGAATGGGAAAAACAGAAAATTGAAGGAAAAGAGGACTAGAAAAGAACAGGAAGCCCAAAAAATTCAGACTAGAGGAGACAATAAGAAACAAGATGCAGCAGGGAGGGATAGTGGCCCCAAGGATGTCAGGTCTTCATCCCTGGAACTTGTAAATGTGACCCCATTTGCAGAAAAGGTCTTTTCAGATGTGTTTAACTTCAGGATTTTGAGTTGAGATTGCCCTGGATTATCTGATGGGCCCTAAAGGGCATCATCGATGTCCAGACAGGAGAGAGGCAAGAGGAAGCCCTCACAGAGGAGAAAGCCACATGGCCACCATGGCAGCGAGTGCACTAATGTGACCACGAGCAAAGGGGCACTTGGTGCCAACAGAAGCTGGGAGAGGCTGGGAACGCATTCTTGCCTAGAGATCCTGGAGGGAACACAGACCTGCCAGCTCCTTGATTTCAGACATCTTGTCTCTAGAACTGAGAGCGAATGCATGCCTAGTGTTCTCAGCCGCCCAGGTTGTAGTGATTTGCGCAGCAGCGGCAGGAATCTAGTATATACGATGGCAGACAATGACTCCCTTACTTCCCTTCTGCAAACTCCTTCCTTAGCCTGCTGCCTCCTGTGTAGCCAGCAAACGTTTCTTGTGCTTTTCCTTCCTCAGGTCTTTGCTTTTCCTTCTCTTCCATCTAGCCGGACCGCACTCCAGTGCTCTCTTCCTCCTTTTTGATCTCCTCAGCCACTCATTCCACCCAATGCCCTTCTCCTCCCCCAGCCTCTGTGCCCAACAGAACCGCCATGTTGGTGTCCATGTTTCTCAACTCAGGGATTCCAGGCTCTCGGAGACAAAGAACCTATAACCACCCCCCAAGCACTTTGTTCAACGCCAGACTCTACACAGATTTGAGTGCACAAGAGGTAATTAATAAATATTTGCCAGTTGACAGGTGATAGGAATTGGTTATTTTTACTACAACCATTTATGAAGAGCTTGTTGAGTTCCAGGCACTAAGTAACGAGAATAATAGTAACGACCATTGTAACGAATGAGCTACGGTGATGCGCACTAGAAATGTATTACGTTGTTTAATCTCACCGCCACATTATGATTCTCTCCCTATTATGGTAGAGTCAGCCAGGCCAGGGCAAGTAATTTGCTCAATGTCACCCAGCTAGCAAGCCTCAGAGCCAGAGTTCAAGTCCAAACCTGACAGGTTCTTAAAACCATGCTCTAAGTAGAGTCTTTGCGGGGAGGGAGAGGGGGGACCCAAACTGGCTTAGATGGCCATGTCCTTGGCTGCTGTCTTAAGGTGCTTCAATTTCTCACAGATTTGGAGTGTTCCTTCAAGAGTGTGAATCCAGGTTTACCAGTCAGACATCATGTCTCTTCCAGGACCTGACGTCGGCCACTAGGTGGCACTAAAAAAGTGTGTTTGAGACATGAAAGCCAGCCAAGCCAAGGGCGTTTCTGGCTTTAAGGGGTTCCTAGAGGTGAGCTGCACCAAACAGGCAGGAAGAGGCGCACAGAAGGAAATAAGCCAAGGGTCAAAGAAATGGATTGGAAGACATATTTCCTGAGGTGTTGAGTGCTGATAGAAAAAGGTAGCAGCAAATCCATACGCTTATATTTCCGTGAAAATCATAATCCTGAGAAATGCAAACTATTTAAAAAACATCTGTTTACCAGAGACACACAGAAATCCCCACGGGTGCCCCAAAGAAAGGAGAATCATAGGCACAATCCCTGACAGCGATGATGTCCAAACACCTTAAAAATCCCTGTTGAAACGGCAGCTCTTAAATGATTCAACTGCCTCTTAGCCAAAACACACAGCAACAGCCATAAATACGCTGCAATTAACATCACACTCAGAGCAAAGGGAACTTTGAAAATATTTCATTTAGTATCTCTGAGGAGTCGTAGATATTCTTCCCCACGAGGGAGGGCATTGTCAAATTATTTATCTGGAACGAGCTGTGCCTTGTCTGAGTGAGAAGACAGCTGGAGATCGCTGTGTGTTTGGTAGGAAGACAGCCCCCTGGGCCACACCACATCCCTGACCTCAGGGTCCCGCTCGAGGCCTGGGTACGGGCAAGAGGCCGTGTCCAGCACCCCGGTTCCCCGGGTGTGGCTCACAGAGGGCTTCCTAGGTGTGAATTGTTTGCTACCAGTACGCGAGGACATAAGCCCAGGATGTGAGAGTGAGCACTGGCAATGTGGCTAGCCATCACACCTTGCCACGACTTTGGGGCTGTGATGGGTTCGACAGGGTGGGACCAGCTCAAGTACGGCAAACCTGCCGGGGAGTCATTTGTGGGAGGAGACTGGAATGAGTCCTGTGCGGTACATCCACTTGCTGATCGGAAGCAGAGCGGCGATGAGTTTGAGAAGCTCTGTCCCAAGGCAGATGTGTCCAGCTCAACCAGCCCCGGGCCCCAGCCTTGACAGGCTAAGGTGGCTGGCTGCGGGGTGATCAAGCACATGGCCTTTGAAGTCAGGGAGAGCTAGACCCACCTGCCTCTGGGAGTCACCAGCTGTGTGGCATGAGGTCCATTACCTAACCTCTTGGATCTTTCGTTTCCTGAAATGGGGCTAATAATAAATACCTTACAAAGTGTTGTGAGAATGTGAAACGAGAGATGTGGTGAGATTGGGAACGCTCAAATGGTGTTTGTACATCTTTCTTGATCTTTCTGTGTAAACAGTGCTCTATATCTGTTGGGAGAGTTTTTGAAAATGAACCCCTCTTTGTCCTCAAGAAAACAATGTTATCACTACCATCTTGGAGGTTCATTAGAACCAAAGCTCTGGATTTAATCAGTCATCAAATTCTCTTATGAAGAGAGAATTATAGGTTAACAGACAAAAGAGAGAAAAGAGAAGGCCTAGGGGGTGAGGAATAGTGTGAAAAGGGAAGGAAAAATTATCTTGGACCTGACGACAAAGAAAGTCTTCAGACCTGACATAGAGGAAGTGAAGGATGAAGAAGGCTGGGGGAGCAAGAGCTCAATGCTGATTTTGGAGGAAGGTTCCAGAAGAGAGAGCCACTCATCCTGGAAGAGTGGAAAGGGTACACTGTGCCTGGAGCCCCTAGGACAGTCTAGTGGGGTGCTCAGAACCACGGGTGAGCCCAGCAGCCCTCACTTGTCTCAGGTTGTGCCAATACCCCTGTTCCCGGAGAGGACTTGGCTTCACCCACATCCAGCACTTCATCCCGTGACCACCTAGGCAGGTGAGGCCATTCCAGGACACATGACCTTGCTGCTTCCATGTGATCCTGTCATCCAATAAATAACATCTGAATGCCAGGCCTGTTCTGACACTGGACCACTCAGCGGTCAGCACAACACAGTTCCTTCTGTCCTAGAGCTCGTCTTCCACACACGGTGGGAGGAAGACTAAGACATACCAAATAAATAACAGCCCCCTGTCATGGAACAATGGCATACTGCCACTTGCTTCAGCGTAGACAGTGTGTTCTGTGAGTATTTAACTTTACACTCTGGGACAGAGCTTTCCCTGCTGAGGCCCACGGAGAGAATTTAGGTGAGTTCATGAACTTGGACAGGCGGGAAAAAAATTACATCTTTTTTTTTTTTTTTACTACGTCTAACTAGAATTTAGCACTTCCTTTAAACATGAATGCAGACAACCATAGAAGTTCCTGTGACTTTGTAACCAGTAGAAATTAGATATTTGTATTTTATATTACAACTCTTGCAGGTGTTTTGAAATGTCATTTTTGCATATCACGGCTCCCAGAATCATGGCAGTTCTGAGACCTGACACCAGACTTAAATATTTAACACATCAATAAAGAAGCACATGTATCATTATATTACATATATTCGGTTTTCAGAGTTTTGATGACTGTATTCAATCTAACTGGTTTCCTCCATTTGTAAACATTATGTGTGAACATTGCTCTGGGAAGGGATCCCTGGCCCACCATAGAGGTCCAAGCACAGGAAAGGTGAAAAATCTCTGCACTAGGGCCTGCTCTTCCTTAACATTCAAAGAGCCCTTATCAGGAATCCACCCTTCACATAACTATTAGCACGTGAACAACCCCAGTTAGGCATGTGCACTCCACAGTTCTGAGGCAGCCTCCCAATCTGGCCATTTCGATCAGGGCTAGAGCGTTTCTAAATTAGTATTAGGGATATTAAAAGCCATTTTTCACTGGTCCAATAGTGGTGCTCACTATAGGTAGAAAGAATGTAAATATTGCCAGGCACACATGACCCTGTATGAAGAGGAATACGAGTTTAGTGAACCCAGAGTCTGAAACCTTCTGGAGTAGGGGACAATGCTTGGGACTCCCATTTGATTCTGTGGCGAGATACTTAGATTCCAAGAGGATAGTTAAGCTATCTGCCTCTCTTGTCTGGAATGTTATCTCATTGACCTCCAGCTGAAGCTTTGTGCAAGGTGCTGTGGAAATACCTGGGGAACTGAGGGCGGAGTTTTCCACAAGTCTACACAACAACGTTGTATGACTGCGCTTGCTTGCGGTATTTGTATGAGTGGCAGAATTCCTCCTGAGACCTGCTTCCCTCGGGCCATACTAGCCGGAAGCAAGGGGATGGGAAGGAGACTGGAGAGAAATGGAGACCACACATACGAGAACACACAGACACTGTTTCTTCAGAGCTTGCTGCAGCAAGGGGGTCGGCCACCACCACTTGCATCAGCAGAGACCCAAAGGCAGGCAGAGGATTGGGAAAGTGCTGTGTGAGAAAAGGGAAGGCTCTGGGTCTGCTCTGATTGCCAGTTATTGGTGTGAGAAGCTGGAGTAAGTCTAACTAGAAGCAGAGGATCTCATGGGATCGATTGCATGAGCATTTTTGGCATTCTCTGGTTGGTCCTGAGTTGGAAGTGAGAACAAAAAGGGGGAGAGAGGTGGGCCTGAGTGGCTCAGTTGGTTAAGCGTCTGTCTTTGGCTTAGGTCATGATCTCAGGGTCCTGGGATCAAGCCCTGTGTTGGGCTCCTTGCTCAGTGGGGAATCTGTTTCTCCCTCTCCCTCTGCCCCTCCCCCCTTGTGATTTCTCTCTCTCTCTCAAATGAATGGGTGAAATCTTTAAAAAAGAGAGAGAGAGAGAGAAGTTGGTAGTCACTGACCAAGTCCTGACCCTTCCAGACTTGCTGCTGTAGGGGGTATGGGTCAGTGCTGTATCATCACATATGGCCTGGCCATTCTGGGTTGCATATTGCATGTGTCAGGGCCTATAGCGCTCACCTGCTTCTAGCAGTGAGATGTGAGGGATGTCTGCCGAAACCAACCTCATGGCTATGACAGACCCATTCAGCTTCAGTCTGGTGACAATAGGTACATATGCACAAGGGCATCCCCAGCCCAAGAATGCTCTTGAACGCCTTGTAGGGTAATGTTGAGCGAACTCTTCATATTTTTACTTGAAGCAGATGTAGTAAACACGTCTTATCCCCCTGAGCTGATGTGATGTGGTTCATGATACCTAATCCATCTGTAAAGCTCTGGACACAGTCCCTGACACTAAGCACTCAAGACAATTGTTTGTTTTTTTCTTTTTAAAGAAGAGGTAGCGTTTTGTTAAGGAGTTAGGATCCATGCCAGTGCTTCTCAACCAGGAGCCGCCCAGGGACCATTTGACAGTGAGTGGCGACATTTTTGATTGTCACCACAGGGGTAAAAGATGCTATTAACATCTAGTGGGTAGAGGCCAGGGTTGCTGCCCAGCATCCTGAAAGACACAGGACAGCTTCACCGCAGAGAATTACCCAGTCCAAAAGTCAATCATGATGAGGCTGCCTATCCATGGACAAAGATGGAGGAGGTGTGGGTAACAGAAGGGGGTTCTGCCGGCAGGAAGCATAGTGATCAGGAGAGGGGACTCTGCATTGAGGGTATGGCTTGGACCCTGCTCCTGCCATTTCCTGGTGACTCCACCCAAGTTCCCTAACTCCTCTAGCGATGGTGCCTCCCTGATAGGATGTATTGTGAACTAACCTAAGCCGATTTCATCTCCCACATTGCTTAGGTTCCTTGGGGCAGATACCAGTAGGGGATAGCTGGAGAACTCTTTCTCTACAAGCTAGCCAGCAGTGTAAAAAGGAAGGAAATTTCCAAATTCTGCCATGCATATAGACTTTTATTAGCAAGCAAACCCAAAAGTCCTCATAGCACCTATCTGTAAGGCCCACGACACCCCTGCTTCCAGTCCCTTAACGCTCCAGCCCACTTTGCTTAGAAGATTCCCCACAGCAGATACACAATGACTGTGGAGGTGGGATTCCTTGCATGTTATAACCGCCGTTGGGCACCAGGGTCTTCCTTCTCGCTCATGACCGCACACCAGACAGATCAGGGATGTAGCTCTTCTGAGTCATTTCTAACAATTCAGGCTGGAGGTCTCTCTGTATCTTTCTAAAATATTTTATCCAGCCCGAATACTTGAAGATCTGCCTGTATTAGCTTAACCAAAATCTCTCTCTCTTTCTTTCTTTCTCTCTCTCTCTCTCTCTCTCTCTCTCTCTCTCACACACACACACACACACAAATACATTGTCTACTTTAAATTGCGGACAAGGTAAGTGAGCTCAGAGAGATTACAGGTACAAAGCATTTAACACTCTTCTGGAAGATTAGTAAATGTACAATGTATGTTTGCTATTTACATGATCATTTCTGAAAGCCTCCCCCAGCTCCTTGAGGGAAGGGAGGAGAGTTTGAAGATCTGAGAGTAACATAGGAAAGGAAGTCTCTGGCATTTCCTGAGCAGCAACGGCGAAGCTACCCACTTCCCACGCTTGGTGGCAGTTAACTGGCACAAGTACCTGACCAGGTGGCTCGATTATCGCCAATCCCCATATGAGGACGCCGGAGCTCAGATGGCACAGGCGCCTCGCCCACACAGCCAGCAGGTGCCAGAGCCAAGACGGAAGCGCTCTCTTGGATGGGAATGTCTGTAGTAGCCTCTGCTGCCTCCCCAGAATGGTGCTGTGAACTCCCCGCGATGGGGAGATATTCAAACTCAGAAGTAGCGAGAAGATAAAGCCGAAAGAGTGGGAGGCAAGTGGGAATTACACAGAATCCCTGCTGGAGGCTGCCAGCCAAGCTCTCCACGGGGGACATGGAACACGGTCTGATAAATGAAGAGCTGACAGGGGATTAGCTTTCCGGGGGTTGTCACGGGGTGGGTTCTCCCAGAAGCAGAACTTGAACCGAAGATTTGGTGCAAGTGACAAAAGAGAGAGTGGGGGCCGTCAGCAGGCTAGGGAGGGGGGGGGGTTAGCCCTTTTGTGCCGCCAGAGCCATCAGCATTGGCCTGGGGCCATGGCTCCCCTGTCCACCCAGCAGACTTTAAGCTCTTCAGGCTATTCTGGCTCTTCCCGTTCGCCCTGGAGTGATGGCTCCAATGCACTTGGGCAGTCCTCTGAAGGTACACAGAAGCTGGGGGAATGACCCACAGCAAATAAAAGGAATCCCAGAAGCTCTGAGCAGGGCACCAGCAGCATGCACTATGGCAGTCATTGCCAGGATCCAAAGGGGTTTATCCTTCCACATTCAGTGAAATCCGGGTTCTTCCTCTGGCCCAGCTGGCCGCCTGGCTGACCCTGCCTAGCCGTGTAATGCAGTCTTGCCTCCCCTGTTCTGCTCCAGCCACACTGGCCTCCCCACTATCCCCCAGAGACACGAAGCATCACCTAGCCTCAGCCTGCAAAATTGCTAGGGTCTGCCCGGGGCTCCTCTTCCTGGAGAGTTCTCACTTCCTCCAGGGCTGGCCCCAGAGGACATCTTTACCAGGAGACCCCATCACCCTTCTGAGAGAAGCACCCCTGTCCCTCTTCCCTTTCCACTGCGTGCCTCTTCCCCATCACCACCTGACTCTGCATCCTGTGTTTCTTTGTTAGCTTGTTTACTGTCTGCCTCACCACAGAGCGGTGTAAGCTCTATGAGGGTAGGGGCTTCTGCCTGTTTTGATCACTGCTTCTTCAGTGTCTAGAACAGTTCCTGGTACAGAGCAAAGGACAATAAACACTTGCAGAGTGAGCGAATGAACAAATGAACACAGGAATCCAGAATATATTCCCTTAGGGCAGCATTCGTGGAAGTCAGAATTCCTTGAGGGAATGCATTACAAATGCAGATTTCAGACTGGTGCCCTAACTGGAAAGGAGAGGAATTCTGAGGGTTCCCTTGGTCATGTTACCCCACCCCATACAGCTGTGCAGAGGCCTCCAGAAGAAGGCGGCAGGTCGGTGGAAAGAATAACAGCTGCTTGGCTGCCCAGAGAGGCTGGGCATTTGGCACCAGGGTCCCAGCCCTCCCCTCCCTGCTGGCTTCCCAGACCCCAAGCCCAGACAGGAAGCAGGAGAACTGTCAGGTTCAAGGGATACCTATGAACTTAAAACATGTAGTTATCGGGGGCCCCCATGATAGACAGAATATTAGAGGACCCCCACAATTTTTCACACACTGTCTAAGCCTTCTTCATCCTGTGACCTCTGGGAAGGGAGGGTCCTCAGGACTGACAGAGATTGAAGCTGAGTCAAATTATATTTTAATAAATAAATGAGAAATAGCATCTTGGTATTTTAGTTGGTTTTACAACTTGCTGTGGATAAATTAATTACCAAGTTAAGGTAGGTAAATTAATTATATCCACTTTAATATATCATTTTAACCTTCTTATAATATGTATCCTTTAATTTATCTCTCAGTAGTGTTAATAATATCTACTATTTACTCAATATTAAATTCAAATTATACTCAAGGAATCTTAAATAATGCTTTTGAAACTCGTATTAATGCACATACTTGAATTAAAAGATGAAGGAAGATATTTGTGTCACCAGAATCAGATTTATTTTGATATAGAGAAAAATTGATGAAGATGTCTTCTTTGTTTTGTTTTTAACAAAGCTACTTTTAATACTTTGGGAATGGAGATATCTTTTATTTTTTTATTTTTTTTTTGTTTTGCTTTTATTTTATTTTTTTATAATATTTTTTATTATATTATGTTAGTCACCATACAGTACATCCCTAGTTTTTGATGTAAAGTTCCATAATTCATTACTTATGTATAACACCCAGTGCACCATGCGATACATGCCCTCCTTACTACCCATCTCCAGTCTATCCCAGTCCCCCACCCCCTCCCCTCTGAAGCCCTCAGTTTGTTTCCCAGAGTCCATAGTCTCTCATGGTTCATTCCCCCTTCTGTTTACCCCCCTTTCATTATTCCCTTCCTTCTCCTACCGATCTTCCTACTTCTTATGTTCCATAAATGAGTGAAACCATATGATAATTGTCTGGAGATATCTTTTAAATGCAGATTCCTGGGCCCTGTCCCAGGTCCACTGAGTCAGAGCCTCTGGTGGTAGGGCCCTGGAATTTGTATTCTTACCAGGCTCCAGCCAAAATTCTAGCACCTTCTATGAAGTTTGAGAATCCTTATGACGTCTGCCCTCAGGTGAGTGGGAATATCAGAATAAGCAGAGGGGAGGGGTAAGAGCTAGGCCCCTGCTACTCCCCGTGTTCTAGAGCATTTGGAGGGGGACCCTGTGATTAAAGCCCACCTCCCTTTCTCTTAGACATGGAAAAGCTATTCTCTCCTGGCCCAGAAGACTCTGTCTCTAGAGGCCTGCTGAGGTGGCTGAATAAACCCAGTGTGGGGAGGCAGGCTTGATTTCATAAAAAAAGAAGGGTGGACAGAAAACAGGAGGAAAATGGTAGAATTGCCAAATAATAAAGGTTAATACTAAGAATGATGTCACTTAAGGTTTCTTTAGGACATCATGGAAACAGTAAAGAAAACCCAAACCTCTTGGAGATCAGGCAGCCTACGAGCTGAATCCAGAGAAAATCTCCACGGCTTAAGGGAAAGAGTGAGTGGCTGTGGTGGAGACGCCTCGGGTTCAGCCTGGCTCAGCTCTGCATTGGCTCTGTCCCTCCGGGAGAGCCAGCTCACTAATGTGCCTTGGGTTCCTCATCTGTAAACGTGGATGAGCAGAAACACGCATGCCCCCAGATCCCAGACCCACTGTCTACTTGCCATTGCTTGACCACAGCAGGCATGTGGCCACCAAGACTTTGAACGTTTGTCTTCTTTCTACCTGGACCAATCTTTCTCCTTACCTCCATGTTGGCTTGTGGTTCTTTTTCTGCCTGGAACATTCTTTCATCTCTGCATGCTGCCTTCCCATCTTTCAGACCTCCTCAGAGAGACCTGCCCAGGCCTCCTTATCTCCCACTCTCGCCCCTGGGGACTCTCCATCACATCATTCTCTTGTACCTTTGTCTTAGGACGTGGCCCTCTCTGAAATCATCTAGCTTGTCCATTTGTTCACAGGTTTATTGTTCACATCTTCACTGGCATGTGAGTTCCTTGAGGGCAGGAACCTTTTCCCACAAGCACATTCCCTGAAAAGATGCCCATACATATCCAGAGAATGAATGAACAAATTACTTGTCCCTCTCAGTCCACCTCCTCTCTGTTCCACTTTCAGTTCTCCCTTTTGTCTCTTGATCTTTTTATCTCTGCCTTTCCCCCAACCCCCACCTCTTCCTCTTTGGACTGTCACAGTTTCCCCTAGATGGTGCTGGAAGGGAAGGCTTGGGCCCTTCCATTCCTTCCAGGATGTGGGTCTGATACCTAGCCTCAGAGGGAATCATGGAAGACAGTCAACATTTCTCTAGCTAATGCTGCTAACAATATGGCTCCAAGGCCCTCTCTTGCCCACACTCTCTCCTCATCAAAGATGGCCTTCTGGCCACTCAGTCCAGGAAAAGAGGGAATGGGGAAGTGGAGGGAGAAAACTCCATCCTGCCACATTGTCTGATAGACATTGGAGGGGGGGCATATGGGGGAGCTCAAAGTGAAAAGCCCTTTGGGGGTCTAAAAAAGGAGGAAAATAAGATTGCCTTCAGACAAGTAAGCAGGAAACCCACCAACATAGGATCAGGGCCGTAAGCTGGGGCCAATCCCTCTCAAGGAAGACTGTCTCTGACAGAGATGTTGGTCAGTCCTAGAATTAGGTAAATGTTTATTTTGCCTCATTACTTGCCAAACACCTTGCTGAGAGATTTCCTGGCATTATCTCCTATAATCCTCCCAACGGCCTTTTCTTTGCTGCCATTGGCCTTATCATCAATGGGAACAGGAAGCATGTCTTTTGTTTCTCATAACTCTTGTCCATAATATTTTGTCCAAACATCACAGCACAGAACACAATACTGGGAGGAACAATCAGCATTGGTGGATTGATTCCTGTAGCCAGAGGGTTCCTCCCTTCTCAAATAATCTCCTCCTGTGGCTTCTCTATCTACAACAGCTGCATTGCCCTTAACCATAGATTCTTCTCTTCCCTCTGTGAGGAATACCGCTTTCATCTTTCTTTGACAATCATTTATTTTAAAGCAATTTGGCCTAGTGGATGAGTGAAGGTGGTTAAACAGCACAAAGTTCCAGTTACAAAATAAGTAAGTCTTGGGGATATAATGTATATCCTGGTGGCTGTAGTTAATAATACCATATTGCATATTTGAAAGTTGCTAAGAGAGTAGATCTTGAAAATTCTTACCACAACAACAACAAAAAAATATGTGTGGTGATGGACGTTCATTAGACTTGTGGAAATTTTGTACTACATATAAATATTGAATCGTTATGTCGTACCCCTGAAACTAATGTATTGTCATGTCAATTCTGTCTGTCTCACATATATATCTTGGTGGCTGGGGTAATGGACAGTTGAAATTAAGAACCCATGTTTGAATTCAGGTGCTGCTATGAAACAGCCATGTGACGACATCGGGCGAGTTAACCCTTTGTGTCTATTTCCCCGGAAATCGGTCTCCAAATAGTTAATCCTAGAATTATTCTAGGAGTTATTGTAAAGAATTGAAGTGTAAAGTGTTAATTATTATAAAGAGTTAAAATGTAAGTAAAGACAAAGCACAGTACTTGTAAGGAGAAGTCAAACCAGAGAGAATATTTTGGGGAGAAGATAGTAAGTGCTGACCAAATGATAGCCGGTAGGATTTTTGTGGTTGCAAGCAAAAGAAACTGCATTTGGCTAACTTAAGGAAAAAAAAAAAAAAAGGAATTCATGAAGATACTGGGGTGCTAACTGGCTTAAAGGGTAATCCGAATGGTCCGCCTTGGGAAGGACCTCAGCTGTTGAAATTCATTTAAGAGCCTGATTCTGGGTATCGCGCTAAGATGATTTAGCTCTAAATGCCTTCCATTCTAATCCTGGTTTCAGCTCACTTCACATTTTAAATCCAGGATAGAAAATCTTGGTCAGGTCGCCTCTTCTCTTTTGGGGAGCAACAAGGGTAAGCACCTGACCGAGAGTCACCAAAATCATAGAGAACGGGGCAGGGGTTGCAATCCCTATCAGCTTTTTATGGCTGCTGTAATGTGGCCTAAAATGACACACATTTATTATTTTATAGTTCTGCAGATCAGAAGTCCAAACTCTGTGTCCATGGGCTAACATCAAGATATCAGCTGTGCTGTGCCCCCGCCACCTCCTGGGACAGCCTGATGTAAGTAAGGTAATGTCAGACTGACTATGTGTCACCTTTGCCGCGTACTGTAACCTGATCAATGGAGCGCTATCCCATCGTATTCACAGGTCCTGCCCATGCTCAATGGGAAGGGATTATACACACCGTCTGTATGTCTAAAATGTACTTCCTAGGAAAGTCAGGATAGACAGGTAAGCAGATTGTAGCACAGCATAGGAGATGGTGGTGCAAAAGTGTGTATGAGAACTTACGGGCAATTATGAGTACAAGTGTCTGGAGAACAAAGGAAGAAATCAGGGTTCAGAAAGGAAAGGAATTCTGAGCTGAGTTTTGATGGATGTAATGTAATGTCTCTATGTAAGCTGCACATATATACCAAGGGGGAACCAAATTCAGATTTCTTGGTAAAAGTCTAATGCTTTAATCTAGAACATACCTGAAGTCCAAAAACCACAGAAATGAAATCTAGGCAGAATTAATCACTTAATCAGGCAGTCAGGCCACCCTGACTTGCTTTGGCAATTTAAGGGAGCTGAGATAATGCATCCAGAGCCCATTTCGAAAGCTTGCTGCATCTTGAAATTCTTCTTATCTTAGGATTACTGGTGAATTTTCAGGGTCTTTTTGCTAAAAAAAAAAATAATAATAATAAAAATGCCAGATAGGAGCAGGCACGTATGGATTTGCTGGGAGGAAAAGCAGTCCTAGTATTGTCTAGATAGTATGGTAGTTGAATTTGCCAATCAGCCAGTTGCCCTGGGCTTATTAGTTCCTTTTTAATCTTACATTGTAATACAGAACGGCAGGACGGCGTGAAATGTGAAAAAGAAAAGAAGGGAGGGAGGGCGGGAAGATTACTAAAGCAAGCACAGAATTGAGAGGGAGCGGGTGGGAAGTACTGCGCGCAGTTACAGCTGGCTAGCGGTGATGGATCGTAGCTCCACTGGCCAGTGGAGGGGATGCGGGGGTCCTGATTCCCTACATGTATCTCTTTCATCAGGTCTAGAGTTGGTCCAGCCTAGAGTTAACCAAGCCTGAAAACTTGGAGAAGTCAAAGTTTGTTTGTTTTATTTATAAATTGTTATCCAAGGACCTCATGAGCAAGTTTTTAACATCAGGTTTACAGAGGGATGTGTGATGAAAGATGGTCCTCTCCATGGATGCTCCTCCCATCCCTGTTTTCAGTTGTCTCGGTAGTTAGCACACGGCCTACACATACTGTGTTTATGTCCCTCTAGCTTTGTGTCCTAATTTGAGGGGAAAGCTCCAGATTCTCTTTAGTAGGTGAAGGTTTATCTCACCTGTAACATCATACCAACCCCTAACTTCCATGAAGTTTTACCACTATTTTCACTGCCTCTGATTATTTTTATCACTTTATTCTTTTTTATTTGAGAGAGAGAAAGAGAGAGAGAGAGTGCGCACACAAGTGGGGGCGGGGAGGGGCAGAGGGAAAGGGAGAAGCAGGCTCCCTGCCGAGCAGGGAGCCCTTCACAGAGCTCAATTCCAGGACCCTGAGATTATGACCTGAGCCAAAAGTAGAGGCTTAACCAACTGAGCCACCTGGTGCCCCTTTTTATCACTTTAAATCAACTTTTATTTCTTGTTGCATTGCCCATTAATAGTAGTACCTCTTGACTTTGTCCCTTGCGTTGGAAGAATTTTTTATAACAAGGATGTTGGCAGGTGAAAATAGTTACACAGGATGTTAATAGATGGGCCATAAAAGAGGTGTTTCATGTATAAATACGTTTAAGAAATCCTGGGAAAATAAATAGAACACGTTTCTCTGTAATGGATCTTCTCAGAAGCTTTGATGTGCGAATGTGTGGTGTGAAGCTTCAACAGTGTATGTAATGTGCAGCATTTCTCAAACTTTTGATCATAGGAACTTTTTTTTACTATGGGACATCTATTAATATCTCAGGGAAATGTTTATGAAAAGGTGGAGGAGGCAATCTCCTGTTTGATGTAGTGGGAGGAGTACCAAAGTCTCCTTTCAGCAAAACAGGAATGACCTTCTCACCCACCAAGCACCTGCTGCCTGCCACTGTTACTGTAAGTGCTAGCACCCTGCACCCCGGGAGCTCTGTCCTAATAGCATCTCCACTTTACATAGAGAGGGACTGAGGTGTAGCAATGCCGAATAGTTTGTCGAGCATCCCTAACAGCTGGTTAAGTGGTGGAATCAGGATTCAAACGGAGGCTCAGAATGCCCTAGCTACTCTATCCTATCTCCCTCATGGCCACCATCCCGCCTGAAAAGCAAAAGTACTTTTAACAGAGCTTAGTCACTTTACCTAGAATTCCATAATCATTATGCTGGCTCTTACCTCTGTAGAGCAAGGACACCAACAGGATTTACTTTCATTATCTCATTTGAGTCTCACCCAACCCTGTCACATAGATGGAGCTGACGCATATATAGAAGTTGAGTGTGCTGGTCAACTCAACATAGCTAGCCAAGGACAAAAATAATCAGGAGTTTGCTTTATTACTGGCTATATCCAAAAGAGTTGACTTTCCAGATTTAGTAAATAAAAACGTAAGACTCCCAGTTACATTAGAATTTCAGATAAAAAATACATAACTCTTTAATTAATAATTCTTTAATGTAAGTAGGTCCTGAGCAATATTTGAGACATACTTATACTAAAACACTACCCATTGTTTATCTGTCATGTTTATATGCATTTTATCTTACAAGTGAGAACAAAACTCAGAACACAGGATTAAGTGAGAGAAGGGAGAAGGGCGGGGAGCGACCAGGAAGTAGTGTGAGTCTGCCCGGTCTCTGAGCGACTGGTGTATGCCAATGGTTTAAGATAGACCATAAGATAATGATTCTCTCAGCCCGCTGCACAACCAGACAAGCCTGGGGTGGCAGGAACACAAGGTCAGGCAACTCTAGCCACAGCAGTCTCTTCCAAGGCTCCCTGAAGGGTGACCCAAGTGTGGCAAGGTTCAGTGGTGGGCCCATGCTTCTCTCAGATGGCATCGAGAATAGTTCCATCTGGACCTCTATGTCAACAGCCAGCTGCAAAACACTCAGCTGCCCACCAAGAATAAGGGACACACAGACCCGCTAGAGTACATATTCCAAATGCCCACAGAGCAGGGCACACAGCCCAAGGTGCTACTTGTTGAGGTGAAAGTAGTCAGGGGCTCCTGGCAGGTGCAGCTCTAGACAGTGTAGCCCCAAATCTCTATTTCATATATAATAGATAAGTGTTGCTTTGTGGCTGATTGCTCGTGCTAGCAACCCAGCTAGGCTCCTGGTGACTGCTTAGCCATGCATGTTCTGTAAATTGGAGCTTCATTGTTATTTTCAAATACTTGATATGCAGCAGATAGTTTGCATTTGAACTCTGTTTGCATTCTTATAAAATAAAATTTAACATGCCATTTGTCAATAAAAAAGGAAGCCTATTAAAATCTTTAAATATAACTTTAATTCTTGCAAACATTTGGTCATAAAATAAAAAAAAAGTTTCAAATTTTTTATCACCGCTGTGTGAAGCTGTTTTCAATGATGATGATGGGAACGTGAAGAGAACATGCTAAAAAGGCAATTAGGATTTGCTTGTAACCATTGCAACATTAAACTTGATAGAAAAAGCTATATTGGCTTCCACTCCCACTTGGGATATAGAAAGTCACAAGAGAACATTGCTCCCACCCTAACAATAAGAACGAGCCAGATAATCTACAAAATTGTAATTCTTTAAAGCCTGTAAGAGCATTTAAGTTGTAAAGAAACCTACTGAACCCACATACAAGAAGTGGCAATGACCTCCTAGGAGAACTGCGTTTATGCTTGACAGCACAGTGAATGGAAAGAGGAAGCTGATAAGGAACCAGGAGCTGCACATTTAGCTCAATGTTAAGGGGATTTCGACTCCCCAAGAGCTCGGACACAGGGATCTGCTCCCACCCACTGACTCTTTCCTTTGGGCCTTCACTGAGAGCTCACAAAACAGCTTGAGGGTAGGGGAAAAGAGCAAAAGCTCTTGAGGCCCAGGTGTGCCGAGCCTGCTGACCTCTGAGCAGAACAGAAGGGACCCTGCCCCCCCTCTCCGGAACTCAGAGCCTGGCTGATTATGAGGCAGCAGCTGTCTGCCCCTGGGAGGGAACTGGAAAGCTGAGGAAAACATCTCTTTTCCCACCAGCCAGTGTGCATGACCTGCCCACGTCTAAGGAGAACCTGAGAAATTCCACTGACACTTATGGCCTCACCTTACTAGGGTAGGTCCTTTTACCTATTCGAGGAAGGCCTGGAGAGCTCAAGAAGACACCTCAGCCCCTGCTGAAGTCCTAGGACAGCACAGGGATATTGAGAGAAACCCCAGGCCCTTGGGCTGAGGACAAGGGAGGGGTCATGTGTAGTTGGGAGAGGGCGGGAAGGTAGAGACAGGCATGAGGCAAAGGCAAACAGGGCCTGAGAAAGTCAAAGACAGAGAAGAAGAACTGATATATTCTCCTCAAGCATTCACATCGCAAGTCTTGCTAGAGGGAAGGTTTTGACTCCTCTATCAAATAATGTGAAGCCTATAGCAAACTGAATCTAACTGAAGCAGCAAAACCTTCAGACCAAAATCAGCTACAGACAAGAGTGTCTCAAAACTTCTCTGTAGTGGCCTGCCAGACAAACAAGGTCTACTCTTTTCTAGATATGATTATTATTTTCTTCAGACTCTACCATTTATATGTAATTTGTGATGTCTAAATTCAATCAAAATCAAACTCAAAGACACATGAAAAAGTAAAAAAAAAAAAAATTACTTTCCTCAAAGAGAAAACAGTAAATAAAACCAGTCCTGTAGAATAGAGCTATTTTGGAATTATCAGATAAGCACTTTAAGATAATAATAATAAATATATAAACTGACAGAGTGAAAAAAGTGAACAACATGTTTGAACAGATGGACAATTGCAGAGCCAAACGGAAATGCTAGAAATGAAAAATAGGTGATAGATAAAGGATCCTTTCAATGAGTTTATTAGCAGACTGGACACATTGGAGGGAGGAATCTGTGAAATTGAAGACTGTCAGTTTGGTTTTGAACTCTGTTTGCATTCAAGATATCTGATGTATATGTTATATATAATGTGTATAAATATATATATAATATATATATAATATATGGTGTTCAAATGAACATATAATTTGAGTCGCAGAAGAAATATTTGAATAGCCTAGCATTTTCTAAAATATATGGAAAACATTAGCTGAAGATGCAATAAACTCAGCAAACTCAAAGAAGGATAAACACAAACACCAATAAAAGAACTTTTAGACACATCATAATCAAGCTGCTGAGAAACAAACATAAAGAGAACATCTTAAAAGCTGCCAGTGAAAATAAGACATATTACATAAAGGGAACAACAATAGAAATTACAGCTTCTCGCTAGAAACAATGGAGCCCAGAAGACAGTGGAATGACATCTTTAAAGTGTTGAGAAGAGGGGGAAAAAATCAATCTAGAATTCTAGTTTTAGTGCAGTTATTTCCCAAAAATAAAGGCAGGCAAAACAAAGATATTTTCAACAAGGCAAAAGTGAAGGAAATTGTTTCATACAGACCTCTACTATAAGGAATACCAAAATAAATTATTTAGGCTAAAAGGAAACAACGCCAGATAGAGACCCAGTTCTTGAAGAAGAAATAAAGAATACCAGAAAGAGAAAACATGTTAGTAAATATGAAGGACGTTAAACACACACACAATTTAAAGACTCTTGATCTTTTAAAGTAAAATAATAACCATGCTATGTGAGGTTCTGGCATATTTAGAAATAGAATATATGATAAGAGCACGAAGGGTGAGAAAGTAGTAATTAAAGTACATTATTTTAAGATTCTTACATTGTTTGTACAATAGTAGAATAATTTCTTCTTGTAGATGAAACAAGTTAGAGATGCATATTATAATCTCTAGATCAACCACTCTAGACCAACCACTGAAAAATAAAATTGCATAAAAAGACATAAATGATAATAACTAACACAGAAAATAAAAATACTTAATTCACACACACACAAGTCAGAAAAAGAGGAACAGAAACTCTAGAGCAGATGAACAATATAAAGTAAGTATCACTACAGTAGATTAAAACCTACATGTATCAGTAATTACATGTGGACTAAAGAGCCAAATTAAAAGCTAGAGATTGTCAAACTAGCTAAAAAACAAAAACAAAAATACCCCGAAGTGTACGTTGTTGACAAGAAACACATTTCAAGCATAAACACACAGAAAAGTTGAAAGTGGAAGAGTGGAAAGTGGAAAAGGATATAAAATGCAAATACTAACCATTAAAAGTCTACCATTATTTCATTTTATAACCAAAGTAGACTTCAAGACAACACGTATTACCAAAGTAGAGAGGCATTTCATAATGATGACAGGGTTAAGTGATCACAAAAATTAACAATTTTCAGTGTGACGGAACTATAGAAGAGATAGGTCCACAATTGTTGAAGAATTTATCACCCATCTCTCTGCAGTTGATAGGACAACTAGACGACAACAACAACAAAATAACAAAGACATGGAAGATCTAACTCAACTGACAGCTGGGGAACACTACACTCAAGAACAAAAAAGGACTGTGTAATCTTCTCAAGTGCACGGGAAGAATTCACCAAGATAGACTATTTTCTAGGCCATAAAACAAGTCCTATTAAATTTCTAAAGTCAAAATCATTCAGAGGATACTCTCTGGTTGCAATATTATTAAATCAGAAATCAGTGATAATAAAATATGCCAATAGAACTTTCTGCAGTAGTAGAAATGTTCTATATCTGTATTGACGATGATAGTCACTGTCTGTGTGTGACTATTGAACACTTGAAATTTGGCTAGAGTGACTTAGCAACTGAATTTTTAATTTTAATTCATTTTTAATTAATTTAAATGTATCCACATATGGCCAGTTACTAACGTATCAGATAGTACAAATCTAGAAAATCTCCAAATGTATATCACACATACACAAAAGATTTCAGATCAATCACAGATCCAAATTTAAAAGCTAAAACTCTGAAGTTTAATAGTATGAAACATAAGAGAATATTTTCATGCCTTTGGTATGAGTGAAAAAATCATAGAGAACACAGGGAAAGCAGTAACCATAAAATAAAATACTGACAAATTGGACTTCATTAATACTAAAAACTTCAGTATGTAACAAAAATACCATTAAGAAAAGAAAAACATTAGTCCCAGGTGGGGAGAAAATATTTATAAAACAACATCTGACAAAGGAGTTATATCCAGAATATAAAGAACACTTAAACTCAAAATAAAAAGACAACCTAAATAAAAACTGAGTAACCCTTGAACACTTCACAAAAGACGATTTTTATTTTTTTATTTTTTTTTTATTTTTTTTTTTTAATGATTTTTTATTATATTATGTTAGTCACCATACAGTACATCCCCGGTTTCCGATGTAAGGCTCGATGATTCATTAGTTGTGTATAACACCCAGTGCACCATGCAATACGTGCCCTCCTTACTACCCATCACCGGTCTATCCCATTCCCCCACCCCCCTCCCCTCTGAAGTCCTCAGTTTGTTTCTCATAGTCCATAGTCTCTCATGTTTCATTCCCCCTTCTGATTACCCCCCCCTTTCTTTATCCCTTTCTTCCCCTACTGATCATCCTAGTTCTTATGTTCCATAGATGAGAGAAATCATATGATAGTTGTCTTTCTCTGCTTGACTTATTTCACTTAGCATTATCTCCTCCAGTGCTGTCCATGTTGTAGCAAATGTTGAGAACTCGTTCTTTCTGATAGCTGAGTAATATTCCATTGTATATATGGACCACAACTTCTTAATCCAGTCATCTGTTGAAGGGCATCTCGGCTCCTTCCACGATTTAGCTATTGTGGACATTGCTGCTATGAACATTGGGGTGCATATGGCCCTTCTCTTCACTACATCTGTATCTTTGGGGTAAATACCCAGTAGTGCAATGGCTGGATCATAGGGTAGCTCAATTTTTAACTTTTTAAGGGACCTCCACACTGTTTTCCAGAGTGGCTGTACCAACTTGCATTCCCACCAACAATGTAGGAGGGATCCCCTTTCTCCACATCCTCTCCAACAATTGTTGTTTCTTGCCTTGTCTATTTTTGCCATTCTAACTGGCGTAAGGTGGTATCTCAGTGTGGTTTTGATTTGAATTTCCTTGATGGCTAATGATTTTGAACATTTTTTCATGTGTCTGTTAGCCATTTGTATGTCTTCATTGGAAAAGTGTCTGTTCATATCTTCTGCCCATTTTTTGATTTGTTTATTTGTTTCTCGTGTATTGAGTTTGAGAAGTTCTTTGTAGATCTTGGATACCAGTCCTTTATCTGTAGTGTCATTTGCAAATATATTCTCCCATTCCGTGGGCTGCCTCTTAGTTTTTCTGACTGTTTCCTTGGCTGTGCAGAAACTTTTAATCTTGATGAAGTCCCATAAATTCATTTTATCTTTTGTTTCTCTTGCCTTTGGGGATGTGTCATGAAAAAGGTTGCTTTGGCCGATGTCGTAGAGGTTGCTGCCTATGTTCTCCTCTAGAATTTTGATGGATTCCTGTCTCACATCGAGGTCTTTCATCCATTTGGAGTTTATTTTTGTGTATGGTGTGAGAGAGTGGTCAAGTTTCATTCTTTTGCATGTAGCTGTCCAATTTTCCCAGCACCATTTATTGAAGAGACTGTCTTTTTCCCACCGGATGTTTTTTCCTGCTTTATCAAATATTAGTTGCCCAAAGAGCCGAGGGTCCATTTCTGGGCTCTCTATTCTGTTCCATTGGTCTATGTGTCTGTTTTTGTGCCAGTACCATGCTGTCTTTGTGATCACAGCTTTGTAGTACAGCTCGAAATCCGGCATTGTGATGCCCCCAGCTTTGTTTTTCCTTTTCAACAGTTCCTTGGAGATTCGGGGCCTTTTCTGTTTCCATACAAATTTAAGGACTATTTGTTCCAGTTCTTTGAAAAATGTCCTCGGTATTTTGATCGGGATAGCATTGAAAGTGTAGATTGCTCTGGGTAGCATGGACATTTTAACTATGTTAATTCTTCCAATCCATGAGCATGGAATATCTTTCCATCTTTTTATGTCTTCCTCAATGTCTTTCAAGAGTGATTTATAGTTTCTAGAATATAGGTCCTTTACGTCTCTGGTTAAGTTAATTCCAAGGTAACGTATGGTTTTTGGTGCTATTGTAAATGGGATGGATTCCCTAATTTCTCTTTCTTCGGTCTCGTTATTCGTGTATAGAAATGCAACTGATTTCTGAGCATTGATTTTGTATCCCGCCACGTTACTGAATTGCTCTATAACTTCTAATAGTTTGGGAGTGGCTTCTTTTGGGTTTTCCATATAGAGTATCATGTCATCTGCAAAGAGAGACATTTTGACTTCTTCTTTGCCAATTTGAATACCTTTGATCCCTTTTTGTCGTCTGATTGCTGTTGCAAGGACTTCTAGTACTATGTTGAATAATAGTGGCGAGAGTGGGCATCCTTGTCGAGTTCCTGATCTTAAGGGAAAGGCTTCCAGCTTTTCCCCATTGAGAATAATATTTGCAGTAGGCTTTTCATAGATGGCTTTTATGAGATTGAGAAATGTACCTTCTATTCCTACACTCTGAAGGGTTTTAATCAGGAAAGGATGCTGTATTTTGTCAAATGCTTTTTCGGCATCGATTGAGAGGATCATATGGTTCCTGAGTCTTTTCTTGTTGATATGATGTATCACGCTGATTGATTTGCGAATATTGAACCACGCTTGCATCCCAGGTATGAATCCCACTTGATCGTGATGGATAATCCTTTTAATGTACTGTTGGATTCTATTAGCAAGTATCTTGTTGAGGATTTTGGCGTCCATATTCATTAGGGAAATCGGTCTGTAATTCTCCTTTTTGAGGGGGTCTTTGCCTGGTTTGGGGATCAAGGTAATATTGGCCTCATAGAATGAGTTTGGTAGCTTTCCTTCTGTTTCTATTTTTTGAAATAGCTTTAGGAGAATAGGTATTATTTCTTCTTTGAATGTTTGGTAGAATTCCCCAGGAAAACCGTCCGGGCCTGGAGTTTTGTTATTTGGAAGGTTGTTTATCACTGACTCAATTTCTTCATAATTAATTGGCCTGTTTAAGGAATCAATTTCTTCCGGTTTCAATCTTGGTAGTTTATAGGTTTCCAGGAAGGATTCCATCTCTTCCAGATTGCTTAGTTTATTGGCATATAGCTGTTGATAAAAATTTCTAATAATCCTTCCAATTTCAATGGTGTTCGTCGTGACCTCTCCTTTTTCATTCATAATTTTAATAATCTGGGTCCTTTCTCTTTTCTTTTGGATAAGTCTTGCCAGTGGTCTGTCAATTTTATTGATTCTCTCAAAGAACCAGCTTCTAGTCCTGTTGATCTGCTCTACTGTACTTCTGGTTTCTGCTTGATTGATTTCAGCTCTAATTTTGGTCAACTGCTTCCTCGTGCGTGGATTAGGCCTGTCCCTCTGTTGCTGTTCCAGCTTCTTGAGGTGAGAATATAAAAACTGCATTTTAGATTTTTCTATTCTTTTGAGTGAGGCTTGGATGGCTATGTATTTCCCCCTTAGGACTGCCTTTGCAGTATCCCATAGGTTTTGGACTGTTGTATTTTCATTCTCATTGGTCTCCATAAATTGTTTAATTTGATTTTTGATTTCCTGGTTTATCGAGTCATTCCTGAGCAGGATGGTTCTTAGTCTCCAAGTGTTTGAGTTTCTTCCAAATTTTTCCTTGTGGTTGAGTTCCAATTTCAGAGCGTTGTGGTCTGAGAATATGCAGGGGATAATTTCAATCTTTTGGTATCGGTTGAGACCTGTTTTGTGTCCCAGAACATGGTCTATTCTTGAGAATGTTCCATGGGCATTAGAATAGAATGAGTATTCTTTGGTTCTGGGGTGTAGTGTTCTATATATATCTATGAGGTCCAACTCGTCGAGTATGGCATTCAAAGCCTTTGATTCTTTGCTTAGTTTTTGCCAGGGTGTTCTGTCTATTTCTGAGAGTGGAGTGTTGAGGTCCCCTACTATTAATGTATTTTTATTTATATGTCTCTTTATTCTGGTTAAGAGTTGGCTTGTGTATCTTGCTGCTCCCCTGTTGGGGGCATATATATTTATAATTGTCATATCCACTTGTTGAATACTTCCCTTAAGAATAATATAGTGCCCTTCTGCATCTCTAACTATAGTCTGTAGTTTAAAATCCAATTTATCTGATATGAGAATTGCTACCCCAGCTTTCTTTTGAGGTCCATTTGCGTGAAAGATGGTACTCCATCCCCTTACTCTCAGTCTGAATGCATCTTTGGGTTCGAAATGAGTCTCTTGTAGACAGCAAATGGATGGGTCATTTCTTTTTATCCAATCTGCAACCCTGTGGCGTTTTATGGGATGGTTCAAACCATTTACATTAAGACTGATTACTGAGAGATATGATTTTAATGTTGCCATGTTGCCAGTAAAGTCTTTGTTTGTATTGGCTGTGACTTTCTGTTCTGTATCACTCTTGGGGCCTTTTTACTTTTATAGAACCCCCCGTAATATCTCCTGTAGGGCTGGTTTCGTGGTTACAAAATTGGTTAGTGACTGGCGATTCTGAAATGTCTTTATTTCTCCATCAATTCTGAATGACAGCCTTGCTGGATAAAGGATCCTTGGCTGCATGTTTTTCTCTGAAAGAGCTTTAAATATGCTCCCCCAACCCTTTCTCTCATTCCAGGTCTGTGTAGACAGGTCTGACGTAATTCTGATGCTTTTGCCTTGGTACGTGAGAAATTTCTTTGCCCTGGCCGCTTTCAATACTGTATCCTTGCATCTAATATTTGCGAATTGCACTATGACGTGACGTGGCGTAGGTTTGTCGTGGTTGAGCTTGGGAGGGGTCCTCTCTGCCTCTTGGACACGAATGTTTGTTTCCCTTGCTAGATTAGGGAAGTTTTCAGCTACAATTTGTTCAAATATCTCTTCTAGACCTCTGTTTTTCTCCACCCCCTCGGGGATGCCGATGATTCTAACATTGGATCGTTTCATTGAGTCAGTAATCTCCCGTAACCTACATTCGTGGGCGTGGATTTTTTTAAGACCATCTTCTATTTTCATTTTTTCCTCTATTAACCCATCCTCCAATTCACTAACCCGTTCCTCTGCTTCTGCGACCCTGGCCGTCAGAGCCTCTAGTTTTGCCTGCATTTGGCTCATAGAATTTTTAATTTCTGTCAGATTCGCTCTCATTTCTGTCCTTAGGGATTCTATATTCTCAGTAACCTTTTCGTTAATAGTTTTTTCAATTCTACTCATCATTTTGACCATCGTTACTCTGAATTCCATTTCTGATAATTTGGTTACATCCATATCCATTATTTCTGTGGCAGAGGCCACAGAATCACTGTCTTTTCTTTGCTGGGGGGGGCTTCTCCTTCTTGTCATTCTGATGAAGAGAGGTTGCGGGGTTTCCAGAGCCCAAATTATTGACTGGGTCCCAGGCCGTGCCCCTTGTTTTATAGGGATCTTAGGGATGTGGGCTTCTTCTTTAAAGATTTTATTTATTTATTTATGTGGCAGCCAACCAGCGAGAGAGGGAACAGAAGCAGGGGAGTGGGAGAGGAAGAAGCAGGCTCCCAGCGGAGGAGCCCGATGAGGGACTCCTTTCCGGAACGCCGGGATCACGCCCTAAGCCGAAGGCAGGCGCTCAATGACTGTGCCACCCAGGCGCCCGGGTTGTGGGCTTCTTGATTTTTCAGCCTGCCTTCTGTGTTCTGGGGGAGGGGCCTGCCGCGCCGATACTCAGGCAGCCCTGTTTGGGTAGAGTCTCCGTGTCCCCTGCGAGGGAGGATGGGGATGGGCACTCCCTGAGCCGGTATTTCCAGGCTTTTGTTCTCTGGCGGCTTTCCCTGGCGGTTTGCTGTGCCTCTTCTGAGAGTCAGAGCAGCAGCGGCCAAATTTCAGCCTCTCAATACTCAGCGCTGGAGATGTTCATTTGTAGAGATCCAGATGCGTCTTCCTGCGTCTCAGGCTGGTTCCATGGTTGTTTAGGCTGGTCTGGTACCTATCCAGCTCGACTCGGAGGACCGGCTGAAAACGGTGTCTCCTACTCCTCCGCCATCTTAACTCCTCCCAAAAGACGATTTTTAAATGGCTGATAACACATAAAAAAAAGTGTTCAACATAATTATTTATCAAGGAATTCAAATTAAAATGATAGTTAGATATCATCACAAACCAACCGGAATGGCTGCAAGTAAAAACAATAACACCCCTAACCACTGACATAGACATGAAAGCAACAGAACCCTCCTGCATTGTTAGTAGGTGTGTACAATGATACAATGACTTTGGGAAACGGGGAGTTTTGTGAAAAGTTCAACATACATCTGCCGTATTACTTGGCCACTTTACACTAGGTGTTTATCCATGGAAAACAAAAATTCACAAGTTCACAAAAGGCCTTGGGAAAGCATGTTTACAGTAGCTTACCTATAATGCCAAATATTAAAAATAACCCAGGTATCCAACAACAGGAAACTAGATATGCAAAATATGGTATATTCACATAATGGAATACTACTTAGCAACTAAAAATAACAAATTACTAATACATGGAACAGGCAGAATGAGTCTTGAAAACCTAATGCTTAATAAAAGGAGTGAGACACAAAAGAGTATATGCTGTATTATTCCACTTATATGAAGTTCTATAATAGGAAAACTTTCTACAGTAATAGATACCAGGTCAGGCAGCTGCGTCTAAGGTCCAGGCATTCACTGAGAGCAGGCATAAAAGAACTTTCTAGGGTGATAAAAATGTGCTAGTATACCTTGAGTGGGGGAGATGTGTACACTGTCAAAAAGATCAAAAATTTACATTTAAAATCTGTGTGTTTCATTGGATGTAAGTTACACCCCAATAACCATTTCTAATAAATAATAAAGCTATGTTCAGAAAAGCAGGGTTAAGTTTCTCACTAAAAGTTTAAAATACTTTCATTTATAAGTGTAGTACAAACTCAGTATATAACATCTATAGTACATGCATTCTATTTTTCTCATAATTTCTTATATGAATTTTTTCACCAAGCCTTATCTACACGCACCAGAACGCTCTGCTGTTTGTTGAGTGTGCTGAGCAAATGTTATGCTTTTCCACACGTGCCACAATCTGAAAGCGCTGGGAAGCTCTGCCACACCTGGAGATGAAACAGAGGGGAGTGCGGGGCCACTAGGAAGAGAGACCTCTTTGGGAAGCAGGATGCACAAAAATGTGAAGGGGATGTCTGTGTCATGGGGTCCTTGAAGGACTGAATGAAGTGGAGTCTGTGCATCAAAAGTTCTTGGCACAATTCTGGTTCCATAGCAGGTGCTCAATAAAAATGTCCTCTCCCCTATTGGGCACTGTTACTTTCTGGAAGTGTGAATCTTGTTTCTCTATGTGGAAACCTACAGGTTGTATTTGGGGAAATGTTTTGGGTTTGTTTTTGTTTGTTTGTTTTTCATACCTTTATTTTCCTGTTAAACAAGATTGAAGTTGTCGAGGGATCCAATTTGGGCCGCTCTTCAGAAATGAGCTAATGTATCAGAAAAGAGTATTCTGAGTCTTCAGAGTTATGGCCTCCAAGTATATGCAAATAAGGAATTCAGAATTCATTAATTGGTCTTCGTGCAATCATGTGAGTTGTGGAAAGGACAGTGTTCATACAAAACTGAATACTTTGACAAAATTAAGATGACATTAGGGAGCTTTTCAGAAATATAAAAAGGCTTTTTTTTCTAGACAGTAGCCAAATACTTACTTAAAATATCAGAGTTAGAAATCCATTTATTTATTAACATACCAAGTGTTCAAGGAGAACTAAAAAAAAAAAAGTTTCTTCAAATAGTCCTTATGACTTAATCTCTCAAATTAATTTAGGAAGAGCCACTGTTTGATTAAAATGTCTTTCAAGGCAGTTTTAAGCCAATAAAATATAAGTAAAGAGTTATTTTTTAAGTGATACTATTGTTTTAGACTTGGGGTAATGATCAAAAAAATTCCCTGGGTGTTATTTCAGGAGGCATGGAAAGCTAGGTTTCTTTTGGGCTATGACTTATTCTGTATTTCTGCAACATTTAACTTTTATTTTTAATTTTGGAAGTCATTTATGGCACACCCACAATGTGCTCTGTCACACACGTTCCTGCTCTTGATTTTTACAGCCTCCTTGTCCCCTTTTACAGATGGTGGAGTCTGGGCAACAAGGGTGGCTGCTTTATTATCCAGAGTGAATAGAAAATGGAGCTGGGGGTTTAAGTCTCACGCTGTCCCTATTTCCCCATGATTTCTAATACGCCACTTGTCCCTATGCCCCCCACGCTCCATAAGCGTATCCGAAGGAGAGAAGCCGCCATGATGTCAAGAGCCCCTCCACCTTGTTAAGGAGCACCTGTCAGCCAGGGGGACCTCAGAGCAATGTGGCCAAGGGCAGAGGTACCCAGCAGGCATATGCTACCATCAGGGCTCTGCTGGGTAGTCTCTCTGCCCTCCCCACAAAAGGGTTTTGGTGATTGGCTTTTCCCCACTATGTGCACTTAAGAGAACGTCTGGCCTAGGATCCCTGCCTCCCACCTTCCATGCCACACACAGTACCACTACCTCCCCAAACAGACACTAGGTTCAGACAACCGCACATTTCCCCACCTGTCAAGGACCGGGAGCGGGGAATGGGCCACTTGGGTGTAAGAAAAAGCAGTATCTAACCACCTTGTGTGATTTAAGTGGCACAAAAGGCACGCTAGAGAAAAGACATCACTTGTAACAGTTTGTTGCAAAGACATGAAATCCTCACCACTGTATTCCCCTTACAGGGGCCTTCTTGCACCACTTCCGTTTTAACTAGTTTAAATGACTTTTCTTAGCTAAGTCTGATATCTCAGCTAACTCAGGAACTAGTGAACTTGGTTAAAATGACTCCTGAGGAAGAGAGGAGTAAAATGATATCTCGACTGCTTCAAGTGTGCTATTGCATTTCTTCCTCACCATCCTCCTAAGGGACTGGTATTTTAAAACAAATATCACAGAATAATCTGGAGTTCAAAGAGATAAAATAACTTGCCTAAGTTAGGGCAGTTAAACAAGAGGAGATAGCTTTCAAATTTACATTTTTCTGTCTTAACCCATGTTCAGCCTTGAAAGTGGCCTCTGAAGAGTCACCAAGCTCACCAGAGACCTCAGGAACCAAGGGGAATTATGCACCTATGGCCTAAACAGTTACCTCACCATGGCAGCGATTTTCAGGATTGGTATCTTTCCGTGAATCTCAGCCATGGGGACCAAGGGAATCAGTGGGGAAGGGAAAGCAACATGATTTGAGGGCCTCCACCTACCACTGGGTCACTAAAATACAGACCACATGCTCCAGCAGGTGGGACCCCCCACACAAAAATGAGACCACAAATTTTCTTTGAAAGAATTTGCTATTCCACCCCACCAAAAGTAAGGACATTGTCATTTAGGGGGGAAAAATTCACGATTTATACTGTTTCAGGGTTGACTTATAATGGAGATACCGTAATTTTTTCAACTTGTAATTTAATCAATGGATATGGGACACCATCAACTTTTTAAGTAGATTTTATTTTTTAAAAAAGTTAAGCTCACAGCAAAATTCATCAGAAGGTACAGAGAGTTCCAATGTGCCCTTTGCCCCTACACTCGCATGATTTCCCCATTATCAGTATCTGCATCCGAATGATACTCTCGTTCCAATCAATGAACCTACACTGACATATCATTAGCCAAAGTCCATAGCTTACGTTAGGGTTCACACTTGGATAGTCTGTGGGTTTGGATAAATGTAGAATAGCGTGTATCATAAAGAGGAGTTTCTTTGCCCTAAAAAACCTCTGATCTCCACCTATTTATTCCTCCCTGCCCCCAGTCCTGGCAACTGCTTACCTTTTAACTGTCTCCATGGTTTTGCCTTTCCAGAACGTCCTATAGTTGGAATCCTGTAGTATGTAGCATGTACAGATTGGCTTCCTTCACTTAGTAATGTACATTGGAGATTCCTCCATGTCTTTGTATTGCTTGAGAGTGAAGGGGAGGAAGAAAGTTTTCTTTGTCCAAGTTCCTTAAGCTGGAATAAGAATTAAATTTACATGAGACAGATTAACAGGTGAAAACAAAGTTTTATTGCCCGTGCACAGAGGCCCAATGATGAAAATGAGACCCAAAGACATGACCAAGGCAGGCAGTTTTTATACATTTTCAACAGAGAGATGATAAATTTGCGGTTAATTTATAAGATTAAACAACAACAACAACAACAGCAGGTGTTTAGGAGCTTTCATTAGTAAGGAATTCTAGGGGAATTTGGCCTGTGCTAGTCGATTAATAAAAAGTAATGAGGTTTGTTTCCACAGCTTTCTTGGCTTAAGGTTCCTATCTCTGAAGATAAGGATATCTTTTTACATCCTAGTACAGGGAGGGCACCTTTCAGATGGGCAATTTATTTCCTCATTGCAGGGGGACAAAGGAGGGTCTGAGTGTCCTTGCAGGGCTGTTTCCTGTGTACCTTCAACTCGAAATAATCAGTATGCCATTGGGGTATGTTTGGGTGGCCCACCCTTGACCCCACGATAACCGTTTCTCTCTAGTGCTGAATAATATTCTCTTCTCTGGATGTACCACCATTTATCCATTTGCCTACTGGAGGACATCTTGGTTGCTCCCAAGTCATAGCAATGATGAATAAACATCTGTGTGCAGGTTTGGATGTGGGCATGTTTTCAACTCCTTTGGATAAATACCCAGGAGCATGCCTGCTAGATCTTATGGTAAGAGTATGTTTAGTTTTGTAAGAAACTGACCAAGTATCTTCCCAAGCGGCAGTACCATTTTGCATTCCCGAGAGCGGTGAGTGAGAGTTCCTGATGCGCCACATCCTCGCCAGCATTTGGTGTTGTCAGTGTTCTGGATTTGGGCCATTCTAGTAGGTGTGTAGTGGTATCTCGTTGTTTTAATTTGCAATTCCCTAATGACATAGGATGTGGAACCTCTTTTCATATGCTTATTTGCCATCTGTATATCTTCTTTGGTGGGGTGACTGTTTGGGTCTTTTATCCATTTTTTAGTTGGGTTGTTCATTTTTCTATTGTTAAGTTTGAAGGGTTCTTTGTATATTTTGGTAACACTCCTTTATCAGGTATGTCTTCAGTGGATATTTTCCCCCAGTCTGTGGCTTACCTTCTCATTCTCTTGACACTATAAACTTTTTAATTTTTAAAGCTTCTAAGGTTATGGCCCTCGCTTAACACCTTCTCCACTCTATCTGAGGCTGGGAAACTGTAAGGAATATACCACTAACATGGATGCCTCCTACTCCCAAATACCAAAAATGTTATCAAGAAAAAATTCCTGAAATTTAGATCCTTTGGCAATATTACCAAATGGTAATGAGCCACACAAATGACCACGGCCACCTTTTCTCAAACGTGTTTATGAAAGAGCGCTGGGAAGACCGTGCACTGACTGCTCACTCACAAAGCACAGAACGCTGCTATCAGAATTAGCATTGCATCATATCAGGGGCTTAATCTGAGCCTTTGCTCTGGCGGGAACTGTTCCCAGAATTATAGGTTGGTTGACCCTGAAGATCAAGTCTCTTTGGCAAATAAGCACTCATTATTCTTTCATTCTAATATTTATCAGATGACCATTGTGTTTATGGCACAAATGAATTACAAGGACAAATATTTCTCAAGTTAATTATAATCCTATAGACATTATATGACATGTTGGTAGCTACGAATTGGCTTTCAGGTGAAAGAGACGATAAAATCCTGAGAATGACTTTGATTTACCACATTCATAAAATCTTAGTTTAGGGAGAGAACTTAAAGTTCATCTCATCTAATCTTCCTCCCAATGTAAGAATCAGAAAAGCCTCGATAGGAATTCTGGTTTCAAATTAACTAGTTTTGTGGCCATAGGCAAGTTATTTGATATCCTTAGGACTTCGCCTTCTCTGCTGTGAAATGAGTATATTACACTCCTGGTTAGACATGGCTGATGGGACACACACATTTGCTTCAACTTTCTCCTGAAGTCTTTTTAAAATCACAGCAAAGAATTTTTTACCCAAAAGCAGCAAGAGAATGGGAGAGAAAAGAATCATGAGAAAAATGCCTGTAAGCAGAAAGAAGCTAAGTTCTTTCAGGGACCAAGCCTGGAAACCAGCCAATTCACAACACAGAACCTCAGAGAGTTTCAAGAATTGAGAGGGGGACATGGCATTCCTAAGGATGGGGGAGTAGAATGGGACAGAAAACAAAAGAATTAGTTAAGGATCAGATAAACCTCTGGGTTCCTGATCCAGTCACATGCAGTCCCACTATGACCTTTCTTTATGACAACAGAAGACTGATGGAAAAACAGGACCAAGGACTTGGGGACACCAGAAATATCGAAGGTTCGGCTGCTACACATAACAGCCAGAAAATAAGACGATTGAGTGAAAGCCTACATTTTGGATGATGAGCTCCAGTTCCCCTGCATTGTGCCAAATAAACATCCCCCTGAAATGCCCACATCCTAATCCTCAGAACCTGTGAATGTGTTACATCACGTGGCACAGGGGAATTAAGAAACTAGATGGAATTAAGTTTGTTCACAAGATGGTGTTATAATAGGGAGATTACACTAGATTATCTAGTTGACCCAATGTAATCACGAAGGTCCTTACAAATGAAAGAAGGAGGCAGAGAATCATTCAAAGGAAAAAGGAAGATGGAACTGCTTAAGAAAAGCAGTTTGCTGGCTTTGAAGATGGGCGAAGGAGGCCATGAGCCAAGGAATGTTTCTAGAAGCTAGAAAGAGCCAGGAAATGGTTTCTGTTCTAGGGCCTCCAGGAAAGAACACAGAGGCACCTGGATTGTAGCCCAGGGTGATCCGTGTCAGATGTCTATCCTACAGAACTGTATGATGGTTGGTCTGTGTTGTTCAAGTCACATTTATGGTAATTTGCTACAGAAGCAACAGAAAACTTTTATGTCCCCCAGAGAAAGCAATAATATAGTCCACACATGTGATTTAGAAATACAGAGTAAATTCCAGAATAAATAGCTAGAAGAATTGATCACAGCTGCCCCTCGGGAGAGGGAATTGGTGGGGGGATAGAGTAGATAAGGGGTCTGCACTTTCTTGTTACAAATCCCATTGAAGCATGTCCTCTTGAAAATTATGTTACAATATTATGGTAAAAAAGATATGACTAAAGAAGAAGATTTCTATATGGTCAACTTGGGGTACCACAGGTGGTAGGAACCATGCTCTGAACCACGCAGCTAACCAGCTACTGCCCCACCCCCCTGAGACAAGCAAGTGTGTCCTGTGTCATGGTATTCCATTATATGTTTAGTTTGCATTACATTTTAAACCAATCTCTTATAATGTAGATACTCAGTTCTATGTGCCCAAAGTGTAAATATTTTACATTATCGTATTTGTGAAACCATGAAAAAATCATGTTTATGTGCGCACAACGTTCTTTTATAGTTTTATCATTTGATCAGAAGGACATCCTATGATCTCTTGGTTCTTGCCATGTTCATCTCCTTTTTTAAAAAAGATTTTTTTTATTTATTTGACAGAGAGAGAGAGCACAAGCAGGGGCAGAGGGAGAGGGAGAAGGACTCGATCTCAGAATCCTGGGATCATGACCTGAGCCACATGTAAACGTTTAACCAACTGAGCCACTCAGGCGCCCCCCATGTTCATCTTCTTATGATCATGACTAACGTGTGGTCTTTGGAATAAATTTCAGCACTTGGAAGATTTGGGGTTATAAAAGATGGCTGCTTAGAGGAAGGCTTAAACTGTATCAAAGTGTTTCTTGTTAACAACTATAGAAACTCTAACAAAGTATACACAGTAGAAATACTATTTATTTCTATTATACTGTTATTATAAAAATAAGTTGCTATTGGGACTTGAAGTCATTCCAAAATGATAAACGCTAAATTCAGAAGCATGGTTACTTCTGCAAGGTCAGAGTTAGGGAGGTGGAAGGGGCGTACAGGAGACTCGATGTATTGACTACACGGCTCTTCATTTGCTGTATTTTTAATATTGTCTGAAACATTTTTAAAAGGCTAATGTCTCATTAATCTCTATCGTATAGTGCACTTAAGAAATAAATTTAAGTAATGACTGTGAACACATATCTCAAACACGTATCACAGCATATCTGTAATGACTTGTTTCACTTGTGTTGAGAAAACATCTGAAAATGCCCTTGAGGTCGTTTCTGCTTAAACTTATACTACGTGGTCAGTTCATTTACTGCAACCAGTTTTAAAGGCACCAACCGAAATTTCAGCTCTGAGAGCTTTCAGTACAAGAAATACGGTATATTTGTACAAGCTATTCTATTTGTACTTTAACCCATATGAAGAAAAGTTGATTATTTTAATTATTACCAGTCTGTAGGGAGTTGGAAACAGACTTAATATTATGCTGTCACTAAAGCATAATTAAAGGATTTTTTCCTTTAGCTGATATTATAAATACTAGCATTTGCCCTAAGTATTAATTTTGAAAAGAAGTTTTACAAATTGCAATAACATTCCCTTCTGTATAGATGTGAATGAGTGATTTAACTTAATTTCATTTTTACTTTGATTTCAAATCCTTCTTGTATTTATTTCATTAAATAACTTAATTTTCTCCAAATGAGAACTAGTCCCTCTAACTCCATCTTTGTATCCCTCATAAGCACGTGTTCCTTTGTTAAGCCAATTCAACCACCTGGTGCTGAATATTTAATTTGAAGAGCGTCTCCAGCATCTGGCATTAACTGTCAGTCTCTCTGCATCTGGTTTAGCTCTGATCTTTGTATATTTATGTTTAGTCTTTTCACTGACATTTTATAAAGAAAAGGAATGTGGGACAAACTAGGAAAGGAGAAGGAGTGAAATTAAAGCAACAATGAGATGATGTAGCAGACTTTTTATACTATCCAGTAAAAAAAAAAAAACAAAATTAAATAGATGGATATAGAGAGCTTTAAGTCTCAAAAAATATTTTAGAATGTATTGTGATGAGATTTCCTTATCTTATAAAGAGTACAGTAAGTTGGGCTAGTTGTCAGATATGGGTTATCTTCCAAAAGGAACGAGCCATTCAGTCTGATGTTAAGCAGACCCTTAAGTGGTGATTTTGGAATATTTGTGGAGCAGATAATATTAAAGATTTGGGGATGAGGAGTAACAGTAAAGTAGGAAGTGTAACTGCTTTTGTTACCCACCTATGAAAGATAAGTATATGAGCTTCACAACTAGAGGACAGTAAGACAACTACAGTGAGTTTTCCTACTATACAATAAATGAAAGAACATTATCCACTCTGTCCTGAAAATATTACAGGGAGCTTTTGGGGTAAATAGACTGAATTAATCATAATGGAAATGAAAGTGCTTTAGCTTATACTTATCTGAAAATACAGTAGGTCACCCTTTAATGTAGAATTGAGTCAAAATTGAGAACCATTTATTAACTAAAAATATGCCATGAAATGGTAAAATTATAAATACTTAGGACAAAGATTGAAACTAACCATAATGTAATTCCACAAATTATCTTTTGCATTTAAAAAATACTAAAATATTGCTCGTACACACGATATTTGGCAAATATTTTAATGGATATGGTGATATCAATTACATATGATTTTTCTAGAGATGAAGTATAAATTTACATAAAACACATGTCAAGCACAGTGCTTCACACTTAGAAAGGCTTCTAATAAATTATAGCTATGAGTTGCCACCCGTCTGTCAAACTCCCAGATAAGGTTATCACCTTATCCAAGTTCTGGCCCGACTTTCCCTTGATGGAGACCTTGATACTTCAAGAGGCCATCCACTCCATTGTCGGATGACTCTAATGCTTAGAAAGACAATTTTTATACTGTTGAGATCTGTGTTCTAACTTTCTACCGTTGGTATCAGTTTTTGTTCATTGGAGCAACATAGAGAATCTACTCCGACCTCTCCGTGGCAATCCTTTGAACAATTCTACATGGCTGCATCCTCTTTCTCTAAGTCTTCTCCCTCCCGGCCTGGGAATGAGCACAGCAGTCCGTATTAGAGCAGCTGCGACAGTTTAGATTAGGGTTACCTTGGGATTTAGTGTATTATGATTATCCCACCATTATTCCAGGCACTATAATTGGAGCTTAAGTTTGTTTGTTGTCACTTAGGACATTTGGCATTGCAGATGACACATAATTAGCTTGGGTTAAAAGGGAAGTCACTACGTTCCAGTAGGTTTATAGAACAGAATGATAAGGAGAGAAGAAGAATGCAGCTGAGCTACAGAAATAACTGACTGAGGACCCTCAATTTAGCTGGGGGTCTCTCTTTCCATCTCTCATCTGTTCCGCTCTCCACAGACCAGATTCCTCTGCTGCCCCAATGATGGAGACATGGCCACCTACCCATCTAGAGCTTTATCTCGTAGAACCCAGGCTTTCCAAAAGAAAACTGTTTACCACTCTCTGATTCTATGATCGTATTTTAAAATTAGAACTTAATAATTATCATATCAGAACTTTAGAAAGGTCCTATTTAAAAATCCTCAGAGATGGGCTCCCATTCTTAAATCAAATGTCCAGTCCCGAACCCGCAAACGCGGCCAGGGGACCAGGTTGCGCTTCGACGTACGCGCTCTTGCTCTTTGCATTAGGTGAACGAACAACTTCTAGGAAATAGAAATTTTCTGGAACAGGACAGACAGGACTGGAAGTGTTTATTAGAAAATATACTTTTTTGGTTTCCATTTTTTGACTGGCAGTTAGTTAAAACCCTAGGCCATTTATATTTAAATTGCAATATAGTCTGATGTGTCCCATTCTGTACTTGTGACATTGACTAACTGGCCCGATAACATCATTTATACTTACTGAAATACAGCACGTCTTTGCAACCTACTGAAATTTTGTATAATAATTTCTCATCCAAAATATATTATTAATGTATTCCAATTGTCTGTCTAAAGTCTGGCTTTGACATCTTCATGAGTGGGTGATAAAATGGACAGAGTCATGGACAACCTCATTACAGTCCATTATAAGCTTCTTTCAGGGTTGACCAGGATCCATTAATCAACACCTTTTGGGTACAATCATTCAACCAGCCATGATGTCAGAAATGAGTCTTTCCAGAAGCACATAAATGTAAATGTCAGAGACACCGAGGTTAGAAGATTCATCATCTCCTCATCTCATAGGTGGAAGCTATTTGAGGAGCAGTGTTCCTACAACACCAAAAAAGACAAATTCTTAAACAGTGACCCAAAATGCTGTTTTCCCCAAGAGGAAGTGGTACTTGAAATACCCTGTTGCACTGTGCAGATCATTATCTCAACAAATCATTTTTCTTATGAAAAGAGCTCAGAAAAAAGTTTCCAAGAAATGTCAATCCTGACAAGGACAAAGACTCTAAAGACCAGATAGAAAGAGTTGGTGCACTGCCGTAAGTATGATGTCCAGGTGCTGGCCCCAGGGCAGGTAGTGAGCTAAGCTATCTCTATTCTGAGTTCTGAGAAACCCACAGCACTCAAATGCAAAGTCATGCTTGGAAAGCTCTAATTTCCCTGAATTCTTTTCTCAGCAGACTTTGCTGATACCATCTTATTTTCTAGGTACTTAGTTTTTAACTGGTATGTCAGATGGTGTTATCATTGGCATGAATAAACTATGCCATCCATAAAGTTACCTTCTACTCAATTTTGATTCTAAATATTCACTTTATTCACTTATCCTTTCATTGATTCAGCAAGTATTAACCAAGCATTTAAAATGGGTCAAGCTCTGGTCACCAGAAGGGAGGTGGATAAGGGGGTGGGTGAAATAGGTGATGGGGATTAAGAAGTGCACTTGTGATGAGCACTGGCTGTTGTATGGAAGGGCTGAATCACTAAACTGTACACCTGAAACTAATATTACACTGTAGTTTAACTAACTGGAATTAAAACTTAAAAAAAATAAAAGGTAAAAAATAAAATTAAATAGATGAGAATAGGGGTGCCGGGGTGGTTCAGTCAGTTAAGAGTCTGCCTTCAGCTCAGATCATGATCCCAGGGGTCCTGGGATCAAGCCCTGCATCAGGCTCTTTGTTCAGTAGGGAGTCTGCTTCTCCCTTTACCCCTCCCCCTCCTCAAGATCTCTCACGCTCTGGCTCTCAAATAAATAAATAAAAATCTTTAAAAAAAATAGAGTAGAATAGAATAGAATAGAATAGAATAGAATAATAGAATAATAAGGTAAAATAGGTCAAGCTCTGGGGAGAACTCGGTTCACAAAACAGATGTAGTCCCTGACCTCATGGAACTTAAAAACTAACTCTCTGCTTTATCCAAACTAGTCTGCTCACTGATCGCTGAAGCTTCTAACACTTTGCTGACCCATCCCCCAACTCAGAGTTCTCTCCACTGAAGGGTCTCCTGTTTCAATCCATCTCAAAGATGCCACCTCCACAAGGCTCCCAAAATAACCCGCAGCGCTCCTTCTGCTGTTGTGTTCTTATAACTGAATTACTAATACAATCATGGACAGCTATCAGCTGCATTGGATAGAAAGAAATGAGCTTTCGAATGGGACAGATCCACGTTTAGAGCCTACCCCAGGGACTTACTAGATTGTATATTCATTGATTGTTTAATATTTCTGAACCACATCTGTAAAGTGAGGATAATGCCAATTTCACAGCAAAGCTGTGAGAAACAATTTAGTCCATCTGACCTTTCTTTAAATTCAAACATCCAGTTGTCTAACAGTGGTGGAGAGAAAAGAGAATAGTATTTGCAGCTAGCGTACGACTGCCTCTATGTTTCTTGGCTTTGCTCCCTTGGAAATATCACCCAATATCTGTGAGTCTCAGTTTCCGGAGAGGCAGAATTGGAACAAGAATTAATTCTTACTTCATTCATGAAAAGGAATCAAGTGAATGTATGGAGAAGTCCTGCATGAGCTAGAAAACACAACACCCAAGGCAGTTCTGTCTTGGTGACTATTCATGAAGGCTTTCTAACTGTAACTTGATTGTCAACCCAATTGGGTCAATGAACTCATCTCCTGCTTCTCTCCTGTGCCTCCCCTTTTCCTATAGTGCCCAGAGACAGTCAGCAATCCTGTTCATATTCTATTTTACAAGCTTTTTAATAAAATATAATATACATGCAAAAAGTATACAAATCTTAATATAGCTTGTTGAATTTTTATGAAGTTTATAAGCAGCCCCCCAGCACAACTCACAAACATCACCAACAACTTGGAAATCTCAACCTCATACCCCACCCATCCAAAGTTAGCCACTATTCTGAGTCTCATAACCAAAGCTCAGTCTTGCCTGTGTTTGGGGGCTTACTATAAATAGAATCATACAATATGAACTCTGATGTGAGTTCATGCTTATTTCATTCAACATTAAGTCTGGAGATCCACTCTTCATTTCATGTAGCCGCGGGTCATTGTTTTCCTACCTCTGTGCTAATTATCATATGAATATACCAAGACACATCCATTCTGCTGTTGCTGAACACATATTTTTCCAGTCTAGAACTGTTTCAAATAATACAATGAACCTTCTTATACACTTTTGTGTATAGTATGTATGTATTTCTATCAATGAATACCTGTGAGTGGAATGACTGGCTCCTAGAATATGCCTATGTTCAGCATTAGTAGAGACCATGAAACATTTTTTCAAAGTAGTTGTACCATTGTACTCTCAATTTGCCAGCAGTGGATGAGAGCTCAGTTGCTCCGTTCCCTTGCTGAGATTTAGTATTGTCTGCCTTTTTAGACTGCTCCAGTGAAAGTATAATGGAATCTCATTGTGATTTTAATTTATATTCCCTAGTGACTGATGAAGCCAAACATGTTTGCATATGTTTATCAGCCATTTGGATATCCTCTTTGATGAAGTGACCTTTTTAAGTCATTTGCCTGTTTTTATATTGGATTAACTATTTCTTAATGATTTGTCATTCTTTATATATTCTGGATATGAGTCTTTTTACATGTGTTCACAGCATATTTAATATAGTTTGCTTGTGTTTTCATTCTCTCTTTTTTTAAGATTTTATTTATTTTTAGAGAGAGAGAGTGAGTTGGGGGAAGGGCAGAGGGAGAAAATCTCAAGCATACTCCCCACTGAGTGAGGAGCCCAACACAGGGCTTGACCTCATGACCGTGAGATCATGACCTGAGCCAAAATCAACCACCACTGGACCAACTGAGCCACTCAGGCGTCCCAAGAACTTCCTAATTTTAATGTAGTCCCAGTCAACATTTCGTGATTGGTACATTTTGTATCCCACTTAGAAAACTTTGTTTATCTGAGGGGCGCCTGGATGGCTCAGTTGGTTAAGTGTCTGCCTCCTGCTCGTGTCATGATCCCAGAGTGCTGGGATCGAGCCCTGCATTGGTCTCCCCATTAAGCAGGGAGTCTGCTTCTCCCTCTTCCCCTGCCCTTCTCCCCTGCTTGTGCTTGCTCTCTCTCTCTCTCTCTCTCTCAAATAAATAGATAAAAATCTTTAAAAAAAGAAAAGAAAACTTTGTTTATCTGAGATAATGACATCCTCATTTTCTTCCAAGGCTTTTCTTTTTGTTAAACTTGTGCATATATAAATCTATAATCCACCTGAAATTGATTTCTGTAAGGTAAGGATAAAGATTAGTTTTTCCCATGTGGATAGCCCAACACTATTAATTAAAAAGAGGGTTCTTTCCATATTACACAACAGTGTCACCTTTAGCAAATATCAGGTAACTGAACAGAACTCTGCTCTATTCCATTGTTGTTGTTGTTGTTTTTATCTGTCTTTACTCAAACCTCAATCTGTCTTAAGTTTAATCACTTCATGGTTGTCTTGACATTGGGTGGTGTAAATCCTCCAACTTGTTTCTTTTTACTAATGAACTCCATAACCATTTTTGACCTCTTAACATTCTTGTATGAATTTTAGAATTGGCTTGTCAATTTCTACACAAAATCTGCTGAGATTTTAATTAGGATTGTATAGAGTGTTAAGATTAATTTAGAGAGAATTTATATCCTAACAGTTTTAATTCTTCTAACCTATGAAGAGAGCCAGGGAGGACTCTCAATTTAGGTGTTTCAAATTTATCTTGGCACAGTTTTTTTTCCCCATTTTTAAAATTTTAATTTTATTTTTAAATTTTTTTGAGTATAGTTGACACATAATGTTACATTAGTTCCAGGTATACAACACAGTGATGCAACAACTCTGTATGTTATGCTGTGCTCACCACGAGCGTAGCTACCATCTGGCACCGCACTATGCTATTGCAATACCATTGACTGTATTCCCCGTGATGTGCCTTTTATTCCTGTAACTTATTCATTCCATAACTAGAAGCCTGTATCTCCCATTCCCCTAACCCACTTTGCCTTGCCCACCTTCCCTCTAGCAACCATGAGTTTGTTCTTTGTGTTTATAGCTCTGATACTGCTTTTATCTGTTATGATTTTTAGATTCCACATATGAGTGAAATCATCTGGTATTTGTCTTCCTCAGTCCGACTTATTTCACTTACCCTAATATCCTCTAGATTCATCCATGTTGTCACAAATGGCAAAAAAAATTTAAATATTTTTTTAAAAGGTCTCATCCTTTTTGGTGGCTGTGTAATATTCGTGTGTGTGTGTGTGTGTGTGTGTGTGTGTGTGTGTGAGAGAGAGAGAGAGAGAGAGAGAGAGAGAGATCTTCCTTTTTTTTTAAATATTTTATTTATTTATTTGAGAGAGAGTGAGCAAGAGAGACAGAGCACAAGAGGGGCGGAGGGGCAGGGGGAGAGAGAGAAGCAAACTCCCCACTGAGCAGAGAGAGCCCAACGTGGGGTCAATCCCAGGATCCTGGGACCATGACCCAAGCCAAAGGCAGACGCTTAACTGACTGAGACACCCAGGCACCCCCGTATCACATCTTTCTTATGCATTCATCTATTGGTGGACACTTAGGTTACATATATATCTTGGTATTACAAATAATGCCACAATAAAATAGGAGTACATATATCTTCTCAAGTTAGTGTTTTTGTTTTCTTTGGATAAATACCCAGTAGTGCAATTACTGGATCATAGGGTAGCTCTACTTTTAATTTTTTGAGGAACCTCCATACTGTTCTCCACAGTGGCTGCACCAGTTTGCATTTCCACCAGTAGTGCTCAAGTGTTCTTTTTTCTCCACATCCTTGCCAACACTTGTTTCTTGTGTTTTTTTATTTTAGCCATTTTGACTGGTATAAGGTGATATCTCATTGTGGTTTTGAGTCCCATTTCCCTGAAGATTAGTGATGTTGAGCATCTTTTCATGTGTCTGTTGGCCATCTGTATGTCTTCTTTGGGAAAATGTCTATTCCCGTCCTCTGCCCATTTTTAAATCAGATTTGTTCAGTTTCTGTGGTGTTGACTTATACAAGTTCTTTATATATTGTGAATATTAACCCCTTATAAAACACATCACTTGCAAATACCTTCTCCCATTCAGTATGTTGTCTTGTTGTTTTGTGGATGGTTTCCTTCACTGTGCAAAGCCTTTTTATTTTGAGGTAGTCCCAATAATTTATTTTTGCTTTTGTTTCTCATACCAAGAAATGTGTTGCTATAACTGATATCAGAGAAATTAGTACCTGTGTTGTCTTCTGGGATTTTTATGATTTCAGGTCTCACATTTAGATCTTTAATCCATTTTGAGTTTATTTTTGCGTGTGGTGTTAAAAAGGGGTCCAGTTTCATTCCTTTGCATATAGGTGTCCAGTTTTCCCAGCATCATTTATTATAGAGACTGTCTTTTCCCTGCTGTATTTCTTGCCTGCTTTGTATTAGATTAATTGACCATGTGAGTGTGGGTTTATTTCTGGACTCTCTGCTCTGTTCTATTGATCTATGTGTTTATTTTTGTGCCAGTACCATCCTGTTTTGTTTACTACAGCTTTGTAATATGTCTTGAAATCTGGAATTGTGATACCTTCAGTTTTGTTTTTCTTTTCCAAGGTTGTTTTTGGCTATTTGGGGTCTTAGGTGGTTCCATACAAATTTTAGTGTTATTTGCTCTAGTTCTATGAAAACTGTTGTTGGTATTTTGATAGGTATTGCATTGAATCTGTAGATTGAATGGGTAGTATGAAAAATTTAACAATATTAATTCTTCCAATTCATGAGCATCAAATACTTTCCCATTTGTTTGTGTCATCTTCATTTTTTTAAATCAATGTTTTATAGTTTTCAGAGTATAGGTCTTTCACATCCTTGGTTAAGTTTATTCCTAGGTATTTTATATTTTTGGTGCAGTTGTAAATGGTATTGTTTTCTTTTCTTTCTTTTTTTTTTTTTTAAGATTTTTTATTTATTTATTTGACAGAGAAAGAGACAGCCAGTGAGAGAGGGAACACAAGCAGGGGGAGTGGGAGAGGAAGAAGCAGGCTCATAGCAGAGGAGCCTGATGTGGGGCTCGATCCCATAACACTGGGATCACGCCCTGAGCCGAAGGCAGACGCTTAACCACTGTGCCACCCAGGCGCCCCCCCCCCTTTTTTTTGTAAATGGTATTGTTTTCTTAATTTATCTTTCTGCTACTTCATTGTTAGTGTGTAGAAACACTATCGATTTCTGAGTATTAATTTTGCATCCTGCAACTTTGCTGAATTCATTACTTCAAATAGTTTTTTGGTGGAGTCTACAGTTTTCTATGGATGGTATCATGTCACCTGCAAATAGTGACCATTAACTTCTTCCTTACCAATATGGGTGTCTCTAATTTATTTTTCTTGCTAATTGCTATGGATAGGACTTCCAGTACTATTTTAAATGAAAATGGCAAAAGTGGGCATCTTTGTCTTGTTCCCGATCTTAGAGGAAAACATCACCACCATTATGATGTTAACTGTGGGTTTTTCTTATATGGCCTTTACTATGTTGAGGTATGTTCCCCCCTAAACCCACTTTGTTGAGAGTTTTTTTATCATGAATGGATGTTGTACTTTGTCAAGTGCTATTTCTGCCTCTATTAAGATGATCATACGATTTTTATCCTTCATTTTGTTGATGTGGTGTATCACATTGGTTGATTTGCAAATATTGAACCATTCTTGTGTTGCCAGAATAAATCCCATTTGGTTGTGGTAAATGATCCTTTTAATGTATTATCCAATGCAGTCTGCTGATATTTTATCAAGGATTTTTGCATTTACATTTGTAAGAGTTATTGGTCTTTTTTTTATGGCAACTTTGCCTGGTTTTGGTGTCCGAGTAGTGCTGGCCTCATACAATGTATTTGGAAGCTTTCCTTTTTCTATTTTTTAGAATCATTTGAGAAGAATAGGTATTAACTCTTCTTTAAATGTTTGGCGAAATTTACCTGTGAATCTATCTGGTCCTGGACATTTATTTTTGGTAGTTTTTTTTTTTGTTGTTACAAATTCAATTTCATTACTAGTAATCAGTCTGTTCAGATTTTCTGTTTCTTTCCAATTCAGTTTTGGAAGATTGTATGTTTCTAGGAATTTATCTGCTTCTTCTAGGTTTTCCAATTTGTTGACATATAATTTTTTGTAGTCTCTTATAATCCTTTGTATTTCCGTGGTGTCAGTTGTTACTTCTGTTTTGTCTTGATTTTATTTATTTGGGTCCTTTCTCTTTTTTTCTTGGTGAGTCTGGCTAAGGATTTATCAATTTTATTTATCTTTTCAAAGATCCAGCCCTTGGTTTCATTTATATTTCTTATTGTTTTTTAGTCTCTCTCATTTCTGTTCTGATCTTTATTATTTCCCTCCTTATACTCACCTTAGGCTTTGTTCTTTTTCTAATTCCTTTAGGTGTAGGGTAAGATTGTTTATTCAAGCTTTTTCTTATTTCTCGAGCTAGGCCTATATTGCTATATATTTCTCTCTTAGAATTGTGTTTGCTATGTCCCAAAGATTTTGGACAAATATATTTTCATCTTCATTTGTCTCCATGTATTGTTTAATTTCTTCTTTGATTTCTTCATTGACCCATGTTCAGTAGCATGTTGTTTAACCTCTGTATAAACCTCCACGTATTTGTGGTTTTTTCTTGTGATTGATTTCTAGTTTCATATTGTTGTGGTCAGAAAAGTAACATGGTATGATTTCAATCATTCGGCAAAGTTTATAGTTTTTAGTGTAGAGGTCTTAATCATCTATCATTTAATGCATTCCCAGATTTGAGGGGTTATATGGTAATGTAAATTACATCTTTTTAATTTTAATTTTGTTTGTGATATTTTTATTGCTGGTAAATAAAAATACAATTGATTTCATATTCTCAGTTGATTCCAACAGCCTAGAAAATTCACTTGTCAATTTTGGTAGTTTGTCTCGAGATTTTTAAAAAATATTTTTTATGTATATATATGTATATAATCATGTTTATGTATAATGATAGCTTTATTTTGTCTTTTTCCGAACCTTATGACCCTTCTTTCTTTTTATTGCATGTTGCATTGATTAAGATCTCCATTTTTCTTTTAATAAAAGTAATTATAGCAGATATCCCTATCATGCTACTAATCTCACAAGGAAAGTTTTAAATAATTCTCCATTAAATTGATTTGTCTTCCTGGTTTGCTAAGAGTTTTTAATCATAAATCAATATTGTGTTTTATCAAAAGTTTTTTCTGTAGTTATTAAGATAATCATTTTATTTATCTCCACTCTATTAATAAGCTATTGTTAGAATAAACTTCATTAGAATAAACTTAGAATAAACTTCATTTGGCTGTGATGCAGTATCTAATTTATGTCACTGAATTCCATTTGCTAATATATTTATACATATTTTTATATATAGGCTTATGCTATGTATTGGTCTGTACTTTTCCTTTCTTGTAATTTTTGCAACTAATTTGACTATCAAGGTTATGCTGAGCCCATAGAAAAGCTGGGAAGGGTATTTTTTTTTCTTCTTTTTTTTTTTTTTTTTGGAAAAGCATACATATATTGGAGTTATTACTCCCTTTAATATTTACTAAAATTCACCAAAGAAACCATCTGGGCCAGTAATATACTTTGTGGAAAGGTTTAAAATAAAACATTTAATTTCTTTAGTAGATATATGTCATTCCCATTACTCTCTTATTGTGTTGGTTTCAGCAAGTTATATTTTTCAGGAAATTTATTTTTTTAAATTGGCACATAGTTATTTATAATGTCTTCTTTTAAATGTCTATAGGATGTATACTAATTTCTCTTTATTTGTTACTGACATTAGTTATTTGTTTTCTCTTTTTTTTTTAACTCGGTCTTGCCAGAGGTTTATCAATTTGATTCATCTTCTTTAAGTAGCAAACTTTTGATTTTATTGATTTTTCTTTATTTTATTTTCTTTATTTTTATAAAAATAATTTTGACAATGTGCTTTTATTCCTTTCTTCTCCCTTTGGACAAATTTTGCATGTGTGATATTTTGTTTTGTTCAGTTTTAAAGATAGAAACTTGAATTAATGATGTGTGGGATTTTATTTTCCTTCTAATACATATATATCTAAGAATATAAATTTTCCTCTAGGCAGTGTATGGATTCTTTCAGTTTTTGTTCGTCTGAAGATATGTTTGTCTCACCTTTATATTTGAAGGACATTTTTTGATGATTATAGAATTCTAGCTTTGCAGTTATTTCCTTGATCACTATTTAGCTGGTTTCCACATATATATATGCCATATATTCACTATCATTTAGTTTAAACTATTTTCTAATTTCTTTGATTCATGGGTTGCTTAGAATTTTATTGCTTAATTTAAAAGCAGTTGGTGCTTTTCTAGTTAGCTTTTCTTGTGTTTTTCAAGAGCAATTCCACTATGCTCAAACAGCATACTCTTAATGATTTCAATCCTTTGGAATATATTTTAGGTTGCTTTATGACCCAGCATATGGTAAATTCTAGTAGTGTTCCATGTGCATTTGAAAAGCACTGTGCATTCTGTCATTGTTGCGTACAATGTTCTATATTAGACTAGGACAGTTTTTTTGTTATTATAAGTAATTATACAATATATATCTTTCTATATGTGTAAGCTTTTGTTCTTCTTGACTTATTTCCTTAGAGTACATTTTCAGGAATGGTATTACTAGGTCAAAGGAATGTCTATATGGCTTTTTCTCTTTATAAAATATTACTTAGTAAAAGTACTATATCTAATTACGATGGCAGTGACAATGCATGAAATCACCAAATTCTCCACAGTGTTCGGTGTTGTAATCGTTTTGTTAATAAGGTGGACACTAAATTGTAAGTCAAAGTTGATGGTAATTTTCATGTCTCTGATAACTAGACAAGATGAACTTTTCTAGGTGTTCATTTACTATTTCAATTTCCTCTCATATAAATTGCTATGCATCTGTTTAACAATCTACTGGGAACATGATACTTTTTGAATAAATTTGAATGAGTAATTTTATAATATCAGCAATTTGCCCTTGGCTTTCATATTTGGTGTGAACGTTTTCCCAGTCTATTATCTTTTTAATTTTAGCTTTGCTGTTTTTCACCAGACAATCATGTTCAATTTGTGTAGATTTGAATCAGTTCGTTTGTTTGTGACTACTCTTATCACTTCAAAACTGTGGTAATGTTTGATTCTTTCCCAGAGGCATATTTCTTTTTTTTCTTCTCCTAAAGTTTTTGTTAATATATTGTATAACACAGCACACTGTCCAATAAGAATTTAATGCAAGTCACATATAGGATTGAAAACTTTCTATTAACCATAGTCAGAAAGTGAAACAAAACAAGTACCATTAATTTTAATTGTATACTTTACTTAATCCAATATCCAAAATATGAGCAGATTTGGTTCAATATACATGAATTTCAGTTACTACTGTTTAGTTAAATATTAGTTCTCCAGCAGTTCAAATTTTTAGTTACTCTGGTATATTAACTATGAGTAATTGCATAAGCTACAAATTTTGCTGCTAGACGTAAGTCCACAAATAGCTACATAAACAATAAGTGTGCACCATTATCAGTGACCATTAGTATCATTTCTTTCAAAGTCTGTTGGTGATTGGTCACTGCACATCCATTGTTCAGTTCATGCATAGATAGCAAAGTGTGTAGTTGTATGGACTTCTTGTCTCTCAGCGGTAAACCCATGTGACATTTAAAAAAAAAGAATCTGAAGAGACAACTGGCCAACAAAGGTGAAAGGGCAGCAAGGGAACAAACAAAAATGATATTGTTGGAATGGAAAGTAGGTGTGACAAGAAGACAGATGACTATGGGAAGACGACACTTCTGCTGCTCAGAAGACTAGATGTTCAACTGGAGGAACTTAGTGGAGGCAAACTTATCTACATAGTGAGGAACAGGTTGTGATGAAAAAGGTAAAGATGTTCCAGGGGAGGTGACAGCAGCAAAAAAAAAAAAAAAACAAAAAAAACCAAAAGAAAAAACAAACAAAAAACACCAAAACCCACATTAAAGAAACTTTCAGAGATTCTTCACAACATTGGGGGAGCAAAGGATAAAATGTTGGGAGCTGATCTCAGAAAATAGTAGGACAATTCACCAAGACTTAGAAAAGACACTTGGTCTAGACTATAACTTATGTGACAGAAAGGCAGCAAGCACTTTTCAAACCACTCTTGATAAGTTCATTACAAAGAAAAAAAAAACAAACTTAATTCTCATGCTTCTAATAGTTTTTAAATTACTGTGTACCAAATAAATTAATTTTACTATTTTCATCTCTGCAAATGTTTATAATGGACAATAAGAATTTTTAATATTATGACAAAACTTTTTAAAAGTCACATAATAATCAAAATTTCCCCCTATTGATTAATATAATCATTTGTATGGTTTCAGCTTGTGCAGTCCCTTTTATGGTTCTTCACAGCCATGCAAAACAAGGACTGCCTATATTATCATTTCAACAAGTAACATAAAAGTTTGAGGTCTGTTACATTCTTTTTTTCATAGTAGGGCTTCAAACCACAATAGTTTTACACTTAGAGAACAGCTCAGTTCATACTAGCCGTGTTACAGGTGCTTAATCGCCACACAGCCTGGTGGCTACAGTGTTCGACAGCTTGAGTCTATGGAGTATTCTTTCCTTTCAAGCCAGAGTTGAAAAGTGTTGGTGTTGGTTAGAATACAAGTAACTGACTAGAAACTTGCTGTCCAAACAAATCAAAGTTTAATATGGGGAACAATAAAGAGATATACTTTCTCCCTCAGTGGTAATGAAGGCACGGACATTACTCCAGCTCCCCCTGGAAGAAAGGCTGAGAAAATGAGCCTTGAATTGTTCTCATAAACTCATTGGAATCAGCCTTGTTGGAATAATATGAGAAAAGAAGAAAGAACTAGTCTTCCGGGGAAATACTGGCTCCTTAATCCCCCATGTGAGCTGAAACAGCTTGACTCATCTTAGCTCTGGGACGATTTGTTAGTGCATTGGGTTAACACAGTGTCTCTGAAATATCACATAGAGTCTGAGGGCCTCTGAATAGTGAGCAATCTCCTTGGAGTTTTGAAAATCCTTCTACAAGTTAGTGAAGTCAGCAAAATATTTATTTGTTTTCCTCCTCAGTTTCACATTCTGGGAACTCCCAGAAGCTTAATAGGAACGGCAACAACACCTGCTTGGCTGTCGGGTTGCAGGCATCTTTCTTCCTAATATCCCCCAAATGATCGCCCTGCCTATTGTCCTAATATCTCTAGATTTTTCCTGGGTGACCAAGATTATAACTTCTATGCCACTTCCTTATCACAGCTCCAACTGAGACATTTGGCCCATAAATATTTGTACACAGTTACCATGTGAAGTTAGATGCAAAATGTGTGTGTGGACACACACTCAGGCTACTACACCTTCTAACAGATTTCTTATTCGTAAGGAAAAGAATGTAGCAAAGTGGTTTAAAACACAATCTTTGAAGGCAAAACTGAGTCCAAACTTCAGTGCTATCAGGGGCACCTGGGTGGCTCAGTTGGTTAAGCATCCGACTCGTGATCTCAGCTCAGGTCTTGATCGCGGGGTCATGAGTTGAAACCCTGTGCTGGGCTCCACCTTACTTAACATTTTTTTCAATGCCATCACTTACTAGCTATATAATCTTGAACATATGTTACTTGATAGTTTTGTGCCTCAGGTTCCTCATCTATAAAATGAGAATTATAATACCTCCGACCTCATACAGCCAAAAAAAGAATTAAATGAGATCATGCATGGAAAGTGCCCAATGTTTGTTACACTGTAAATGCTAAAGTAAGAGCCATTCTTCAATATTGGTGTTGCTATTCTTTTACTTTTAGTGTGATTATTACTGTTAACAACTTTTGATTAAAAAGAGCAAAACAAAACAAAAACACCTAACAGAAGAAAAAGAATCCAACTTCAAAGGTGGCACTGAGTAAAGAGGTACTTGGGCGAAGGGCATCCGGGCAGAAAACTGTGTACTACCCCAACGATCTGCATCACTTCTCAGACATCTCCTTCTCCCGTGTATCTTCCAGTAGTCCTGCTCTGGGGCCAGTCAATCCCTCTGCCTCTCTGGAAAGGCCCCTCCCACACCTGCACCTGTCTTCTCTCCTCTACCTCCTCTCTTCAGCTCCAGCCTTCCAGCTCTTTTCAGTTTCATTTTACTTATTCTTTGGTTCATTGATACCTTCACATGGTACAAAGGTGTAAATACACAAAAAGGTAACAATAATATCTTTCTCCCATTTCTATCCTCTATATCCAGATCCCCAGCAGCAACCACAGTAACCAGGGATATTCTCTACATAGACAGCAAATACACGCACATACATTTTCTTTTTGAAACCCCTGCACTTTGTTTTTTCATTTAATAAAACTTAGAGTTTATATAGTACTAGTGCCTTAAAAATTGTCTGATTCTCTGTAACAGCTGCATCATTTTCCATGGGATGGATAAACCATAGTTTATTTATCTAATCCCCTGTAGATTGTTTCAATATTTTATTATCATGAATAATGCTGCAGTAACTATGTACATATATTGTTTAAATATATTGTTTCAGATTTTATTATCATAAGTTCCAAGATTGTTTCAATATTTTATTATCATAAATAATGCTGTAATAAGTTACTATGTACATATATAATCTTATATATCTGTGAGATAAACTCCTAGAAATTTAATAATTGGATCAAAGGTAGGTGCTTTTTAAATTACTGTAGATTTGGCCAAATTACCCTCCATGAAGATTTTGTTCATTTATAATCCCACTAGTAATGTAAAAGAGCATCTGTTTCCCAACACTCAACCCACATAGGTTGTGTTAAATTGTATGACCTTTCCCATGCTTTTCCTTAGGCTGAGCAATCTCAACCTATTCAATACTGCATCTCTCTTGTCATATGTTCTTATGAAAAAAAATGTTTTTGTCTCTTCTACATTTTCCCACAGTGGGCTCTTTGCAATGTACCTGTGGCATCTAGGCTGTCTTCTGTCCATAGTCCCAGACCCTTAATCCTCCTTTTCCTCCTCTGTGCTTGTGAAGATCTCCTCCATGATATCTGTGTGACCTGCATGGTCTGGGTCAACCCACTTGGCACTTGGAAACCTGCAACTGGCCTGGGAGAAAATGGCTTGGGTAGGTGAGACTCCCATCCCCCACCCCCAGTCTGAAGTATCTGCCAAGGGGAGTAGAGGATGGACTTCACCAAATATATTTCCTTGGTGATTTAGCCACATGCCATTGACTAAATCATGGCATATTTCTATATAGGAATACCAAACATCCCTGAAAAATGAACAACTTCATGAATTAACATGGATGGACCTCAAGGATATATGCCAAGCATAAAAGCAAGTCAGATAAAATACATGCCATAAAATACTGTGTCTATTAAGTACTAAAATGAGCAAAGCAAATGATATAATGTTTATTAATACATACATATATGATAAAACTGTGCAAATTGTAAGGGAATAATAAATAGAAAATTCGAGATCATGGTATTCTGTTGGCAAGAGGAGCAGACAGGACAATCTGACCAGGAGTTTCAGCTGTGTCAGTGATATTCTTTTGCTTAATTTGCATGGTGGGTTCCTGGGTGTTCATTTTATTCCTCTTTTTAATAATTTCCATGCTGCTTATATCCTTTTGTATATATAATTATTTCATAATAATTTTTAATGGAAAGCTACAGAAGTATAAACTAGAAAGGTGGTCATGATATATTTAGTAAGGGAAAACAGATAATAAAATAGTGTGTACTTTATGATACTGCCTCAGACAGAGCACACACACACACACACACACACACACACACTAGATAGTTATTGACCACAGGTATAACAATGGGTATCTGAGTGGAATTATAATTTTTAAGACTTTTCTTATTTTTCTGATATGTATTTCCCAATTTTTCAGCAATAAACACTTTTCCCTTTTGTAATGAGGACATATTTTGAAATATTTTAAAAATAATGTAACGTACCAAGTACCACTACCAACATTTAATAATAGCTAACACTTACTGAGCTTACTCTATGCCAGGTTCTGCGTCAAGGGCATTATAAGTATTTTCTTACTCAGTCCTCATGAAGAGTCAGGGTAATTGGCAATAATATGCCCAACCCACTTAGGAGAAAACAGAAGGGCTGACAGGTTAAATAACTTGCTAACAGACACACAGATAGTCAGTGGCAGTGCCAGAACTCAACTCAGTCTGTCTTCCTGTCAAGCATGTGTTCCTGGCCAAGCTGTCATGTAACACTCACTGGCCGAGGGAAGCCAGAAGGAGCTATACGGTGTCAACAAATGTTAAGAGTCTGGAATTTCACCTTACTTTTCAAGCTAATAAGCTAGCCTGTGATTTTTTCATGGATATTGGCAAAAGACACAAGATGCATGGGTCAGAGACAACAGTCTTTGTCAGTAACAACCAGTAAAGTATATGCATTCTGTTGATTTGTGTCTGTTCCACACACACCCCAAGTCCCTTGGGGTGACATGGGTGGGCCTAGATGAATGCCTTCACACACGCTGAACCTAGGTGATCCAATACCTTTGGAGCAAGCGGAAGCAACCTGCTCTTTGAGACAGGGGTTATCTCATCTCTCAAGTTGCTTGGTGCAAACACAATCCTGAGAAATGTCTCAAGAAAAGATCATTCAAGGCCTTGAATTTATGGCATATTCAGCATGAAGGCACAGGGCCCATGGCAGATTGCTCCCCAACATATCGTCAAGACTCTTCAAGCTGCAAATTATAGAAATCCAGCTTAAATTTGTTTAAACAAAACAAAACAAAACAAAAAGAATGAAGAAAAATGTATTGACTTAAAACTCCTCTTTCTTTTTTTCTCTCTCTCACCTCCTTTCCTCTTGTCCCCATTCACTGATATGCACTCTCCTTGTTATCACAGGAAAACTACCTATAACATCAACCCCAAACCAGAACATGCCTTGTTCCAGCCCTTCTAACGGAAGTCCTGGAATCAAGTCTCAGTGGCTATGTTTGATTTGCATTGGGTCCCATGTCCCTCCTAAACCAATCTCTGGGACCAGGAGAAACAATGCCCTGAATGCCCATTCCTGGGTCCCTTGTCCCCCTCTAGACCAACACTGGAGTCAGTCCCATCCTAATCATCTGGACTGAGAGTGAGATTTTTCCCCATAGAAAATCAGAGCGCTGGCAATAGGAGACAAAGGAGTGAATGCTCTGCAGACAAAAATGCACGTTGTGTCCAGGAATGGCCTGTCTCTAAAACATCATGTATAACAGACTGTAAGCTAGTTGGACTGACAAGATGAAATGTAAAGTATTCTGATAAGATTTGCAAAGTTCCACAGATCTCAGGGGTACTTCTTTAGAAATGGTTCCCAACTACTGGTACTCCCCAGGACTTCTGACATTTGAGGCAATTATCAGAAAGTTGTAGCAGCTTGACTGCACCCAAATGCAGTATTCATGGGGATTTGCCAATACAGAAGGGAGAAAAAAAATAAAAATAATGAGGAAACTATTCCAAGTTAACTGGTTTATAATTGATTCCGGTGCTTTTGTTCAGTCTGATGCATCTTCTCCACTCTCCTGCAATGAAGAACCAGGAATAGTGTTCCAATATGATCATACCCAAGGGAAAAGTCAATTTGAAGAAAAATTATCTGGGTACCCAGGGTTGCTTTTGTTAGAACACAATATTTTGGATGAGAAAGGAGTATACCCTCATAATGGCTTAGGTATCCTCAGCTTAAAGTACCAGAATCAAAAAGATTGCACCATTTCCAATGCTTGGGCTGAGTTGAGGCTCTTCAGGAGGAATGATAGTTGTCCAATTTCTTCTTCATAGCTACCACTATTACTACTATCCCTTTCCATTTTCAATAATCTAGCACCTAAATTTCTTGTAACTGGAATGCTGGCAGATGAGAGCCACTCACTCAAAGTTCCCCACCTCACAGAAGGAATAAGGACTAAGGAATGTCTTTCATAGGTATGGTACTTCCTAGCAAAGATGCCCTCAATAAAGGTCTGTTCAGTGGAACATAGAGCAGATAATGGGGCAGAAAACCTATAAGTACATGAGATGAACATGAGTACAGAGTGGGCACCCCCAAAATAGTTGTGAGTTTGAGCTAAATTCAACAGCAGAACAGCCCAGCTTTCTCGTCTCTACCAAGCAGTGCTACTTCTCCAACTTCTGCCAATCCATCAAATGAAAACACACATATTGTATTTTCAAGAAAACGAACTTTTGTAGTTAAAGAGAATGTGTTGGCTACAGGAAACTCATCACAGTCCTCAAAAGCCACTATTGCCTGTTTATTGTTCTGAGTCTTGTTTCCTTTTTTTCTCACCTTCTGTAGCCTAACAGAAACCACACCATTATGCCCAGCTTTTCAATCTTTATTCTCAAGGCTGTTCTTTCTAAAGAAATCTCATCCTAGAGCAAGAGTTACTGGAGGGCAAGAAGCATGTACTACTTATCTATTGCTACATAACTAATAACCCCAAAGCTTAGCAGCTTAAAACAGAAAACATGTATAATCTGTAGTTTCTGAGGGGCAGGAGTCCAGGGGGCTTAGCTGGACAACTCTAGCTAAGGGTCTTTCTCATGGCTACAATCAAGGTGTCAACCAGGACTAAATCATTTAAAGGTCCAACATGGGAAGAAGCCAAGCTCCCCTCCATGGCTATTGGCCAGAGACATCAGTTCCTTTCCACATGGTCCTATTCATGGGGCAGCTCACAACATGGCAGCTGGCTTCCCTCAAAACAAGCCAGAAAAGCAAATGGAGAGAGTGAGCTAGAGGGAAGTCACAGTCTTATAACCTAATATCAGAAGTGGCATCCCATCACTTCTGCCATTTTTTTTTCCCTAAAAGTGAGTCCCTAGATCCAGTCCATACCCAAATGGAGAGGACATTATCATACATACCAGGAGATTGGGATCACTAAGGCCTTCTTAGAGGCTTCCTATCACCAACCACATCTCAGTTACACGGATCTGCCCCACACATACTAGAGAGCCAGGCAAATGGCTGGCTCAACAATACTTGTTACACCATAATTAATCCAGTCCAAAGGACTCCCACCGAGTAGAGTAAGATACAAGGGATAGACAAAGGATGGTGTGGTGGTGAAGTATGTATGAATTTTATTGTACCAATTCAAGTGTGCAAAATTATAAAATTTTCTATTCCTCAACCTAATTTTTATTTGAGTCCTCATTCTGCCTGGATGGCAAAAATATAATCTCAGTCCATGGGACTCCACTTCCCATTTGTCCAGGGTAGTTTTTCAGTTCAAAAGAGATTATTTAGTGCTAAGGCCATGGGGGAAGGGAGAAAGGGGAAGGTACCTCCTGATCCTTGAGTCACAGGTGTTGGAGGAAATGTGTCTCACTGCATTTGCTCCTCAGTCACTTATGCACATCCTGAGATTCCTGTCCATGTGTCCCCTTTGGGGCTATATTTCTCTATTCCATTTATGACCCATTGTGAATTTTCTGAGTCAGAATAGGACATAAGATTTTCAGCCAGGCTCTTTGTGGCCTATCTTGTGAGGTATCTTGCTGAGACATAACTCATCGAGCCTCTTGTGGCCTCCCAGGACCATGGTCACAGAGGAAGTTTGCAAAAGTCCCCTGCTCTCTAGCCCTTCCAAATTCTCTGCAGCTACCCAGGCTCCCAGGCCGTGCCTTGAAGTAGGGTGCACAACTGTCCTCTCAGACCTGATAACTTTTCTGCTCTCATTGCCACCTACCTCTTTCCTATTCCTTTTCAACCCAACCCTCAGGCCAGAGGACACTTTTCAATGCATTGTGTANGGAAGCAGAGGGAAGACCCTCTTCTGTGTTGACCTTGGACATTTTCACTTCCTCCATCTTCATGCTTTCTTATAATCCCCCAACACTACCTGGGACACTTCACTCCTTCTCCCTCATGGTTCAGGCTTCAGAAACATAAAGCCAGTGACTGGCAGGCTAACCTCCCCTTCCAAACCCTTCCCTGGGACAATGAACACAGAATGGAATCTGGTTTGCACAGGAAGACAAGAAAGAGAGAGAAGAGAAATCAGAGGGACATTTTTTTATTAGTGAATCTTTTTTAAAATATTCTTTTCCACAAAGACCAATACTTTGCGCCATGCCAGAGACCTAGGAAATGTTAACTGACACTCTGAAAAAGAAAGGAGCAGACTCAGGAAGCCAAAGGGCACACAAAGGTAAAAGTAATGTTAGTTACATGGGCTGATGGGAACCTGGAGAGAGGAAAAGTACTATGCTCATCTCTCTGGCAGATGATTTTTTCTGTTCTCTCTCCACTGGCGCTCTTGGTCTCATCACACGTGGGCCTCTGACCCACTGCTTTTGACCACTCCTGCAATCAGAAAGAAGCTCTTGGGACCTGATGTCTCCTGAGCTTTTTATGATTTGGACACACTCCTGAGAAGGTGCACAGCCTCCACTTGTCCACATAGACCCATGCCTATCTGGAGATAGATTGCCCTCTAGAAGAGTCTGAGAATCTCATGAGGTGACAAGCACATCATTATTAATAAAGAAATAGTATATTGGTATAGCTTGAAATCTGGCAACGTGATGCCCCCAGCTTTGTTTTTCCCTTTCAACAATTCCTTGGCGATTTGGGGCCTTTTCTGGTTCCACATAAATTTAAGGGCTGTTTGTTCCAGTTCCTTGAAAAATGTCATTGGTATTTTGATCGGGATGGCATTGAAAGTGTAGATTGCTCTGGGTAGCATAGACATTTTAACTATGTTTATTCTTCCAATCCACGGGCATGGAATATTTTTCCATCTTTTTGTGTCTTCTTCAATGTCTTTCAAGAGTGATTTGTAGTTTCTAGAATATAGATCCTTTACATCTCTGGTTAAGTTGATTCCAAGCTATACTACAAAGCTGTGATCACAAAGACAGCATGGTACTGGCACAAAAACAGACACATAGACCAATGGAACAGAATAGAGAACCCAGAAATGGACCTTCAGCTCTTTGGGCAACTAATCTTTGACAAAGCAGGAAAAAACATCCAGTGGAAAAAAGACAGTCTCTTCAATAAATGGTGCTGGGAAAATTGGACAACTACATGCAAAAGAATGAAACTTGACCACTCTCTCACACCATACACAAAGATAAACTCCAAATGGATGAAAGACCTCGATGTGAGACAGGAATCCATCAAAATCCTAGAGGAGAACATAGGCTGCAACCTCTTTGACGTTGGTCACAGCAACTTTTTTCATGACACATGTCCAAAGGCAAGAGAAACAAAACATAAAATGAACTTGTGGGACTTTATCAAGATAAAAAGCTTCTTCACAGCCAAGGAAACAGTGAAAAAAACTAAGAGGCAGCCCACGGAATGGGAGAAGATATTTGCAAATGACACTACAGATAAAAGACTGGTATCCAAGATCTACAAAGAACTTCTCAAACTCAATACACAAAAAACAAATAATTAAATAAAAAAATGGGCAGAAGATATGAACAGACACTTTTCCAATGAAGACATACAAATGGCTAACAGACACATGAAAAAATGTTGAAAATCATTAGCCATCAGGGAAATTCAAATCAAAACCACATTGAGATACCACCTACGCCAGTTAGAATGGCAAAAATTGACAAGGCAGGAAACAACAAATGCTGAAGAGGATGTGGAGAAAGGGGATCCCTCTTACACTGTTGGTGGGAATGCAAGTTGGTACAGCCACTTTGGAAAAAAGTGTGGAGGTCCCTTAAAAGTTAAAAAATGAGCTACCCTATGATCCAGCAATTGCACTACTGGGTATTTACCCCAAAGATACAGGCGTAGTGAAGAGAAGGGCCATATGCACCCCAATGATCATAGCAGCATTGTCCACAATAGCCACTTGTGGATGGATAATTGATGACTGGATAAAGATGTGGTCCATACACACAATGGATGACTGGATGAAGATGTGGTCCATATATACAATGGAATATTACTCAGCCATCAAAAGAAGCGATTTCACAACATTTGCAGCAACATGGACAGGACTGGAGGAGATAATGCTACGTGAAATAAGTCAAGCAGAAAAGACAATTTTCATATGGTTTCACTCATTTATGGAACATAAGAAGTAGGAAGATCAGTAGGAAAAGAAGGGAAGAATAAAGGGAGGTAAACAGAAGGGGAATGAACCATGAGAGACTATGGACTCTGGGAAACAAACTGAAGGCTTTAGAGGGGAGGGTGAGGGATTGGGATAGGCTGGTGATGGGTATTAAGGAGGGCATGTATTGCATGGTGCACTGGGTGTTACACGCAAGTAATGAATCATGGAACTTTACATCAAAAACTAGGTATGTACTGTATGGTGACTAACATAATATAATAAAAAATATTATTAAATTTTTTAAAAAGCAAAAAAAAAAAAAGCTGAACAATTCTTTGGACTAGTATAAGCAATCAATGTACTTATTGATGTACACTCATTTTCTGCACTTAGTGCCAAATATTAAGAAAGGTGATAGTAGCAGGAAGATTAGAATGTTCTCATGTGATTTATGCTTGCTTGTTTTCTGTTTTTACAAGAACGGTAACTGGAGGTATCAAAAATTTTAAGGTATTTTTGTGGCTGATTTGTTCATCTGAGAATTATTGCCAATTATCTCAATTGTTAGAACATCTTGAGAGCTAGTATTTAAAAGCCAGGTGGAGGCAATCAGTAAGGTCCACCCAAGACAGCAGGGGCAAGGGCTCAGTAGAGAATTTCCCTTCTCCCATAAGAAAATCAACTCATCACAAGCATTGAGTTGGTGGGCTAACTGGCATTGTTATTTGGTTCTCAGGGCGAGTTCTGACCAAGCCCTCTTCTTCTGTGGCTGAGGAATTCTGCTTAGAAACAAGGAACTGCTACATCAGAGGGTAGGGAGCCAACAATGTTTTTGCAACCAGTAGAACAACCCCAAATACATGACTCGTTGTCCAAAGACAGATATTTAACATTTCTCCACCTTAGGCTTTGTGATTTCTCAATTACATATGGATGCTACTATGAATTGATAAAAATAACATTTGCATAAAAGCATTTTTGAATTTGTAATAGTTTTTGTCTTTGTGTACTAAGGTAATAAAAGGTTACTATAACTAGAACAGTACAATTTTTATCTTTTGAGAGAGTCGACAGTAATGTTTTGCATTATAAAGGGATCCTGATGCTCTAAACTCTTGGGAATCATTGGTGCAAGTCATCCAGATGATCTATGCCCACACATTCTGGAAGCAAAAGGATTGAAACTGATCCTGGAATACTGCCCAACATGACTTATGGATTAATGTAATCCCTACCAAAATCCTAGCTGGGTATTTTTCAGAAATTGACTGGGTTGCCTAAAATTCATATGGAAATATAAGGAACCCAAAATAGCCAACACCATCTTGAAAGAAAGAACAAGTTGAAGGACAAACTTCCCAATTACAAAACTGATTCTAAAACTTCAGTAATCAAGACAGTGTGGTACTAGCATAAAGATAGACATATAGATCAATGGAATAGAACTGAGAATCAATTAACAAACCCTAACATTTATAGTTCGCTGATTTTTCAATGAGGCTGTAAAGACAATTCAATGGGGAAATAATAGTCTTTTCAAGAAATAGTGTCACATGCAAAAGAAAGAAAGTGGATCCCAACCTCATACTATATATATATATATATATATATATATATATATATATATATATATATATATATATATATATATAATCATAAGTCGATGATAAACTTCAATGTAAAAGTTAAAACTTTAACACTCTTAGGAAAAAATCATGGGAATAAGTCTTTGGATTAGGCACGATTTCTTTGATATGGCACCAAAAGCACAAGTCACAAAGAAAAAATAGATAAACAGGACATTATCAAAATTAAAAGCTTTTTCTACTTCCAAGAAAACTACCAAGAAGTGAAAAGACAACCCACAGAATGGGGAACATATTTCCAAATCCGATGAGACTAGAATCTATGATATGTAAAGAATTCTTACAACTCAACAATAAAAAGTCAAATAACCCAAATGAAAAATGAGCAAAGTATTTTATAGACATTTCTCCAAAAAATGTACAAATGGCAGATAAACATATGAAAAGACCAACATCATTTATCATGAGGAAATTCAAATCAAAACCACAAATCAAAACCACTTTATACCCACTGGGATGACTGGAATTCTAAAAACAAGCAATAATAAGTGTTAGTAAGAACGTGGGCAACACAGTCCACCAGTTCCTCAAAATGTTACACATTTGTTAATAGGCACTGTGTGATCTAGCAATTCCCACACCTAAGTATAAACCCAAGAGATTTGATAACTTACGATCACACAAAACCTGTATGCGAATGTTCAGACCAGCATTCTTAGTAATAGCTCAAAATTGGAAACAACCCATATATTCACCACCTGATAAATAAACAAAATGTGCTATATCCACACAATAGAATATTTTGACAATAACAAGAGATGAAATATTGATACATGCACAACATGGATGAACTTTGAAAACAATACACTAAGTGAAAGAAGCCAGTCCCAAAAGGCCACATATTGCATTATTCCATTTTATATGAAAATGTCAAAATTGGGCAAATACATAGAAATAGATAGTAGATTAGTGGTTGCCAGGGGCTGGGAGCTGACTGCTAATGGAGATGTCTCCGGGGGTGATGAAAATATTCTGAAATTTCATAATGTAATAGTTGTATAATTCTGTAAATATACCACAAACCACTGAGTGCAGAAGTGGACAGTTTCTGTAAGGGCCAGATATTAAATATCGTAGGCCTTGTGGGTCATACAGTCTTTGTTATAACTACTCAACTTTGCTATTGTAGAGCAGCAACCATAGGTCATGTGTAAATGAGAGGTGGTATGGTTGTGTTCTAATAAAACTTTATTTACAAAAACAGGCAGAAATCATCAGCCCACAGATGTAGTTGCCAATCCTTACTCTAGATGGTGAACTTCGGAGGCAGAGACCATGCTTTATTCATCTTTAGGTCCTTAATACTCATTCAACTTACTTGAACTGAACAAGAATGCCCTTGCACTGTTTCCCTTCCATAGGACAAAGGGAGTTGCTAGCATTTCTTATTCCTCTTGGCCTCTGGCAGCACATGGGAATGTAATAACCAGCTATCCTCTAGTTGGCTGTGAAAAGATGCAACCTGCAGATACCTGGCCTAAGATTTGAAAAGAAAGGGATGGAAATAGGATGAAAGCAAGTGATGGTAAAACATGGAACCCATTTAACACTTCAATTAAATGCACCTAGGCATTCCTAGAGCAACAACACTGGTCAGAAGAAAGAGCTCTGGCCTAGGGGTCTGCCTAGAGTCACAACTTAGTGCAGACCCATGAATCTCTAACAAGTCTATCACACCAAGTGGAAATAGAGTCTGTGGTTCTCCTCCAAGAAAGGACCTTGTCCTTGTCTAAATCTAGCTAAGGCTCTGTTTTAGTCTTTACCTAGGAAGCCCACTTGCAACATTTATCCAACTTCTCCAAAGAGGAAGGAGGGTAAATGCATTACATTCCATCCTGACTTAATGGGGTCATTTCAAACTGTGCATGTCCCCAACCTATTTGCTCAGCACAGGCTAAGAAGAGAGATGAAGCAGTAAGATTGTGTTCCATTAAGGGCAGTAAGAGAAAATAGCCAGCATTTCCCTCTCTGGGTTTTCCCAGTGATGAGCGATGGGGATGCTACATTGATCTTTCTGATCCTCTGCATTTATAGATCTCAGCGCTCTCCAAATAACACAGCCTTTCTGGCCTGTCTTTGGGAGACACCACAGAGTGGGCAATAAGAGCAAGCTTTGAGCTGCTCCCAGTGGTGTGGATAGATGCAAGTCACCCTCACCCTCAGTCTATTTAGGACGTGACCTCTGTACAGTGGCTTACTGTAGATACAGTCGAAATTAAGGTTAAATGCTAATTTCTATAAGACCATCTTATAGTTGTTTGATATTCAATTAGAGAATACATTGAGGGGAAAAATTAAGGAATGTCTTAAAGAGTCTTCTATGTCAGAGAGAACATGTCAGACAGAAATGGTGTTATAAGCTGTGCTTCTGTTTTTGCACAAGGGCTAATTTGCATGCTTGTTATGTCTAGAAAAAAACAGAATATGATATTTGGAAGATATAGGTATTCAACATATTGATCTCGTGCCTTTTGTTGTCTTTTAAGTTTCAGGTACAGAGGGAAACTTAGCAGGTGTGTTAGGCACCAGGCTGGAAGGGGCAAGAGAAGTATCTGGTGTCTCTTCAAGGCCCTGTGGAAACTAGGATAAATGGGTATTGCCAATTTGGTCACAAGCTGACAATTGGACCCAAAGGTCTGTCTTAGCTCAAGAGCGAGTGCACATAACCCATAATTCTGCATGGTTGTAATGTTCTGAAAATACCAGCCTGGCTCCTTACTGCATCTAATGGCAGGCATTTCAGAAATTGGTCCTGAGGCGTACCAGGTCAGGAGAAGTGGTGGACATAGGATAGAGCCTCCCCACTGAAGATGTGAAGTGGTTTGCAAACATTTTTATTACGAATTTCTACCTTGCAATAAAAACCCATTTTGTGAAGTTTACCATCATAAATTAAAAACAAAACAAAACACAAAGCTGTGTCATTAGGGCACTTGCGGGGCCAAGTAACTGAACTTACTGAGAAAGCTTAAACAATAAGTTATTAGATCACATAACAGGAAGACCAGAAGCAAGAAAGGGACCAGAAATGTTGTTCAGTTCAGCTCCATATCTCTATGTCTCTCTTAGATTACCCATTTCTCATGTGTTGCTTTTTCATCAACAAGCTAGTAGCTAGATGGTTATAAGGGGTCAAGGCATCTGGACAGTAACAGTGATCAAAGGAAAAGGACTCTATCTTATAGCCCTTTTTTGGAATCAAGAAATCGTAGATGCCCCCATGCAGGATCACCTTCATCCTTCATAGGCCAGTGGCTGGAGGGACAATTCTGACCTGAGATGAACTCCGTAGAGTAGGAGGCCACCTGTTTCAATCATCCAATGCTGCATAACCAACTGCCCCCAAACTCAGTGGCTTAAAACAACAATTCTTTATTTGCTCATAATGCTATCAGTCAGGAATTTGGTTAGACACAATGGAGAAGATTCATTTCTGTTCCATGATAACTGGTGCTTCAATTCGGCAACTGGCTAAGACTGTTCAAGTAGGACCTTATATCCGGGACCTGGAGTTTGGTTCTTGTCTGAGTTCCTTGGTTGTCCTCCTTGTTGAGAGCCCATATGGCTAAGTTGGGCTTCCTCACAGCATTGTGATCTCAGAGTTCAAAGACCATATAGTTCTAATGTGCAAATGCTTATCAGACCTCTAATTTATCACATTTGCCAATATTTCATCGGTCAAAAACAGATTTACCTGGCTGAGCCCAGAGTCAATATGGGAAGGACTATACAAGTGAGAATACTGGGAGACGTGGCTTACTGGGGCCATGAATGTAAAGTTATCATCACACAGCTGGTTCATGCAGTCCTATCCAGTCCTGATCTTGTGCCTCAGTTCTGATAATTGTGCTTCTGCTGTCTCCAGTGAACTGCCACCTTGGCAGCTTTCTCTATACCCACAACCTAAGTCACAGGTAATCTATAAAAAGCAGTCACACCTCTCTTCTCTTCAGCTTGGGAATTTTTCCAGACTTAACTCTTTCACTCCTCTTTGAAACTCTTCTCTCTCATCTGCTTATCCATCTTTCTATCTATAAATATTATTATATCCACCCCTCTCTCCCTGGTGTCTTTCAAATGACAGCTACTATATAGGACAACTGTTTGAGTCGGTTTTTAACCCACATTCTGCCCCTTAGACTATCTCCTTTTTCTATGCATCAGAGACTACCGGAAGTGATTCCCATCCCAGGGTTCTGCCTGGGCTTCTGATCCAAGCACCTTAGACTCTGCTTGGCTGAGAAAGCACTCAGATTTCTGTATTCACCTCATGATCCTAAGCCCTTGACTTGGAACTCATTTAGGACGGTTCCTCTAGAACTATCGTCTACCCTTGCTCTCCCACAGGAGAAGCCAAGCCCAGAAGTGGAGACTTTGCTGTTGGCTGACATATTTCCATGGTACTAAAAATTCCCTGTCTTCTAAGATGTCCAACATCCCCAGGTCCAGGGATGCCTTTATACACTATCTGCCTGGAAGGGAAGATCCCTGCTGCTTCATTGTGAATGGGACAAACCAGCTTAAGCAGGAGATGGGGATTTATGGGCTCACATAATCAAATCATGGGAAGGTGGAACTGGCCTCAGAAATAATGGGTGCCAGGACTGGAGCATAGTCAGGACCTGCTTTCTAATTCCACCTCTCATCATTGATGTCTCTAAATGTTGGCTTCACCTTCACTCACTAAGACAACACTTCTATAATTCAGGAACCATGGCCATCGACAGTCTGGAATCTCTAGTGGGTAAGAATTTCAACACTCAAATTAAAATTCTTTCACTTTCTCTCAGAGCAGATGATTTTATGCCAAAGCTAGTTAGCAATAAGGAGAGAAGAAAGTAGGTGTAATAGCTTCTTTTGAAGCATTTATTTTTCTTCTGTTCCCACACTGTTTGACCTGTGGAAGAAAAGGAGACTAGAAGCAGGTCGAGTCCAGGTCTCCCGAGGTCCGGGAGTCTCAGTATTCCTCACGGTGGTCCCAGATGGGTCCAAGTTCCATGAAGCTGCCCTACCTTAGGGTGGTTTAGAGAAGAGGCTTTTACATACTTGGTTGGGTATATAAATCCAAAACCCTTAGCCAAGACCTTTGCAGTCAGATGAGTTTTAGAACTTTTCTGATTTTAGAAACATAATATAGAGTACATACCATGTATTATATATCACTCCCAGTGGGGTGTAAGCCACACTCCATAATCAAAACTCATTAACTGTTTTATGGTAAAACATGAATATTCACACTTTGAAGATAAATGATGTTTATAAAGATCCTCTTGTTAGGTCAGATCAGCCTTTGCTGCTAAATGCATAACGTAATACCTTTTGGTTTTTTTAGAATTTGAGGGATTTCGAATAAGTGATAAGAGATTGTGGATCTATATAGGAATGTGGAAAGTGATAACTAATGCCTAGGCTATTGATTCCCAGGTTTCAAAGACCATCTCTGACGGGAGCTGGAGTCTGTGATTAATTGAGCTTGTGTCATGTAGCACTTCTATATTCCATGCCTCTACCCTACCAATGTAGCCAGGCCTCCCACCATCAGGTACACCTACAAAGCACCCCTTCCCCAGTATTACCTGCCTTGCTGCTACCATCTGCCTAAGAATCTACTTTCAAAAAGAGGTGGCTCTTTTTAGTCCCATCCCAGCAGAAAGGATCATCCCATCCGGCCCTACACCTTCCTGTTTCCCTAGGTTCTCAGTAGATGTCCACAGTCTCTCCAGATCTTTTTCTCCACCTGGGCTCTCTTATCATGAGAAAAAGAAATATCAAAAACATTCCTATCATATACCTCCAATTATCTATTCTTTCCAATCTTACAATGCCTCTCGAAACTATGTCATCAGCGCTTATATTCCTCAATTTTGATCCACTGATGGTCTTTCCACTTCTTATCTGGGTGAATGGCAGGCTCTTCCTTCGGAAGTAGACAGTTCCCTCACTCCTTCACAGCCCTCATCAATTACATAGCCAATTTCAATAGGTCTCACCCTCAGGACCATTTGACTTGTTCTCAGAGTCCAATAAATGTCCTTAAAACCCTCATTGGCCAGTTGTAGCGTTCACCTCCCATATCAACACGTGACCATAGACAATTCACCAAGCTTCTTAGGGAAGTAGCTTATGCTCTAACAAGCTCGTTAGGGCAATTAAATACTAACTATGAAAGAAGTAAATCTAAAAGTTTGAGACATCATACAAACATCAATTCAAAAGTTCCCTCCAAATTCTCTTCCTCTGGTGAAAAACATATATGATTAGTATTTCAGCTTCAATACAGAGCATGCCTTCAGGACCTTTACCTGCTCAATTCATAGTACTCTTTAGTGCCCAAAGCGTCGGCACCCTTACGGTTTGCGCCACCCAAAATCTCGTACACTCCCAGCCCGTCACTGTTATGCTCGCCTTGCTACTTACCGAACCCTCCACACTGTCGCTGTTCGGATTCTAGTCTACAACTCCTGCACAGTTCCAGCCCTCCCTCTATACAATACACGATTTAGCCACATTGAGTACTCATAACCACAGTACTGTCCATTTACCAATTATATCTCATGCTGCTTATTGCAATAAACTTTTCCAGAAATTAGCCCATTTCTCTTCTCCTCAGGTCACTACTCACTGGTGCAGGAATTATAAAGCTCTATCTGGGTGAAATCAACTTTCGGTGCACCATACACACAGCTCACTGAAGTTGGTCAGAAAAATTAGCATGACAATCTAGATGTCAGTTTCTTCTAGTTTATCCTCTCTCTAAAGTAGCCTATGTGGTGTCACTCAACGCACATTCCTTAGTCAGTAACTCCGGAGGCCACTCATGGAAGATGAGCTAATGTTGAGGCTTGCTTTCTCTCCAAAAGTTCCACTTCAGCACTAAGCTGAGAAACTGGACTGTGTCATGAGCTTCATGGGAGACAATGGAAAATAATCAAGGAACTATCCCAATGCTACTCTCCAGATCATACTTATTTCAAATTTATCTTCCTCATCGCGTGTCTGTCATTATTTTGATCTGGAGTAGTTATAGGATTCAGAAATACTGCATATAATCTTCTAGAAAATCAGCCTCTTCCCCCATCTCCTCACTGTTTACACTACCATGAATTCCACCTATAGCCATCATTATTGATATGCTCTTAATTCAGCCTAGGATTACTTCTTTGATGCTGTATTCTCCAGTGTAATTTATATGCCTCTGATTCCAGAAAGATCACAGATGGCTCAAGCTATAAGGGTACAAAAAAAAGGTTCAAACCAAAGAAAACAGACGTACCATGGAAAGATAATTGAACAACATATGAGAAAAAAGCTGATTTAAATGAAGCAGTCATTCACAATTGCTCTGATAAAGCTGAGTATGGAAAGGTCAACTTGTCAAAAATAGTTTATACTGAAAATCGTCATGTACAACTATTCTAGAAAAGGAAGCAATTATAAAGAAAATGGGACAGTCAAACCAGTCAAACACAGGTCATGTCCCATAGAAAACCTGATGTATAAAACCTAGGATTGTTGGTTGTTGTTGTTGGGAAAACTAGAATACAAGCAAGGCATTTGAAAATACTGATAGTCTCTAGATCTTCATTAAGGCTACTGAGCAGAAAGGGAATCAGCATTACGAAGTAGCATCAGGAAGATGGGGAATAGCTGCAACGTATTTTGTTTGGTTAATCTAATAGATAAGTCCCACACCCAGAGTGCTACTAAATTATGGTGAACATTACTTAACTTCTGGTGTTACTAGAAGGTTTTCACTATTTGCCTGGATTGAATTAGAACCTGATCCCTATGGACTTATGTCTGGAAGGCCCAGAGGGGCAACTCATAAGCTGTAACACATTCATGAGGGACTCTCCCTTTTGAAATTGCTGCCTTGCTGTTCGCACAGTGCAGAATTATGATTCTAAATGCAGGGATGATAGGATTCTGTGGGGCCGAGAGACAGAAGAGTAAATCAAAACAGTAATCAAAATAGTCTGACTCACGGAGATCTTTGACATTGGCTGGATGATCGTGCTGTCCTTAGTACTAAAATAGTTAGAGAACCTATTAAAGTCTTATTTATCTGTATAGGGCAGCAAAGCTCTAAGTCTATGAACAGAAATCTGGCTTACATCACCAAACCAGAGAGTCACACACTCTCCAATCAATTCCCAGACTTGAGCTGATTTACCAAAGCAGAGTCAGTGGGTCCTTAAAGAAAAAGTCTTCTACACTGTCAAAAATTTATGTTTTTACCTCCCCCTGCCTTCTCCAAATGGACCTGTTCGTCACAGGTGACTGTGAATTACCAGGGTGACTGTGCATTAAGGAAGGAGAAACAATCAGACTGTCCAGGTATTGTGGGACACAGGGTCTGACTTTGGCACTAATTTCGAAAAGCCTGAAATGTCACTGTGGCCGCCAGCTGGAGTAGGGAGTTATGAGAAAGGCAAATGCAATGGCCTTTTTGTTCAAGATCCATCTCATAGTGGGCCCAGTGGGTCCTGAAACCATCCTGTGGTTATTTCCCCATTCTGGAGTGTATTGTTGGACTAGATGTACTAGCAGAATCCCACATTGGTTCCCAATCTGTAGAGTGAGGACTGTTATGGTAGGAAAGGCCAGGGTAGGAGCCGACTAAAGAGCCAGGTACTCTATACCCTAGGAAAATAGTAAACCAAAAGCAATACCCCATTTCTGGAGAGACTGAAGAGATTATGTCACCATCAAGAACTTGAGAGATGGTGAGTACCACTTCCATTCATCTTTGTACAACTAGCCTATAATAGTGTGCCTATGAGGAAAACAGCTGGACTGTGGCTGTCTTAAACTTAATCAAAGGTGGTGACTTCCTAGTGTGGCTCTCTTCAGACGTGGTTTGTTGTTTGCAGGAAATCAACACATCTCTGGGACCTGGTATATGCAGCTATTGGTCAAATGCCCTTTTCTCATGACTATTACCAAAGACTGTCAGAAGTAGTTCTCTCAGCTGACAAGGTCCACGGCAATTCACCTTCACTGTTCTACATCAGGGCTATAGAAACTCTCAGTCCAACCTATAATCTAGGCCATAGGACATGACCATCCTGGCAAGATGATGGAATGGTCTTTTGGAAGACTCAGCTTACAGCTCTGGGTAGGGTGGTAAAATATTGAAGGGATGGAACAGTCTCCTCTAGGATGCAGAATATGCCCTGAATGAGCATTTGGTGCTATTTACTCCATGCCAGCCAGGCAAATGGAAGTAGCATCACTTATTATGATCCTTAATGATCCACTAGTAAAATTTTTGCTTTCCTGACCCCTTAACTTTAGATTCTGCTGGGCTAGAGGTCTTAGTTCCAAAGGAAAATGCTTCCACTGGCTGCACAACAATAATTCCATTGAACTGACTGCTATCTGGCCATTTGGAGCTCCTTGTGCAAGTGGGTCCAACAGGCCAGAAGGAGGCGGGCGGGAGAGTTACTTTACAGGTTGGGGTAATTGATCCACCTGTCAAGGAGAAAGGGTTGCTACTGCACACAGGAATGGTCAGGAGGAGTATATCTGGATTAAGATAATGCTCGGAGCCACTTCTTCGTATTTTCCATGCTTTAAATTAAATTCAACAACTCAATTCGGCAAACTACCTAATGTGCCCAACCCTTCATCGTGAAAGAGTTTGGGTCACCCTACCCTAGGCAAACGGAAGCTCAATAAACTGAGGTGTGTGTGTTGAAGGAAATATGGAATGCTAGTAGAAGAAGGTAGTTATATAAACCAGCTATCCTCTGTGACTAGTTACACACAAGACTATAATAGTTATGAGTATTCCTTATTTTAGTATGAATGTTCAGATGCATACTATTGAATATTTTTCTGTCTTCCCCTTATCATCTTACATCAGCTGTATTAATAGATATTAACTTTATATTTTAGTATTTAAAGCAGAAGATATAAAAGGGGGCATATGAATCTCCTAGGGGAAGAATGAACATTACCCAGAGCCAAAAAGAACTTTATATCCTCTTTCAGAGAGAATATTTCTGTTTCACAGCTGGATAGCTGTATTATGTTAGATGGGAGCATGACCTTGTTATTGTCTTTATTTGGAGATTAAGTATGGTTTCCAGGAGTGTGTATAGGTGCCAACTGGTCAAGAGGGGACAATGGTGACTTTGTAATGTAGCAACTTGATTAGGCTAGCAACATCTGCCTTAATTCCCTTCCTGTGTGTTTCTGGTTAGGGTGAGCCACAACAGCTATTCTTGTGGGAGCCTGGGGAGTCGGCATGGAGGCAGAGTGCTTCCTAGCGCACATGTTCTCTTCTTATCTGCTGGTTCATCTCATTGGTGTGAAGGAGTAGTCAGGCCAGCACCTGCTCTCTAACATCCCCAAATCCTTTTTCAACTATGCAACTCCTGGGCCAGGTGTGTGTCTCACTCCCAGATGAAGAGCCTAGCTTCTGCGGATGCCTCATACCACTACAAGTGCCAGAGCACGAGAACGACATGGGTTTCAGTTCATCCTCATAGGGTCCTTCCACGCTCAAGGCTCCAGATTGTCCCTCCACTTGTATCTTTACATTTACATAAATTTATCACGTATATATAATGTATTACAGGTATTTGATGACTTGAGTCTATGTAGAACAAGACAGTTCCCATTATTTATTGGTAATGTCGTAT